>NC_079906.1:14075978-14393437 GCF_024868665.1 Triplophysa rosa | reverse complement strand
CGGAGGTGGACCCCCAGGATGCTCGCCTCCCCCGCTTGCCCACGAGGCTGGTGGACGGTGGAGGAGCTGCCGGACTCGGGACGGGAGGTGCTGGGCCTCCGATAGTGAGGGTGCCTATCACGCGGTCCTCCGGGACGGACACCAGAGTGGGACGAGAGGAGACCTGATGGCAGCTGGGAGAGGAGCCTTTGACTAGCTCCTCTCGGAGCTGCAGCCGTTCCACTAACTGTGGGAACGGCTGGTATACCATCTCCTCCCGCTCCGGAAAGGGTGGAGGATCGTCCATCCCGGCCACCAGATAGGCACGGACCAGCATCTCGGGAACGGACGCCTTCCTGGCCTCGATGTCCCGGGCGTAGTCCAGCAAGGGGCGCTGGCGCTGGGCAGGGAATGGTCCTCCTCCAGCGTGGGACTGGGAGGCGATCGCCTTCCACCACTCCGGATTGGAGGTGCAAGGCCACCGGGAAATGGTTGCACCGTCCATGGCTGCCTGCTGGGTTCAGTAGTTGGCTCGTGTATTCTGTCACGGCAGGTAAGGTGGCGTGGAAGAACCCAAGCGCAGGCAGTGGGGATGAAGGGGTTAACAAAATAATACTTTATTTACACAAAACACTTCACAAACAAAACACCCACTATGGGGATGACAAAACTAAGAATACAAACAAAAGACTTCCCACGTGGGGGCAAAACGTAAAACAAGAATAGCAAAACTAAACTAAAAACACGACCAAACGTCTAAACACACAGCAGGGTAACTAAGGCAAAAAAACACAAAACTCACAGTTCAGGGACAGGGCAAGAAACAGGCTTACGGGCAACAACTTGCGAACATGAACAAGGTACACGTACACATACATACACAATACACGAGCACAAGACAAAGAAACATGAGGGCATTTATAGGTAAGACAAACAAAGGATAACGAGCGAGGGCAGGCGTGGAACATAAGACACTGCAGGGAGGCAATACATGAAACGAGAGGGGCGGGGCCAATGACAAGACACTGGAGAGAACTCATATTATGTTAAGATAGACAATAATATGATTCTCTCCACATAAAACCTAAGGGCTCTGTCCCGATCCTGCCACATGACTAGAAATTCATAAACAAGAAGGTAGGACCGTGACAATATTTGTCTATTAATTTTCCTATTAGCCTACTTTCAGGGATCGACAGGTAACGTCTCAAAGATCGACCAGTCGATCGCGATTGACGGGTTGTCGACCACTGCTGTAGACCTTGGATTGAAGACTATGCCTCGATTTCTCACCCACTCTATGACTTGTTGAAATACCAGGTTAAAGATTCCGATACTGTTTGTATGGAAGAAATTCATCTCAAAGCTTTCAATGATTTGAAGAGAGCACTATGTCAAGCACCAGCATTAGGAATTGCACAGTCTAATAGGCCTTTCGTGCTTTATGTCCATGAAAACTTAGGCTTTATGACTGCATGTCTGATGCAAGATCATGAGGGCAGTTTACGCCCAATTCATTACTATTCTGGTAAACTGGACATAGTCACTCAAGGTATGGGCCCATGTCTTAGAGCAGTGCAGGCAGTTCATCTAGCTCTTCAGGCTTCATCTGGAATGGTGTTAGGACAGACAGTAAACGTAAGATGCCCTCATGCAGTATCCGCACTAATGAATCAAGCAAAAGTCACTTCTGTCACCTCCTCTCGTTGGGGAAATTGGTTAACAACCCTCACAGCCCCGAACATTGTTTTACAGCATGTGCCAGTCACGAACCCATCCTCATGTATGATGTCTGCAATGACTGAAGTTGTGTTAGAGGATGTCGGAGAAATGACTCATTATTGTGTTACACTTACATACGCACCTACGAGTGAAGTGACAGAAACTCCCATAAAGAATGCAGAATTGGAGTTGTTTGTTGACGGTTCAGCTCAAGTCATTGAAGGTAACAGACAAGCAGGTTATGCAGTCACTTCCACCACTGAAGTGGTAGCTTCAGGTCGTCTTTCAGATCATTTTTCAGCTCAAGCTGCAGAACTAGTAGCCTTAACTAGAGCATGCACGCTAGCTTCAGGATCGGTTGTGAATATCTACACTGATTCCAGGTATGCTTTTGGGGTAATTCATGATTTTGGTGTCATTTGGCAAAGTAGACAGTTTCTTACTTCTGCTAGATCCCTCATTAAGCATGCTGGATTAGTAAAAGATCTAATGTTTGCCATGAAACTTCCAAAGAAATTAGCAGTGATCAAAGTGAAAGCACATCTCACAACTAATACTACGGAAGCAAAAGGTAATGCTCTTGCTGATGCAGCTGCTAAACATGCTTGTTCCTATGCAACTGTACAAGTGTGTTCAGGAAGTACAGCACAGAAGACAATTCTGCCTTCTGAATCAATCATTGATCTGTACAAAGACGTTCCTCTATATGAAGCATGGACATGGTTAGACAAATGAGCCACAGTGGATTCATCCGGCTGCTAGACCAAAGGGGGAAAGTATGTCACTCCCGAATCACTGCTGCCATATTTGGCTCAACAAATACACAATTTGGGCCACAGTGGTCCAGCAACGATGAATCACAGGTTCTCAAATCAATGGTGGAATCCAAAATTCAGAAATTTAGCCACTGAAACAGTCAAGAGATGCTTTACATGTCAGAAAAATAATGATGTGCCAGCAGTTGCAGTGTTGTGTCAGGTAAGGAAAACCTGGACTCATGTGTCACACTGTAAAGTTGTTCCCCCACCTACAGGGATAGGATAGGACACGCGGACCAGTGAGGAGCCTAGGGAAGAACCGAATGCAACAGGCTTCGGAGGCCAGCCCTGCGGTGAAGACTCCCTCATAGGCCTTCCCCATCCACTAGTCCATCCTTACCTCACTGTTCTTTAGGTGTCACAGGAATTAAGAAATAGGGAAAGAAGGAACAACAATAGCAGACTCACATCGAACAAAGGATAAAATCCTAGTATTTGCAGTCTTTTACCACAGATACTGCCCTGTCTTCTTTTGTTTTCTTTCTTACTCTGTGCAGATACCACTTGATGGCTGTCCCGAGACCCATACACACCGACCTCCTCATCTACGTATGAAGCCATAACCTCTAAAAGACAACTAGACCCACTGCCGAGCCAACTGTCACGAAAAAAAATAAAAAATAATACAAAACGCAGAGAATCACATACAGGAACTTCAGTCATCCATAAACATGATCAAGATTGTCGTACTAGTAATCATCATGGACATCGCACAAAGTGTAGACTCCAGAAACAACATATTCTTAGAGCTGATGAATACTGTATGTCAAGAATTGCCTTGTTTGCTGGAAAGAACGTTTACATGCCACACCTGCCTTCAGTAGGAGCAGGAATCCCATGGGTGGCACACCCCATCTCCAATTGTGACACGTGTACCTCATTCGAAGTTTATACCAATGGAATATACAACAAGAGTACATGTCACAACATCACAACTCCTCCAGCTTCTCCGTGTTCCATTCCAGGACTCACGTGTGCACAAATATGGTGGTCAAGAACTCTTGGAGCATTCATCCCATTTTATGGTGTTATACAGGCCCTTGATCAAGTCAGAAGCTTATCGAATTCTGTACAGTAACTGGCCAATGATACGGCTTTGGCCCTGGGTAACATTACGTACACTCTCGCTTTGCACAATATAATTATTCTGTATTATACATTCTTGCAACGCAAGGGGGAGCCTGCACCATTATCGGCCCTGAGTGCTGCACCGGGGTAATGGATCCTACAGAGGACTTGAACAAAATCCAACAAGATATTCTTGATCTTTCAGCAAAATTACACCAGATGACTGAAGATACTTCTTCATGGTTCGGAAACCTGTTAGGTAAACCCTGGCTGTGGATCAAGGAAATAGCAATTTTGCTGTTGTTTTTCCTACTGGTGTACTATATGCGTCCACAGTATCAAATGTTTCATTCAACACATGACTCACGTCCATCGCGAGGAAATGACAGTTCCAACCAGAAAAGACTATTACCCGTAAGAACTTCACGGACTATAGCTGCATGTTTGTTTCTGTGTCAACATGCCGTTCGTCACTACAGACAATCCACACAGAGCAAGTGCTATGTGCCTGTAACGATCACAGGTTACAAGAATGAACTTTTAAGTGTCTAAATTTGTATTTTGTGAGTTATTAGAACTCTCAAAGGGGGAACTGTGGGATTACAAATGTATAAAATGTTATATCTAGGTTCCAATGTGATAGCATATAAACTAAGAAAGTTATGTACATTGTGTTTCACATTTTGAGGTAAAGATGATGACATTCTAAGAAGATCAAGTCAGGCAGCCCAGGTGTCTGAGACATTACCCTTTCGTCTTTATGCACTTCCTGACCATTGGGCAGGGTCCCAAGTTAAAGGTGAATGCTAAGCTCAAGGCACAGTTGTGCCTTTGTCTCTATGATAATGTGAAGGTATGTGCATTACTGTCAGGCTGATTGGATTAGCACCTATGCATTTGAATGACACTGTTATGCTGATGAGATCAGGGCTGGGAAAATTCCGGTAACGGGCTGATTCCTGTGCTGCATTTGCATGCTTTGTTTAAATCGTCTCCACCTCTATGTATCCCTCCCCCTTGAAAGGTATAAAACTCTACTGTGCTGAGCTATAGTCAGACTTGGATGACTGCAGCGACGCACAGCGAGTCCTCATTAAAGAGTAACTTCTGTATGAAAGATATCCCAACGTCTCCTGGTCTCTGCTTCGACGAGGAAAAAGTTTCCACAATGTTGACATGACTAATTGGAGTCATGTGTATACCACCATCAAAACAACAGGACAACATTCCAAAAGCAGGCATGTGTTACGCTCCACAAACACATACACATCACTTACAAGAATAACTGAGAATTCCTTCTAACTTGCCTACTAGACCGACTAACGGCAAAAACCCTCCCAGCTTCCATGGAAAAATCTGTTATAAATCGCACACTTTGTCAGCTGCATAATGTCACACTCACTCACTCATATGCCAATAATTTTACTCAGAAGGCCTACATGGAAGAGAAAGAAAGTTTAAGTTATGCTTTCTCACATACTCCTCACCATACTCTCTTACTCACCCTCCCCCACCTCTCTCTCTCTCTCTCTCTCTCTCTCTCTCTCTCTCTCTGCCCCTCAGTGTACCCACAGCCCACCCTGAATGGTTTAACTAAGTGCTTAAAAGGTTAAACAAATAACTTATTGAGTCTAATTAAATGGTTGTCCATATAACATTTAACACTTAAAAATCAAAGAACGTGGGATTACAAAACAGTCAACCAGTGCAGCTCTAAGGTAAACTGCCCCAGGTAACAGACAATCCGGTCAAACTAGTTTTTCACACTTGATCAGGCACATATTGGAAAGGGGGTCTCTGTAGTTGAGAGGTTAACCCTTTACTTGCTTCCAGGGAATTCAATTTAAATGGATAGTTCACCCAAAAATGTCTTCATTTTCTCACCCCAAAGTTGATCCGTTGAACACAAAAGAAGATATTTTGAAGAATGTAGGAAAGCAAACCGTTTTGGGCCACTTTTGACTACCATTGTAATTTTTCCCATGGTAGTCAATGGTGGCCAAGAACTGTTTGGTTACAAGCAAATATCTTGCTCTGTGTTCATTAGAACAAATTAATTTATACAGATTTGGAACCACTCAGGTTAATATTTTTTGGTGAACTGCCCCTTTAAAGATGGCAAATAAACAAAATTTGTGACTTTTAGTCTGTCTATATGTTTGAATCAATATATACTATGGTAGCCTTAAAAGTTGACAAAATGTATTGTAATGAAATATTTGTATTTATTTTGACAGATTTTAGTGTATGGTTAATAACTGGGATGAAAACAAAGGCTATTGGCTATTTTAAAAATGTGAAAAAGCCCTTTAAATATGTCAATCCCCTGTCAATCCCAATACAATAGGAAATATGTCAACGAAGGGAGGAAAACAAAGACCAAATATCGTTACATTATAATTGCAAACCAAACATTACAACAAGTGTGCAGTGTCCCTAAGAGAGAGAGAGCATTTTAACAGATTTCGTGGCACTAGCGTGGACAGAATGTCCCCATCTGCCACCATCTATACTTTTCTCAGTCAGAGCTAAACAACTCTGTAAACTCTCTCTCCCATTGCACTCACATTCCTGTCTTTGGCTTTCGTCCAATTTCTGTAGTCCCTCCCTCATTCTCTACAGACTCTATACGTCAACCTCTCACACTTCTGCCACCCATTTTACAGCCTTGACTGGAGGTGTATTAAAGCGCACAAGTACTCTTTTATGGCAGATGCATCTACTTGACCATGCTTTACTTTCCAGAGTACTTCCCTGGGGACACAATATGATCCCCTCTGTGGGGCCGCATACATCTGTGCCGAAAAACCTCAAGCGAATCTAATATAAAAGCGCGTTTACAGTCTCCTATAGTGAAACAACAGAAGCCAAAGTTAAAAGCCAGATCTGGTCATTGTTATAGCTCATTTGATGCATTGTTGCACTCACTGATCTTTCTTCAGACTCATTTCCCCTGGTTCTTGCAGTGTGCGTTCAATATGACCAGGACATCCGTTTAAACCAGCTAAGGAAATCACTTGAGTTCAATCAATTGTGTGGGTCACAACTTCTGCATCTATATTGTGCTTAAGGCAGCCCTGTCAGAAAATTACATGTTCCTTTTCGGTTTTCACCTGATAATGATTTCCTCTAATTTTCCTTTCTTACATAACAGTGGTATATGCCGACACATTATGTGATGTTTTTGTATTCATATACTGTGAGGTGTTTCTCAGACTCTCCATTGTAAAGTTTACAACCACAGTATTTGTTAGCACTACGATATAATTAAAAAAAATAGTGAAGTTATGAATTCCAGCCATATAAAAAATAAACTGCTTTTTTGAACACTTTGTTTTTCTGGTTCAATTTAACTTTCACACAAACAGTTAAAAACACCGGCCCTTCAGTCGCAGCATTTACATTTATATGAATCTTTCTATACCATAGCCTACTATATTATCTAACTATCACTCTCAGTCTCAACTAACTTGTTATAGCAATGTCATATACTTTCATACGTTCAAATGTTTGCAGTCTTTCCCTAGACCACAGAATTACAAATGGTTAACTGAGGGTTAATGAGATTTGATGTCTCTTTTACAAATGCTTCAAATGTTCACAGAAAGTGACAACACATACAATAACATATTTGCACTTATTAAATCGTCCAATAAAGGTGGAAAATGATACTTTTTAACATAAACAGACCTCATTCTTACTTTGCACTGATGTGCACTATTACATGTCAATGACAAAATATGATTTTCCTCTTGAAGAGATCTGAGGCTGGACAGTTCTATGTAGCTCAAATTCAGTCTTTAGAGATGCAAATAATGGTTTCTGTAAATAACAGTAAAGATATCCCTCCATTTATGAGCAACAGCAAGACTGTTTTAAGCATTATTTGTAAGAGAAGGTAAACATACGGTGTGGTGTACCTTAACAGTTTCTTCCAAACCTTTAAGCATGTCAGATTGTTGGCAGATGAACAATAAACGAATTATTTCACAGAAACATCTATTCCAAAGAAGAATAAGTGACTTTATTTTTCATATTTTTTGAATGTGTTTACACTGCTCACAAACAACATAGCACAAAAACTCTCAATGCACGAGCAAGTCATGGCAATACTACACTGCACACCAAATCATGTAATGCCCTTGAGTCCAGTTAAGTCTAGCCCTGTGATACATGATACCACATTACGTCATGTACGGTGTGAATAAAGTGATTTTCTTTGCACCCCATGCATTTCTTCATGCATTTTAGACAGTAAATAAAAGATCCCAAGATCTTTTACCAGCATGCAGGGTGACAGAGTAAAAAGCATACATGTCACAAAACCCAAACAAATCTTCACAATTGTGCAATAAAGTCTTGAGGTCTTGAAGAGCAATTAACTAAAATAGTAAGTTAAGTAACCACTTTAAAAACACCTTAAAGTTATGTTTATGTTAACAAAAATCCATTATGTCTTTAAAGCCATGAAGCCTTTACTGTCAAAACCAGCAGTGTGGTGTGTCAAGCAATACAGATCTCAGAAAAAAAACTCCTCCTCACCCTTTTAAAAGGCAAATGTTGTTTTCTCAAAGGCAGCGCTGGTGAAGCATTCTCTGAGACCTTTTCCTGGATGCGGTGTTGCTTTTTATCCCGGTTGTAGTGAGGTTTATGTAGAGCCCAAGAGAGAAAGAGAGAGAATACACTGTAAACTTACTGAAGAGTGTAGGGCAGAAGCAAGAGTGGGAAGCACATGGGAGGAAAAAATCCCTGAAAGGGGGGAGGGAGCTTCTCCAATACAGTATCAAATTTCTTGTGATGTCATGTCACGTACAACAAGTATGTGCTGCTCTCTGTTAAGACAAGGGACAGTTCAGTTTTTTCAAAGGGCTGTCTTTGTTTATTGCTTATTCACAAGTCATGCATTTCACAAGCAGATTCACGTTTTGAGAAGAGAGAAGAACTTAAATAGTTTACACTGGTAAAATGTTAGATTCTAAAAAAATGGTGAAGGAACTTTTGTTCTTATAGTTGCGTGCATGGCAAGAAATGCATTTTTAGTGTATATGACTGTGCATTCCAATTAATATCAATCGAACTGCAGTTGGTTTGTTTTGATTTAACTCCTAAAATACAGCTACCTAACACAATTAAAACATGATAACATAATATAAAACATGACTTATCTCATTTTGGAACCAAACTCTTCATATACATACACACGCACGCACAAACACAGACATATTTGTTCAAACAAATATCAATGCAGAAATGTTTAGAAGGCACCTGCAAATCTTTAGACCTCAGACATTTCTGAGCAAAAATAAAAGAACCTGTTGGGATTGTCATAAACTAAGCTTTCCTCGACAGTGACAGGTGTGCATGCTTAAAAACTCGTGTCTAAGAGAACGTCCTGTCCCTTTTTTATCCTGACACCCAAGGAACCAAAAGTAAAATATACAGTATATTTATATAAATAACTAAGAGATCACTATTCCGACAAAATGTTGACACATACATAAGCATATAACTTACAACGAGTGATATTCAATAGTAAAACAGGCTTTACCGTTCGCAAACACCTAACAGCTTCTGTTTGCTTGCCTGTTTTACTCTGACTATTACTCATTGTTTAATAACAAAACAAAAAGGAAAAACAGAATTTCGTAATTTCTATGTTTTTTGGTTAAGAATAAAAAAACCGCTTATAATGTGACTGTTCTGAGCCGATCTCTCCAACCAACAACATCTGAAACATTCCAATTCGTTCCTGACCTGGACCATGCACGTGCATACGCGTCATCCTCAGTCACGAGAACTGGACGCGCAGTGCATGTCAGGAATTGTAGTTTTTAGCTAGCAGTTCACTACGGATTTGCATAGTTACTAAAACTTCATGTCCCATTGTACACTGCGTCGGGCACTCCTTGGTAACGACTTCCTCTCCAGCAAAAGGAGATTTTGAAGAGACTAGCAGTAAAAAGGCTGTTATTTTGACAAGTTATTTTTTGGAGGATGTGGTAAAAAGCACTTTGAAGTTCGTTTAAAATAGCGAGTTCAACTGTTACTATGACAACGGAAAGGTCGTCCGGGTTAGTAGCCCTGCACGGACTGTAGTGCAGGGTGATGCTGAGGGTTAGCTAAAACCTTACGATATTAATTTGCTTTCCCACGTCGGGGTTACATTTTTACAGACGGTCGAGCAGTTACATCTTATCTCGTTTCGTGATGGAAGAAGTCGATAGGATTTTAATTCACTCCCTACGACAAGTTGGCACGTAGGTATCCGAGATCTAACAGGTCTTATCAGTTCTGACAAGTCATATCCTCTTGTCTTTGGAGTTTTGACACAGTCCAAACTATAAGATCATGTAATCATAAAGATATAGTTTCCTTAATATGTTTTTCTTTTAATTTCTTTGAATGTACTTAGCATGTAGAAATTGCACTTGGTACTCATGCATATGTAACCGTTTTTATATCGTACATCTTTTGGGGGATTTGTCATCACCTTTGTATTACCTTGCATAATATGTGCTGTTTTATGTCATGCACATGACTGTATTAAATCTCATCTGCCTTACAGAGACATTGATGAAGATGTTCAGAGTGTGAAGCAGTTCACCAGTGAGCTGATCGTAGAGGCAGTGGTGAGATGCCTGCGTGTCATCGACCCTTCGCTGGGCAATGGCTTGTCTCACTCGCTGCCCCCTGGAATGTCTGCTCGTTTTAGACTGGGCATGAGTCTGGCACAAGCCTGTCAGGTGAGAGACACAGTGCCGCAGACTTTCTTCTGTGTCTGAGTTAACTTGACCCCTCACTAATGACTAAGCCAGTCAGTTGAGATTGCTGTAATAAGTAGTACATCCCATTCAAAAGTGGAACAATTTTAGTGACTTTAGTTTGTTTGTGAGACTGTTGTAATGTTGGATTATTATGTTTTTGTTTAGGATGTGGGCTTTAAAGGAGAGATTGGCTACCAGACATTTCTTTACAGCAATGAACCAGAGATCCGCTCTCTCTTCATGTTTCTGGTGGAGAAGCTGCCCAGAGAGAGTGCAGAGGCCTCGGACCAGCCTGCAGGTATGTGACTATATGAATTAAGTTCAATCCTCATTGCGGCTTATACAGTATATGCAAAGTGTTTAACTTTTAGGTGGAGATAAATCTGAAATCTGGTGCAGAATATGTCAAAAACAAGTTCCTTAGTATTTTAAACGTTACAGTCTTCGAAAGAGCTCACTGTAACATCTGCTGCAAGACTTGTAGCAGACCGGAAAAGATCAGTATAATGGCTCTCAGAAACTGTGTAAAAAAACAGCCAGTCAAAATAAAACTGGTCATTTTGCCCAGTTCTTTTTATATGTGCATTATAAATCAGATGACCCGGAGGTGTGCCGTCTGACACTAGTAGATAATTAGCACATTAATATAATCACCAGGCCACAGGTATATAAAACAACCAAGAGAAATCACCTGTCCACAGGTAACTGCCAGTGCACCATAACTAATAATCTTTTCACAGCCAAATAATAATTGTGGTTTGCCATGATTGACTGGGATTTGTTCAGGTGTAATTTAGAAAATCACCATCATTAATTTGTCAACATTGGATTGCAATAGCTAGAATAATGTGTGGTATTCTCAGTGTAATAGTAAAGTCTTGTTGATGGTTTTTCGTGCTGGGATCAAAGAGTAATTTAAATAGTTAGTCTGTGATGTAAGACATTACAGTGCTGATTACATCCAGCTTTCGCTAATAAATGCAACAGAAAGTATTTCCCCCACTTAATACGCTTGACTGTATAAAACTGACATTGATTGTTCTGGAAAGTATCCAAAGTCAGCGCCACTTGGATTTGGAAATGGTGCATTTGTTTTTATATTTTAAGTTTTACTAGACTCGGTTATCACAGACATCTGTGTTTCCTCTTAATTGTTTGTTTGGCTTTGTGATGTATGTTGCTTCAAAATGATTTGACTTAATGGAAATGTTTAATAGTTGATCGTAAGACTTTTCTTTTAGGAAAATCTGTGCTGTTGCAGAAAGCAATTGCTGGTCAAATTAAAGCTCAATTGTCAGTGCCTTGGCTCCCTCCATCCTGTAGACTCCCTATTCACCGTAAAACACAGGTACTCCTACATGCCTAAACGTCAAAATCCAGAGGCTCAGACACATACAGTAGATCTAGCTTTACACTAATAACCTGATAGATGGTTTTGTCATATAGTTAAGTAAATCAAAGTTAAATACAACTTAAACTCTTTTGTCAACATCTGTTGTCGACTACCACAGAAAGTAATTTTGACTTGCCCTTGGTTTGTAAAAACAACCAAATTTGCTCATAGAAATGTACTAGCGATTTCGGAGAAATTACGTTTTGTATAGCCAAAAATACTTGTGTGATATGTGCTGTCGTGAAACTATTATGATAAAACCACTTACTAACATATGTTGGCAAAGCATAAGTTCATCTTACAGAAACAGTATTCCTGTCACAAAACAATGATTTAGACAACAGCACAAATAACACTGATCCATTTCTTTGGAAGAATAATAAATGAGTATACAAAAAAGTTACTGTAAACACAGTTTTAGTTTGTTTTTGCACACTGAGAGAAAAACTGTTTTCTGTGGTAGTTTGTTATATGTTACAGATGTTGGCATAATACAAGACTTTAAAGGGATGTTCACCCAAAAATAAAAATTCTGTCATCATTTACTCACTCTCAAGTTGTTCCAAACCTGTATAAATTTCTTAGTTTAGTTAAACACAAAGAAAGATATTTGGAAGAATATAATAAACTAAGATTTCTATGGCACCATTGACTACCATAGTAGCAGAAAAAATATTGTATTTTTTATCTGTTGAACACAAAAAATATATTGACAAATTTACGAAATCAAACCGTTCTGGGGCACTTTTGACAACCATTTTAATATTTTCTACTTTGTTAGTCAACAGTGCCTCAGAAATCTCAGTTGCTAACATATTTTTTCTAAATAATCTGTATTCATGTTGAACAGAACAAAGACATTTATACAGGTTTGGAATAACTTGAGGTTGAGTAATTCTTGACAAAAGTTTCATTTTTGGGTGAACTATCGCTTTTACTATTGAACTTCAAAAATAAATGCTGAAACATGCTTTAGACGTGACACTTACTCTTGGCTCGTTTTGCTGGTAACATAAGAAATGTGTTTCACGTTAATACATGTGCCACTGTTGCGAGGGTTATTGAAAATTCTGCCAAGCCACTTAACAAACTGACGAATGTGTGTGAATTTGATTTCAGAGCTCCGGCCCGTCTCACCATTTTCACGTCCAGCGGCTGAGTCTCCCATACTCACTCAAGGTCTCTTCCAGGAAACAGCCAAAAGGTATATTCATTTACATTGACCTAAATAAGAAATCCCCCTTGGGTAACGTGGGATTTGCCTGATCCGTTGTAGGTTTTTTTGTAGTTCCCACCTGCCCCTGAAGTGTGATTATCCCATTGAGGAATTTGACGAAGCCCTATTTAGCTCTGATGATTCAGCCTTCTAACATGAGCATGTGTTTCTGATGTTTCTTTATGAATTCTCTCAGAGATGCAAGAGTACTGGAGGAATTATTTGCTGCCTGTGACCGCCCAGCCTTCCCAGCATGCCTCAGTGCCGGCATCCCTCCTGGAGAACCACGTCTCTGAGCTCAGTGCCGCGCAGGAGTGGGAGAGTGAATGGAACAGCCAGGGTCTGCTGTCGAGACTGACTCCTGAGGTTGTTCTGTGTCCCGCTTCAAACTCAAAACAAAACACACTTTATTTCTCGGTCTCAGTGTGCGTCCCTCTATCATTAGCTTTGGGTTCTCTGAGCTGTTAATAAGAATAACACTGGCATGTAAATATTTTTGCTGCCGTCCTGCTTTCTTGATGGCGTCTCTGTGGTAAACGCATGTATCAACATGAGGATGAACACAGAGGTGTCTTTCACACTAGTGTGACATTCAGCATGTATGTGTCTTATTACTGTACTGCTGACCTCCACATTCTCACCTCACCTGCCCTCCAGCATACACACTTGCCTATTGTCTGACCCCTAGACATTTTCCAAGCGTCCAGCACCTATTTGTAAATCACAAGGCAAGGCTATATCTGTGTTTGTATTTCTATTCCTGTTTACTGTTTCATGTGTTGGGGAAGTTTTTAGAACAGTCTGAAAATAATTACAGTGTATCCATCAGTTTACAAAAAAGTGTTCAACTTAAAATAATAACTGACAATGGACTGTTAGTAATGATAGGAAATGAAGGCACAACCAAGATCATCAAGCGGCCATGACGTGAAGCATTAAAGGAATAGTTTGCCTTCAAAATGAAAATTCTGTCATCATTTACTCGCCCTCTTGTCATTTTAAACCTGTGTGATTTTATTTTTTCTGCAAAACACAAAAGACATTTTGAAAAATGTTGGTAACCGAACAGCGCCGGTACCCATTGACTTCTATTGTATGGACACAAAACCAATGCAAGTCAATGGTGACCAAAGGTTTTCTGTTACAAACATTTTTCAAAATATCTTCTTTTGTGTACTGTAGAATAAAGAAAGTCATACAGGTTTGAAATGACAAGAGGACGAGTAAATAATGACAGCATTTTCATTTTAAAGGTGAACTAACACTTTAATTCTAAATAATTCAATGGTCCAGAATCAATAATTCTGCTTACCACATGTTTTTATCTCAATATCCCTTCAGTTTACTGTCCTATAAAGCTTTTATGCAAAGAAATATTCCTTCGACCAAGAGACAGAAAGTGAAAAATGTGAGTGAGATGACCTGCATATAATCTGTCATAAGTGTATGGGTCAAATTTGTACATATTACATTTTGGACAGTTACCCAATTCAGTTTTCACCATAGGTTTAACAAAAGGTCTTGTTCATGCTTTGTCTTACATCTACAGGATTACAGAGCCAGGAAAAAAGCTCGACTGCAGAAGCGGATTGAGGAACAACTGAGAGCGGCGGCTCAGCCTCGGCCCGACACGCATGGAGCAACGCGCTCGACCTCTGACCTCACAGAACTGCTGCAGTCATTCAGCGGTGCCTCCTCTGGGAGAGATGTGTTGACCAAAGGCACACGCTTCACCCACACAGAGAAATTCACTTTTACAGAGGTAAGTAAGATGAGCATGTGTTCCTTGTACATATACCACCAATGAAATTTAAAAAGGCATTAATAAATGTTATTAAAATGAATGTATTATTAATTTATTTAATTGAATATATATCGCTTGTTGCATTTAATTATTGGACATAAACATGCATTTTTTTCTAAAAGTTTATCATTCACTTTTATCTGTAACTGCATCTTTATATGTCCTATTTAGACTATTTAGCTGTAATTGATTACTGATGAAAGGTTTTTATTATTTTGCAGGAACCTGAGAAAGCAGCCCAGCAGATGGCGGCAGCAGCAAGTGCACTTCCCAGCTCTCACCAATCAGAGGAGGACCTGAAGGCCCTGCAGGAAGCAGAACTTTCTGCTCTGCAGCAACAGTTGTAGCAACTTTCAGTCCAAATGGATGAAGTGGGCGGAGACGTCAAACAGCTCACTGTGTCCATCCAGCAGGTAATAAGTTCACTTTAAATTACTTACACGAATTATATTGTTAATAAAAAATAATGATAATTCAACATCGGCCATAGGGAGAAATATTTTAATTCTCAGATTCCACATGCCTTGAATACCCTTTAGTGCTGCAATGGCCTTTAAAAATAAATAAACAAATACTCAGATTCCACCGTGAGTCTGATACTAAATGCATCATTTCCTTGAAATCTTTGTTTTTTTATCTTTGATATGTCAGATTTGTCTGTGTGTTTATATCTGTAGGTGTCAGATGAGGTGAATCAGAGGGAGGTGAGTAATGCAGAAAAGGAGAACTCTGTCAAAATGAAGAGTCAGACCATTGACCTCCTTCCTGACGCTGAAGACAACCTGCTCAAGTTACAGGTACGTAACAAGTAACACCTGTGGCACCAACCTTCTCTCTGTTGTACCTTTGCCACACAAACCTTAATAGAAAACATGTAGACTTGCAATGTGTTAAATAATACCTTGTCGCAGGACAAGTCAAAACATTACAATATAACAGGCAGCGGAGCAAAGAGCACTAAATACGAAACTAAAAGCATACAGAATAAAGCAGTATGTAATGTCACCAGCCTTTACAAGCCTCTAATTCTGACTAATAACATGTTTATGTTTTTCTGCATTGTGTTTCTGTGTTTTAGAGTCTAGTAGAGGCAAGCTCTAAGCGTGTGGTGAATCTGGCTTCTCAGTGGGAGAAACACAGAGTTCCATTGATAGATGAACACCGCAGACTGAAGGAGCTCTGCAGCAACAGAGAGGTACAGTGTGTTTAACATTGATGGCTTATACAGTCCTGTAGCAACTGCTAATGTCAGTCTCGTGACTGACCTGTTTAAGCCATGGAGCTCTTATTTGAATAATTTCAGTAATTTTTACATCATGTGCTTTGTTTAAATATAGACATTTGGTATTTAAAAAATGAAGTGTGTTTTTTTAAGATTATTTTCTACTTCTCTGTTTTCACTGAAATTTACTTATGTTAGTCAAGGTTTTACGCACCAAAACAAAACAGTCATAATTTATCATGACCCTCATTCACATTTTCTTTAAACCTTAAGGCGGAAGTATGGTCCGTCCGTCCACGTTTGCTCGCTGTCCGCATAATGCAATTTTCGTCATCAGAAGGGTTCGCGGTCATCCGCACACCCTGTCCGCGTGCAGGCCATTTTTTGAGACCGCGCAGTCGTGCCGCGTACAACAGCGCATGCGCGAAAAAGTGCACTAGTCCACTAGGGGTCAATACACACACAGAAAGTGTGCAGTGTGCCGTTGTCGAAAAAGAATGATACAAATCCAATACGGGAGCTGTGTCTCGTTTCGTAAGGTTGCGTCCTTGTGTCCTCCAGAGGTATCATCCTCTAAAGCATGCGGTATACGGAGGATTCTCAACAATTCTCAAATTAAACGAGACGTCTTTAGTAGGACATACTGGCAGAAAAGGAAACAGGAAGTACCACGTTGCTATGACAACACGTTGCACTCGCACACCTGTCAAATTAATTAAAATGATTTCTACATGATTTATAAGGTAAAAAGTAGGTTACTTTCTACCCTAAACAATGCCAAAAGAGTTAAACAAATATACAATTTTTGCCTTACTGTTTCAAAACATTTAAAAATCACTAAACACTTGTGAACCTATTTACTGCCTTCTAAGATTAAAAAAAGTGACACAAACTGTAAACTGTTAACATTTAAAAACCACATATTTGATTGAATGTGCAGCTGTTGCCGTTTATTCAAATAACAGACGTTGGCCGACGCAAAAAATTGTGGGTTATCTCTGGCAACGAAGGATACAGCTCATGTATCCTCCGAATTCCTGTCAAAGAAGGTCGCATTTGAAGGGTGCCTCCGGAGAGTCCTACCTGATTTTATGAAACGAGACAGCCTCGATGACGTAGCAGCCTTTGAATGAGACCTCTGGAGGACGCAGCCTTACAAAATGAGACACAGCCGGGGGCTGCGTTCTTTGAAGGCTGCATTTTAAGACCGATTGCGTCACAGCAGCGTGACTGAAGGCCGGTAAGGCTGTCCCAAATCAAAGGTTGCTTCAAATGCAGCCCCAAAATGCGACCTTATTTCCACTGGGTTTTAAAGCCACAATATGGAATATTTAGACCGCTAGATGGTGCACTTTCGAAACAACAACAAAAGGCAAAGCTAAATGACGTTATGTAGGAGAGTGGAATTATGGGACATGTCGTTTTCACCATCCAGAGGCGTATGGAGATCGCCCATCATGTTCATGGACGAGGTAATGAATACATTTTATTTTATGTCATCGTAATGAATTAGCTTCCAAGAAACGTGGAATGTAATGCTACGTTAGCCCGCAACTGATATTGGACTTTGTCAGTTGATTTGGTAGTGTAATGCTACACAGTTTTACGTATTTCAAACAGTCATACAGTCATCGTTTAAAATGTAAATTTGAACAACCCACAGTATTTACAAGTAACTTTACTGGCTACATATTTTTGTGCGACATATACTGTATTTCATAGGTTAACTGCATTCATAACTATTCAAATAATCTGTGCATGAGTATTTCGTGTGCAATTACATTTTCTTTGCTTACCTGTCTATTAAAATGCGAGAGCGGAGTCTCTGTCGAGTCCAAGTTGGTCGCGAAGCTCTCTCCATTTAGAAAACGCCACGCCGATATTAATCCTTGTTTTATTTCTTCGTTTGTCCATAAGCCTGCTTGCCTCATTTGGCCTACCTTTATGCTTTTTTGGGTTTCCTTTACTCGCCAAAGCGTAATCGTGATCCATAATAACAGAACAACAGATGCTGCATCCCAGATGCTGTATATCCACTTCCGCATTTGCGTGTTGCCTTAGTTTCTACAACCGGAAACTGAGGGTAGTGCGGAGCAGAAATACAAGGGACGGGCCATTATTTTAAATAGGAATTTCTCTGGATTTGCACATTCTTGGGAACATTTGGGATAATGTAAGTACACAACTGCATGAAATATATCACACTGTGCAAGTGATTTTTGGATATTTCATAACAAAATTATTCCATATTGTGGCTTTAAGGATAGAACGAATGTATCCTTCACAGCTTTGGCTATCCCGAGATTCATTGCGTGCCTATAATGGCTTGAATATTTTAAATAATCATTCAAAACTTTAGTTAAGTAAAAGTATGTAATTCACAAAAAAGGTCCATTTCAGTGTTTTAATATTATATATGAGGTTGTTAATTAACATTATTGGTGCATTTTGAGCAGCAGGTGATGCAATTAGGAAATCCTCTGCGAGACTAGGGCGTCTCATTTCAGTTCGGTTCTTGGACTTTTGAGGCTGTGTGCTTTGAAGAACAAGTCCTCGTTTTTAAGTCCGCGACCTTAGAAGGTTGCAGCCCCCGAATTGGGACACAGCTGCTGTTGTACGCGGCACGTCTCAAAAAATGGGCTGCATGCGGACGACCGCTGACCCTTCTGATGATGAACATTGCGTCATGCGGACGGGTCATACTTCCACCTTAGAATTAAATAGGACTTTTTATGGCTGATGCGTTAATTCCCCTATACATATTGCTTTGCCTTCATAAGAAACTGCTTATGTTTACATAGAGCATCAAACATTTTAATATTTCAGAATATCAAGAATAATCAAAAATGTTCATTATATCATCCCTTCAGAAAATGACTAAAAGCACAGTTGGACTTATAACGTGACTAAATGCGTGTTCACGTTCATGACATTTATGCAATCTCTTTTAGTTTGAGTCCTCTAGGAAGCTGACAGAAATCAAAGATCTTCATGAGAAAATCAGACAGTCTGCTGAAGAAGCCAAAAAGAAGGAGAGCCTCTACAAGCAGCTGGTATACATCTTTTATTTGTCACCACTTTGTCAAGCAAAAATATGTTTTACCCAAGAAGTTTGTTGTTTTAACATCGAGTGTGTTTGTGTTTGCCCCCTCAATGTTTTTCCGCAGCTGACCGAGTATGAAACGCTGTCCAAAGATGTGTGCCGCTCAGCATACACCATGAGGATCTTGGAGATCGTAGGCAACATAAAGAAGCAGAAGGAGGAAATTACTAAGGTCTTTGTTTGAGTTCTTCCATTATCTAGTCCTCAGTGAAAATACTTCATTTAAGTTCTTGACCCGTATTCACGGACGTTAGCTTTATGTTTGAAGTTGGTAAGTCCTCAGAAGCCTTTTGACCTCTGACCCCATTAATGTGCCCCCCTGCAGATTCTGTCAGACACAAAGGAGTTGCAGAAAGAGATAAATGGCCTAACGGGAAAGCTGGACCGAACATTTGCGGTCACCGATGAGCTGGTGTTTAAGGTTCTGTTTTGTGTTTTATTTGAATACAAATTTTTATTATAAATTATAATAATATTAAATAACACACGGTCAGTGTTACAAATGTCTTTGTTAAATTAGTGACCCAGATAATTTGCATGACTTTAAATATTTCTTTACTTTAGCTTTTCAATATACAGTAAGTGAAAGTAGTGTTTATTTTAAAAAAACTAAATCTTTTTAAACTGCAGGATGCCAAAAAAGATGAATCTGTCCGCAAATCCTACAAGTACTTGGCTGCGTTACATGAGGTACGAGTGAGCATATCATCAAGATGTTTAGCAAACAATTGTGATTCAACAGGACTTGATGTTGCACTTGATGGACAAAAAGAAAAACCTCAATGACCATTATAGGTTGTGGGTTTACAATGGACGTACACAGCTTTTTGAAATGTGACATTTGGAAATCATGTTTTCGTCTCATGTGACAAGGCCTCCATATGGTGGACTTGTTGCGATCCTGCTAAAACAACAGTTCAACATCGTGGTGGCTTGTGTTTCTTATAACCATGCCATTAGCAGCACATCTGTCCATCTGTTCAACGTAAATGGACTCTGAGTTAATGCCCTTGGTGACTTTAACTGGCTTTTGTATGTAAGTGAGAATTACAGTGTAAGTTTGAAATGTATCATTTTAATCGTTTTAACATTTGTGTTGTCTCAGAACTGCACTCAGCTGATTCAAACCATTGAGTACACAGGAACCATCATGAGAGAAATTAGAGATCTTGAGGAGCAGGTGTGTAACAAACTCATAAATACTAAGTCAAATTTAATAAACATTATGAAAAGTAAACAGTCATCGTCACTTTCAGCTGTGCCATCAGTTATATGT
Organism: Triplophysa rosa; assembly: GCF_024868665.1. Taxonomy (NCBI): domain Eukaryota; kingdom Metazoa; phylum Chordata; class Actinopteri; order Cypriniformes; family Nemacheilidae; genus Triplophysa; species Triplophysa rosa. Next base: position 14,373,072 of record NC_079906.1, on the reverse strand, counting down.
GTTCTTGATTTACAGATAGAGACTGAGAATGGCAAAAGGACAGTTAGTAATCTAGAGAAGATCCTTGAAGATTATAAGGCTATTCGTCAGGAAAACTCCGCCCTTGCTGCAAAGATCCGGGAAGGATGAGCCGTGGCTCGGTCTACATTTCTGGTACTGCAGAATACAACCAGGCCTGCTGGAATGAGTGCTGCTGTGAGAGACTCGGGTCTCACTCCCGCCTTCATCTGCCTCCATCAGTACATCAAAAATAATCCTCATCACATCAGCAGCTTTTACTGGGGGTTTGAACACTGAAGACAGTTTTTTGCATCAAAATTACATTCTAAGAGACGCTAAATAAATCTAATTCTGATTGTTGTGATGAGGGTTTTGGACTTGAAGAATTTGAGAGACTCAACTGGATAAGACAACACCTTTGTTCTTTTTTTTTTAACAGTGATTACATTTATTATGTACATGAAAGTGTCCGTTAACAATGACCTTTGATTGTTATTGATTGAATCATATGAGTTCAATTCATGAAAGTTTAAATATTCAGGGGATTGAGTTTGTGAAATAGTGGGTTTAAGTTTGAAACACTCAGAAAAAAGGTTCGCTTGTTTTGTATTAAAACAAATTTGAGAACACATATGTTTGGCCCTGATGGATCCATAGCACTATTAATATTGGTATTAAAAGTAATATTATCATGACTGAAAGGGTTAGTCGTTACCTCTGATTAGAAAGTTTGTGTAAACAGTTTAGTTGACTAACACTGATTGTTCCAATCAAGCTGTTTTTCTTAACAGTTAATAGTGTTCATGTCAAGGTTTGATTTTAGAGATTATGCTGAAATTGTTTTGTACTTTACCATGTCTTGTATAAATCTGCTCAATCTCTAAACATGATGTGATATTTCCCTAGTTGTTATTGTCCTGGGACATTACCATTCTCTGTTTGCTTTTTTAAATTACAAATTGATATAATGTACATAGTTTTATCCCGACCAAACTGTAGCTGTTTTGTGGGATCAAGCCTTTTCTGGGACATCCAACACCAAAACACGCTTCAGCCTTCAGCGAAACTGCCACACCCTGCACGTGTTCATTCTGCCGAAAACATTGCTTATAAGCAAACCTATTCATTTGAGGAATTAGAAGGAAGCTGCTTTTGCTCAGCTAGTTACATTTTCGCAACCTCTCAATCTGTTGCAAATACGTGACTTTTACCTTCAAACCGAGGATAAAATCCATTAACTGAGGAAAAATTGGTGTACATTCCGGATGAGGCATGAGCTAGAAATCGATGTTGTTTATCTGTTACGATAAGCGTGTGATATTATATAGGGTCAAAGCGGGACACGAAAAATAATTGTGTCAGTTTTTACTACCGCTATAAACTTTAGTCATTGCAGTGCATTCCTTTTGTTTATTGCAGCACGTTCCTTAACTCTCTCGTACAATGCCGTAACTTCTTGTGCACACATGCCAGCGGCTAACGTTACAGGAACAAAACGTATACGTTAAGCATATTCAGACACGTAGAGCATGTATGCAGTTGCCAGGTCGTCTGACCAATCATTCAGCCCGAAATATTGGAAAATGTTAGCCTAGGCAACGTATTGGTTGGGCTGGTTTGTAAACACGTTTTCCTTTTAGAACAACAAGCGAAAAGCAGTCCGCACTTCTTATTGGTTTAGGCCAGATGTCAATAACTGCATGTTTGTTATTTGATTGGTTAATATAATCTCTTGCGCCCGCCTTGTAAAACCTTCCACAAAGCTATATCAGCTCACACAGACGGGATTCTGACTTAACACGCGGTGCATGCACGAATGAAAGGGTTAAACAACTTCATCTGAGGATTTCACTCCGTGTAAAGAGCTAGTGTTGTTTAGACATGGCTTCCAAAAAAGTAGTCATTTTGGGCCATGCATTATGGCGGAGAAGCTCTAGTTGCAGGGGTGGGTTGTGTGCTGGGTTTAATATCCCTGCTTTTTCGTGTGGAAGCTTCGCCTCGTCTGGTACAACAATGAACAAACAGGAATGCTGCAAAGACGGACAAAACTGTGGACCGACAAAAAACGCGGCCGCAGTTACATCGCACAGACATCAAATCGTGGGGAAAAATAGGGCCGAAGAATCGCTTGCCAAATCTGGCAGGGCTTTCTCATCCACGGCCCCGCAGACCAACAACAAAACGTACTTGTGGGCGAGATATAATGAGATGAAACGACTCGTCCACGGTATGTTTTTTTTATGTATTTGGGTTTCATGTTAATACACTGCACGTAGCACATGTGTGATGTTTAATAGACTGCCCTCGTAACAAAACTTTTGATTCACTTTTTAATCCACACCAGTAGGGCGCAAGCCTCGGGCATTATTGTAAACAACTGTCCATTATGGGGCTGCATGCATGCGGGCTGCAACCTCAATGCATCATTTTGTATCATTCACTTTTGTACCCTGTTGCTGTTTTGGGTTTGCCAATTAAAATACAAACTTTTTAAGAAATGAAAAATAATAACGTATTTTTCCACAGATCTGATTCCTCCCGGAGTGTGCAATCTATTGAACCCCTCCACTATCTATGCCAACAATGAAGTGAATCTAGAAGAAGTGGATATCTACGGCTTTGACTATGATTACACACTTGCTCAATATTCCAGCGCCCTGGATGAAATGATATACAACAAAGCACGAGAATTTCTTGTGCAGCACTACAAGGTCTGTGGAAAAACATACCATCCCCCACCTTAAAACGTTTTTATTTATTTTTAGCAACTATGACTAGTTTAATCTATTTAAATTATACCAAATGTTATTATAAGATAAATGTGCAATAACCATAAAGACAGTTCAACATTTAGTTTTAGTGCAAGTCTGTTTGGTTGGCATGTTTGGGATTGATGAAAGCTTGCTGTGTTTCTCGTTTTTACTAGTATCCTGAGGGAATCGGCAAGTATGACTACATTCCCAACTTTGCAGCCCGGGGCCTTCACTATGACATCCAAAAGGTGCATTAAAAATGCATGTTTTATTGTTTTAAACCGTTATTTTATTGCAGCCGTAGCTTGAACAAACCTGTTTTATGTACTCCACAGGGACTTCTGATGAAAATTGATGCCTTCCATTATATCCAGCTGGGCACCGTTTATAGGTAAATCAACCGTGATTATATCAAATCGGTCTGTCTGTCGGTGTAAAGAAGAGGTTTAGGTAATCCAGAAGGTTTGTCTCTCCTATACTCAGGGGTCTGAAACCCATCCCAGATGAAGAAGTCATGCAGCTTTATAATGGCTCAAATCACGTCCCCCTCCACCAAGTCAGCGGATTCTACGGCAAGGTAGGATTGTTCCATGTGGACTTCATAATGTGGTTTGTTTCTTGTTTCAGCAGCCATTTTTGAGGATGAGAGTTAGATGTTTACCAAGACATATTTAAAGGCTTATTTTTTTGTTACATGTTACTAGAGGTCAATAGGGGCAAAGTGGGACCCCCCTGTCACCATCTCGGATCCTATTTTGTGCACCTAATGAGTGATGTTGTCAGCATGGAAAATGTCATACAGTAGAATAAAAAAAAGATTTTCTAGGACTGGAAAAATTATGGAATTTTTTGTAATAAGTTATATTTTTATATAAAAAAATTCTGGTTTAAAATATTTGTTCAGCTAAATATGTATCTTCAGAAAACAATAAAATGATTGCGTGTGTTCACATGTTTTTAAGACAAAATATGCCAAACATTTTTTCTTAGAGAGAATAAATAAATAAAAGAATAAATAAATAAAAATGTAGAGGGTATGAGAGGAATAATATATAAACCCTTATGTGATAAAAATGTTGCATTGTTAAAAATGCCGAATAATTTTAAGGTTTCATTGTGGTTTGTATCTGAATCATATATTTAATTTTTTATCAGGGTCCTGTGATGAAGCAGTTCATGGACGTTTTCTCCATCCCTGAGATGACTCTCTTGGCAGCTGCAAACGATTACTTCATCTCAAATGACATCGAGTATGACCCCGTTCATCTCTACAAAGATGTCTCTGTAAGTCAATACGTGAATCTTTATAAACAAACCTCTTCTTTACTTTATCTTCCTAATGTTTGAAAGATTGTTAGTGAATTTGCTCAATGAAGCCAGTCTGTTTTTCTAGACTGTGGGAATGGTGTACAAACTGCTGCTTTTGTCGTTTAAAACTGCTTTTGTCATTTAAAACCGTGAGAGTTGTTTCTTGTACATCGTTTTGTAAAGTTCGTCGTCAAGCTGAGATGGTTCTTTCTTCTGCCTGTGGTTACGCACAGCTGACTGATTTGTTTTTTTATTCAGCCGGGATCACGGTGGTCCTGAATTGGGTTGCAGGGCAACTTTTTTTTATGCTGCTTTGGCCAGTTTGCCAGAACATAATGTATTCGTCTTTTTCAGTTCTGCTTTTCAGCCCCAATCTTTCCTTCTTCGGTCTAACTCTTGTTGCTGATAAAACGGTTGGCTAAACCCAAAATAGCTAAGCACATTTTACCAAATCTGAAAAATGTTGACATTGATGAAACAAATACTCAATTCAATTAGCATGTGGTTTTGTTTCAAAATGACTTGGCAAGTTTTAGGAAGCTTTTCAGGGAAAGCGCTAGCATGCTGCACTTGTTTATCTTACAAATGCAACTTTGTGACTTAATGTCTGTCAGCGCTGATAGAACAGATTGTACTGTACACGTAGAGGCGTGTGGGTACGTAAGCTGTCAGAGGAACCGGAAACCTGGCAGCTGATCAAAGTAAAGTTTTTGAAAGTTTATTGGAAACATATGAGAACAAATATCTCCAACAAATATTTTTTCCCTATTTCTAACAAAGGAAAAAGAATAACAAGGAATAAAGGAAACGTAATGTAAAAATAATAGTAGTTCTGTCCTGTTTGCATTTTATTGTGTTTGAATGATATGAATATGAATTGGAACACTGTTCCAAGCGGTCAAAAATACAAATAAATTCACCAAAAAAAAAAAAGATTTAGCCATATGTTTGTTTTATGTTTTAATCTCGGTTGTATCAACCTGTTGTGATGTTTTAAATTTTCTGGTTGGGAACCATAAGCACCAAGTTAAAACACCACATTTTTGTCTGCAGGATGCGATTGGAATGGTGCATATCAAGGGTTACATGTACAAATGGATCATGCAGGATCTTGGTGAGTATAAAACAATATTTACCGTGTGCATTGCCTTAATACCAAACATTTCCTGTGGCATAAAAAAGCCCTGTATTTGCCTGACACCAAGCCAAAAGCAAGACGATCTCGTTTTCTGTTGCTTTGTGGGGGCAAATTACTGAAGATTGTTAAGAAAATGAAAACAAGGCTCTCAGTCCTTTTGTGTGGTCTGTGTCGGTGGAGAGTTTCTTTCAGAACAGCCTGTTGCGTAATCTGACCTCTAGAGAATAGAAGTGAGTTCTGTTGGGCTAGCCCAATCTAATCTTTGCTTCTAATGTCTGCAAGCAAGGAACCTGCTTATGCTTCATGAGATATTTCACTGCGAGATGAATACTTATTATTCAAGCAGGAAGTACAGATTGTATCTGTATGCTATTTATTATGGTCTGCAGAATGACTGGCTTTTGTCAGTATGCAGTTGTTTAGCTTTCAAAAGTCCATTTTGTAACTTGTATTCTGTTTTGTTCTCTATCACTTTCTACCCCCTGTAACCTTTTTTTGCTTATTTGGCCCCCAGAAAAATACATTCTCAGAGGAGATGAGACATACGCTGTGTTACACCGACTGGCCAGCCAGGGGAAGAAACTTTTCCTTATTACCAATAGCCCCTTCAGCTTTGTGTGAGTTTCCCGTTGGTTTACAAATTTTAATATGCAAAAGTTAAGTTCATATCATCTCCGAGTTAATATTTTAAGTTCAGTTTAACTAGTTTAAGAAACCAAATTAACTTTTTTTTACCAATTATGGTTTCGTGATATTTTTGTATTTAATGTGTTTTGCTCAATTTTCTTTTAGTGACAAAGGCATGAAGTATATGGTTGGAAAAGACTGGAGGGAATTCTTTGATGTTGTCATTGTTCAAGCTGATAAGCCACATTTTTTTAATGACTGTGTAAAGTAAGTCTGTTTTATTGAATAAAATCTTACATTTTTAAATTAAATCTTACTAACCTGCCTAATATATATTGATTTCGAATATATTCTTCCTAAATGCTTGCAACTTGAGTAAATCACTTTATTCTTGAATTATTGTATTAAATTATCTTTATGTATTTAAATTTTCAAGACCATTCAGACGTTTGGACGGCAATGGAGACATGAAGTGGGATAGGATCAAGAGTTTGGATAAGGGACAGATCTATAAGCAGGTAACAAAATAAAAATATGTAAATAACTTAAATTTGTTTTTATAACTTTGTATTGTTTATGTACATTTAGAATTTACTTAAAAAAAATTGTCATACATTGTGTAATATTCAACACAGATATGTGTTAGGGGCGATTTACATTTTGCGTCTAAAACCGCGCGGAAAACGCGAGCCGCGCCACCATCTCGATGCGTGTCCGCATCGCTCCCTATTTGTGCACGTCTGCCGCGTGTCTACATTTAAAATAACAAACTTGCGCATGTGAAATGTGAATCTCTCCTTACGCTGCCTTTGTTATTGTCAGAATAGTCCAATTGTATTCTTTTCACTTAACGTGCTTATGAGCAACACATGAAGATATTTGGTTAGCTGGCAAGCTTCAAGTTGCCAAATTGCCATCAGACCTTTCTGCTGACTCATCTCTGAATGTGGATTAGGTCAAAGGATTACAGATACAGATTTGGGTCATTTGTTTAGAATTCCTGCAACATTTGCCCTACTTATAAAACCTTGACTCACTGAATCATGTTTGTTGAAGTTGTGTGGTTCACATGTTTCCTTTCTCTGTGAGAATAAACCAAGTCTTTCCATCTGAGCATGGGTCCTGTGTGAATGGTAGAATGAATTCACTTTATTTCCTTCCCTTTTTAAGGGAAAAAAGTGGGAAAGAGGGCAGTAAGGTGAACCTCAGTCTCAATGGAAAGTCAGTTGAGCGCAGTTCAGTGGTGTCAGGCGTTTACAAACAAACAGAAGTCAATACAGAGACCTTATGAACACCCTCCAGCAAGATGAAGTTAAAGAAGCATTTGTAAAGCATTCTAAATTGGGGGGAGACTTGTGGGAAAGTGTCTGGCAGGAAACTTAGAACGGCAAACTGTTACTGCTGTGTAAAATGGGAAAACCAAAGAAAGGTCTGTTGCCACATAGCTTCCAGAAACATAAATGAGTCATGGAAAATAATTGCTTGGTCTCATAGCTTCTCAGAACATAAATATGTGACATATGTCTTTGCTTTTTCATTTTTAGGGAAATCTTGTAGATTTTCTGAAACTAACTGGATGGCAAGGATCCAAGGTGTTCTATTTTGGAGATCATCTCTACAGTGATTTGGCAGTGAGTCAGTTCTATTGAATTCCATGGTGCTGCCTAGAATTGCAAGGCTTCCTCATTGTGCACATTTGTTGTGCATATGAATTTGTTTTGCTGTGTCTTTTTTCTGTTATTAATGTTTTGATTGCTGATTTAAACAAGTGTTAGTAGATCTCACTGAATCTTCCTCTTCGCTTGCTAAGCCATTGTGCCACAAATAGGACAAACTATAGTTTCCATATAGTCAATATTTTTTCCAGTGTCCAATGGTAACTCTGATTATAAAAAGGTTTTTTAAGTGGACTTCTGTTTAAACTGAACTGTCATGTCATGACATTTAAGGACCTGATGCTGCGACATGGCTGGAGAACAGGAGCGATTGTGCCTGAACTTGAGGTGGAGACAAAGGTGGTGAATACAGAGCAGTATGCTCAAAGTCTCACATGGTTGCAGGCCCTCACTGGTCTGCTGGAGCGCATGCAGGTACGATTCAATTCACCCTTAAACCATTCATAAAATAAAGGATTGCATTATAAATGTACATTTAAGCATTTGAGCAATGGTTGCCATTTATGCAACGTAGTGTTCGGGTTATAATGTGGACTAAATAAAAGTGTCCTGCCATACATGTGCTTGCTTGTACCCATATGGCTGCATTATAGGACTGACCTGATTGATTTGGCAGAGGTCCATTCGCTAAATATTGACTATACTGTGTGAGATCATCTGTGTAAGACAAGCTTGATGTGATTGATTTATCTGTTGTACATAATCCAGAATGCATGTAACATACTTTTCTGTCAAGATTTAAGTGATAATTGTTGAAAGCTTAATGCTTGCATGCGTTTCTTCCTATTTTATATAAATGTGACATCTTTGAAGGGACACCTCATAGTTATTTCTGCTCTTTAATCCCACAGTAATTCTCTCACTTTAATACATTTCTCAGCTTTAATTTTAAAGTTTAATAAATCCATTAAAACTTTAAAATCTTGAACAGGCAATAGCTTTTTTCGACCCACTATTTCAAATTTGAACATTATTGCATATTAGGAGTAGGACATCTGCCTAATGCATTTTTTTTCATCCAGATGTATAGAGATCCCGAGTCCAAGAAGGTTCTGCAAGAGTGGCTCAAAGAGAGAGAGGAGCTAAGGTAAGGGAAACAATAGATGATACATTTACGAACTCATCTGATGAAAAGTGCAAGCATTGTATTCGTTTCTCCATTGTCTAATTCTCAGAGCCGTCACCAAGAACCTCTTCAACCCTCACTTTGGGAGCATATTCCGTACCTGCCACAACCCCACCTACTTTTCCCGACGCCTGTGCCGTTTCTCTGACCTCTACATGGCCTCTATCAGCTGCCTGCTGAACTATGATCTTTCCTACACTTTCTACCCTCGCCGCACACCCCTGCAGCACGAAGCCCCCCTCTGGATGGACCAGCTCTGCACTGGCTGCATGAAGACGCCCTTCCTGGAAGAGATGGCCCACATTCGCTAAAAACTGCCAAGGGGTTAGAATGCAAATATAAACTGAACTTTTGAAAAGTGACAGGGTGGATCCATGTCTGAGTGGTATTGGACACGTGGCAATTTGTGCTGGTGCTCAGCACGCGCTGGAGCCATCTGCTGGACGTTTTGTTACAATGCATCTCAATGTTCTCAAGCCTTACATGGTGAAACGCTGAACGACTTGTTTATGATCCATCTCTTCACGTGTTTTTATCTTTAACAGTTTTACACGCTATCGAAATGTCTTACAAATCTGTGCAAAATAGTGAAGTGCTAAGTATGTTAAGTGGTTTACCTTTTTATAGATTCATCCTGTATGTCGTGAGATTTGTAGTTGGAGCAGAATGATGTTTGCATTACCGTGAATTTTGATGAATCATATCATCACAAAGGAAGGATGAAAGCAGACTATCTATACTTGGGGACCCATAATTTTTTTACTCTGGTGGGAAAAAGTATTAAGCCGCTGGCTGAAAATGCACAATATGAGTTACAATACAGTGATTCTGATTAGAGTTATGAATAGGTCAAATAACTTCATAGGTCTGGTGTTGTAATGTACTAACAGTACATGATTCATGTTACGTAGGGTCAGACTTTAAACATGAACAAATAATTACTTTTACCACTCTCTGTAGCTTTTTTTTACTAGAAATATGTTTTGTTTTAAACTACAGCTGTATTAAATAAATGGAAGCTACTGGAGGGCAAAACTAAATGCATTTCTTTTTGACCTGCAGATCTTACTGTGGCTTTTGCCTAAGCTTCTGTAAAATCAGACGTTGTTTCGTTACATTCTGACGTCTGTGAATAGCTATGCTGCTAAATTCATTTCTCTAACAACATAATGTAATCATTATTTGCTTCCTGTACAATTGAAAGTGAAATAAAAGTGTTGTAATACAACATAAATAGGATATCGGTATGATGGCTGAATTCTGCCCTGCTACGCAGCATCTGCTTAGTAGTGCGCCGTGATCGTGTAGTGGTTAGTACTCTGCGTTGTGGCCGCAGCAACCCCGGTTCGAATCCGGGTCACGGCAGGGAAATAAAGCAAAGATTTTGTTTTTTCCTTCTGTAAAATAATTGACATAGGTTGCTTTTTGTATTGTAGTGTTTGCTGTTCTAAAATTGATAAAGGTCAGATACTGATTTTATGCATTGTTGCACATATAAATTATTTAATTTGTTTAAAGGTGGAAACAAAAACTATTTTTTCTCACAAACGACCAATTTTCTCTTTATCCTTAAAACAAATCTTTAGGTGTCTTTTGTCTTACATATTGATCATTCATTCCCTCAAGATTGCAATGATGTAATGCATCTTTGACGACATATCCTGTTGTTCAAACTGGCCTAAGCAGTGCTGTCGTTCAATTTTATGCCGGGCTTCGCTGTGGAAGCAGTAAACGCAATGACTGGAAAACCTTTTGTTTTAAATAATGGCATAGCTATTGTTCTGGTTGATCCCCGATATAATTATTAGGTTTATAAATACACTACATTCAAAACCATTTTTATAATTTGTATAACCCTTTTTAAAATACAAACGCTCATAGCTTTGCTTTCAGCGGGGCTTTTATCTTGAAACCTGTCCGCAGACGTTGTTTTGGAGTCTCTCATTAACGGAACCTTCACTGAACCTGCTGAAGCAGTAAGAGCGGAGAAAACGGGTACCGCATCCATTGTTATTTATTTCACTTTATTTTCTAGATGACGACAACGCATCTCTGAAAAGGACCCCCCGAAGCGGACTACCCATCATGTCGGCTGAGGAGGAGAGGGGGGTAGTTCGTGTCAAAGTCAAGGTGAGAAATTGTGGGGACTGAGCGGCAGGTTGAAACCCCAATAACCCGCAGAGCAACACAGCTGGAGCAGGATTGAAATACAACATTACAGTAACGTTAGTCCACGTAGTTCAGCCAGCTAGGCTAGAAGAAAATAAAAACGGCCGTGGAGTTTTTTTTATTCTATTTAGTCTTCATTTTCATCGTATACTTCGCCTACATGTAAACATCTTTGTTGTTTACATACACATCGTGACTGCAACATAAGTAACAGTTACATTAGCGATTGGTCATATTGTTTTTGATATTTAAAACATCTGTAACGTTATATTAATTTACGTGTATACAATTACAGTGCAGTGCACTTAACCGTTTACGTCATACATTGTAGCGTGTATTTTGTTTGGGATTGATCCCGTCAGTCATTTTACGACAGTTACGGGTTATAGTTTTTGTGCTTAACGTTAACGTTAGCTATTTATTCTCGTGTATAGAGTCCTACAGGTCTTAAATATGAACAAATATTTAAAGCAAATATAAGTGCTGCTGACATTATCGTGAGTCATGTTTGCGCTCAGGTGTCACATGATCAAATTGCCATGAAATAGTTTAACTTGTTTTCCAGTCACTTCAAATACATACAGAGTGTTTTAATGAATGAATAAACAAAGCAATGGAACGAGAATGCACATATCGTGTGATTTTATTACGAATGCAAGTCTAAGGGAGACGCTCTAAATGATTAAATAGCACTTAACGTAACTTGGCCCCTTTAAGAACAGTATGGTGTCACTTGTCTAGAAAGGCTCTTTACAGAACTATGGTCAATGGATTGAAGATGATCACACTGAATTCGGGATTAAATAATCAGATAGACCAAATCAGCCTGAAAAGTTTAATATAGTAAATTAATGTGGGTGTCATGTGAACCTTGACATAATGAGTTGCTTTTTAACCAATGTTGTTAAACATTGTAGTTTCCCACAGGGATAATACATTTTAAAGGTAGTTTCAACATAAACAGACTCAACAGGCAATAATTAAGAATGTGTCACCTGATCAGGTTTGTTGTTGTGTAAAGGGTTATGTATAGTAACCCCTAAATATTTGCTCCCAAAGTGAAACATAGAACCCTTCAGACCCTTCTTGTTCAAACAGTGCCTTTATTTTTCTGTGTATGTGCCCACAGAAGTGTGAAGGGGTGTTACCGGTAGAGTTCCGCTCATTTGCTGTAGATCCTCAAATAACCTCTCTGGAGGTGTTGCAGCATATACTGATAAGAGCCTTTGAGCTGAATGGGTGAGTGTGAAATTACAAATTGTTTTTAAAATGGTAAATATTCATTCTGGTTTGGATTTATTACTATTATTGAGTCTGATTTTGATAATGACAATTTAATTTGTATAATTATCTAATAAATAATTTATGGGTCAGTAGAGTGAATACAGATATGAAGTTCCTTTTGGTTCTTCTAGGAAACACAATTTTGGGATTAGTTACCTGTCCCGTGATCGCGGAGGTGTGGAGGTGTATGTGTCTCTGCTGTCCGACTGGGATTTAGATGCAGCGTTTGTCAGTGCGGCAAAGCCATTCCTCCAACTCAAAGTGGACATTAAACCATCAGAGGACAGTAAGTAAACTCTTAGTTAAAGGGATAGTTAACCCAAAAATGAAAATTCTGTCATTATTTACTCAGCTTCAGGTTGTTCCAAACCTGTATACATTTCTTTGTTCTGCTGAACACAAAGGAAGATATTTGGAAGAATGTAAGTAACCAAATAGATCTCATCCCCCATTTACTACAATAGCAGGGAAAATAAATACACTGCGTTCCAAATTATTATGCAAATGATATCTTTCTCTGGTTTTCCTAATTTGTCGATGCAAATGACAGTCAGTATAATTTTCAAGTAATCAACAGTTAGGGTACATTTGGAATTTTATTGAACAAACCTCCCACTGACAACAGTATTTATTTAAAAAATGAAAAACTCAAAATGCACTGTTCCAAATTATTATGCACAACAGAGTTTGAAAACATTTCATAGGTTGTAAAAAACTGAAAATGGTCATTTGTTGAATTTGCAGCATTAGGAGGTCATATTTACTGAAATCAAAAGCTATTTCAATCAAAAACATCCTAACAGGGCAAGTTACATGTTAACATAGGACCCCTTCTTTGATATCACCTTCACAATTCTTGCATCCATTGAACTTGTGAGTTTTTGGATAGTTTCTGATTGAATTTCTTTGCAGGATGTCAGAATAGCCTCCCAGAGCTGCTGTTTTGATGCTAACTGCCTCCCACCATCATAGATCTTTCGCTTGAGGATGCTCCAAAGGTTCTCAATAGGGTTGAGGTCAGGGGAGGATGGTGGCCACACCATGAGTTTCTCTCCTTTTATGCCCATAGCAGCCAATGACACAGAGGTATTCTTTGCAGCATGAGATGGTGCATTGTCATGCATGAAGATGATTTTGCTACGGAAGGCATGGTTCTTCTTTTTGTACCATGGAAGAAAGTGCTCAGTCAGAAACTCTACATACCTTGCAGAGTTCATTTTCACACCTTCAGGGACCCTAAAGGGGCCCACCAGCTGTCTCCCCATGATTCCAGCCCAAAACATGACTCCGCCACCTCCTTGCTGACGTCGCAGCCTTGTTGGGACATGGTGGCCATCCACCAACCATCCACTACTCCATCCATCTGGACCATCCAGGGTTGCACGGCACTCATCAGTAAACAAGACTGTTTGAAAATTAGTCTTCATGTATGTGTGGGCCCACTGCAACCGTTTCTGCTTGTGAGCATTGGTTAGGGGTGGCCGAATAGTAGGTTTATGCACAACTGCAAGCATCTGGAGGATCCTACACCTTGAGGTTTTCGGGACTCCCGAGGCACCAGCAGCTTCAAATACCTGTTTGCTGCTTTGCAATGGCATTTTTGCAGCTGCTCTCTTAATCCGATGAATTTGTCTGGAAGAAACCTTCCTCATTCTGCCTTTATCTGCACGAACCCTTCTGTGCTCTGAATCAGCCACAAATCTCTTCACAGTACGATGATCTCGCTTAAGTTTTCGTGAAATATCTAATGTTTTCATACCTTGTCCAAGACATTGCACTATTTGACGCTTTTCGGCAGCAGACAGATCCTTTTTCTTTCCCATATTGCTTGAAACCTGTGGCCTGCTTAATAATGTGGAACGTCCTTCTTAAGTAGTTTTCCTTTAATTGGGCTCACCTGGCAAACTACTTATCACAGGTGTCTGAGATTGATTTCAGTGATCCAAAGAGCACTGAGACACAATACCTTCCATAAGTTTAATTGAACAATATAAAATTAAATGTTTACGACACTTAAATCCAATTTGCATAATAATTTGGAACGCAGTGTAGTATGTAGGGTAGGTGGACTGGTTCTTAGGTTAATTTGATCATCGCCATGGAGTGTCGGTAAGGACACGGAGACAGGAGTTCCGATTAAAGTACTTTAATGTCAAATTGCACTGTTTACATTGGCAGTTGCAAGCCTACAGTATCCAAAGTTTGTGTATATGTGTGTTTGTTGGTCACTGACGCACACAACACAGGAATTAGGCAGGAATTAAGATAAATAGGCATATTCATCTCTCCGTGGCCGATCGAAATTGAAACTAAACTTACATTTGCATCATAGGGCAATGTAGTGTTCTTATTGGCTCTTTACTCACATGATTTCAGTAGTTCCTGAAAATATGCAATGGCTCTGTCACCCCACGATACTTCCAGAAATCAGTCAATACATTTAGCAGCAAATAATGGCAACAAAATGCTTTTCATGCAAATAAAAAAGGAAGATTAAGAAGTGTTTAAGTGTCAACTGTTATGATTTTTGTTTTTTCTCCTAAGGTCCAGTATTGGAGGACTGGGACATAATCAGCCCTAAAGATGTGATTGGCTCAGACCAGCTACAGGGAGAGAAGAGGTCACTGGTATCTGCCGCACTTCCCTTCACACAATCGCTTCTGTCCCAGGTGACTCTTGATTTTCTTCAGCCTGTCAGACAGCTGTTTACCAGCCAGTAGGGCTGCTCGATTTTGACAAAAATCATAATCACAACCATTTTAGCCAATATTGAGATCCCGATTATTTAACACGATTACTCACTAACTTTTGAAGCAACATAGAAAAATGTAAAAACTTTTTCAACTGAAAAATAAATGTAAAGAAAATAGCACAGTTGAACCGCTATAAACGAAATCTGTGCGCTGTGGTTTTATTCAATCGTTTTACCTCAATTATTTTGTTTTTGTAATTGTTGGAGGCCAAAATTGATTAAGATTTTTTTTTTTTATTAATTGCACAGTCAATTTAGAATTGAGTACAAGGTTTTAACTTTTGTATTTAAAACCTTGCATGGTTTGGCTCCAGTTTATATTTCAGACCTTATTTGTCCATGTTCACCTCGGAGATCTCTTAGATCTTCCTCTGAAAATCTATTAACTGTCCCTTTGTCTCGTTTGAAATCTAAAGGTGATAGAGCATTTTCTATTTTTGCCCCTAAGCTGTGGAACTCGTTACCTCAATCTGTTAGGTTTTCATCTTCCTTATCTGGATTTAAATCATCATTGAAAACGTATCTCTTTTCTCAGGCCTTTTCATAGTTGTTGGATATGTTGGTCTTAGTGAGTTAATTTTTTCGTTTCTGTTTTTACCTGGTTTAATGTTGTTTCTTTTAAATTTTTGTTTCCCTGTATTTTTATTTTATCATTATAGTATGTTACTGTGAAGCACTTTGGTCAGCATTTAATGTTGTTAAAGGTGCTATATAAATAAAAAATTACCTTGACAGTCCTACCAGCCAGTCTGCTGCCCATTTCCTGTCTACTGGCTTCAGACAGTAATTTAGGCCAATTAAAGGCAGTAGATATTTAAGCCCTCACTTGATGCCGTTCCTGATTTTTTCCTGAACATTTTTGTATTTATTTCTCACTCTTTTTGCCTTCCGCATTCAGGTGGGTCGCACCCTGTCACGGGTACAGCAGGCCTTGAGTTGGTCCTATGGAGAAGAGATGAAACCGTTCAAGCCTCCTTTAAGTGATACTGAATTTCACAGCTACCTGAACAGTGAAGGTCAGCTGACCAGGCCGGAAGAACTCAGACTTCGTATTTATCATGGAGGGGTTGAGCCATCTTTACGCAAGGTGTCTAAGCTGTAGTTACTCTGAGAGTATTTTTCAGTGTTTATTATATTAAATCTACATCGATTTAAAGGTGCTGAGTGTAATTTTTTGAGGATCTATCGACAGAAATGCAATATAATATACATAACTATGTCTTCAGAGGTGTATACAGATCTTACATAATGAAGCGTTATGTTTTTATTACCTCAGAATGAGTTATTTCTATCTACATACACTGCGTGTCCCCTTATATGGAATTTGCTATGTTGTTTCTACAGTCGCCCTAAACGGACAAACGGCTCTACAGAGTGGGTTTTGTAAATACGTTATCTCCTTCAGCAAAGAAGCAAAAACGTGACGACATCTTAGTTCTGTGTCAGCCACCGTAGTGCTTCGAAAGGGAGGGGGGAGTCAGCTGTTGGTTGCAATTCACAGCCTCACCACTAGACGCTGCTAAATTACATACACTGGACCTTTACATTTATTGTGAAGTCATGTAAAAAAACCTTTCTTCCTTGTATCATGGCAGGTTGTATGGCGATATCTCCTCAACGTGTATCCAGATGGTCTGACAGGGCAGGAAAGAATGGACTACATGAAGAGAAAGACGAGAGAGTATGACCAGCTTAAGAGCGAGTGGAAGTCACGAGTCAGCTCAGAGGATCTAGAGTTCATCCGGGGAAACGTTCTCAAGGACGTTCTCAGAACCGATCGAGCGCATCCGTACTACGCCGGCTCAGAAGACAGCCCTCATCTCACAGCCTTGACTGATCTCCTCACCACCTTCGCTATAACACACCCACAGGTAAGCATGTGTGAAAAATACCATACTGTTCATTATACGCAGTGCATGTGAAATATAAGCTATCCTAAATCTGCTTCTCCAGGTGTCTTATTGCCAAGGCATGAGCGATATTGCCTCGCCAATCCTTGCGGTCATGGACAACGAGGCTCACGCCTTCATCTGCTTCTGCGGTATTATGAAGCGCCTCGAGGGCAATTTCCGTCCTGACGGCCAGCTCATGTCCATTAAGTTCCAGCATCTCAAATTGCTTCTGCAGTATTCAGACCCTGAGTTTTACGCCTACCTAGTCTCTAAAGGTGCAGACGACCTGTTTTTCTGTTACCGCTGGCTGCTCCTGGAGCTGAAGCGGGAATTCGCTTTCGACGATGCTCTGCGAATGCTGGAGGTAACCTGGAGCTCTTTGCCACCTGACCCACCCGAGACTGAGGTGGAGGTTCTGGGGCCACCGCTCGAGGCGTACCAGTCCACCAGCTCACGGGATGTCCATCAGAACGTGGAAATGGAAGTGGAAGAGGAGCAGACGGAAAGGCAGAGGAGACGCCACATGCTGAGACCGTCCCGAGAAGAGGCAGATGGAGGTCGTAAACCGGTTGTAGAGGAGGAGAAGGGCTCACGAAGGGAAGGTTACAGCGTGGATAATACTGTCAAGAAGAATGATGATGTCACAGCTCCAGTACCACCATTTGAGAAACAAGCTAGCTTTGGGGAGTTTAAGTACTATTGCAGTCGTACTGAGGATAGTTTTGAGGAGAATGATTGCTCTGATTCCGCATCATCTCCTGTGCAATTTCAATTGGCGCACTCCATATTGCCGTTCTCCATCCGCCAGTCCACAGAGGAAAGCGAGGAGGATCCCGGAGAGCAGGAACCGCTTATCAATGGTAACTGCACACCCTCATCTCCAGGCCAGAGAGACCCTCCCAACGGTCAGGCAGCTTCCCCAGCATCTGGTCTGCCAAACTGGAAAAGTAACTCCAGTCAATCACTGGAAGCTTCTAATTCACCGTCCAGCTGGCGAACAGCGTCTCCCGACGCTCTGTCAAAATGCACATCCTCTTCATC
This sequence comes from Triplophysa rosa, assembly GCF_024868665.1. Lineage (NCBI taxonomy): Eukaryota > Metazoa > Chordata > Actinopteri > Cypriniformes > Nemacheilidae > Triplophysa > Triplophysa rosa. The sequence continues at coordinate 14,355,306 of NC_079906.1, read as the reverse complement.
AAGTGGCGATAAAGCAGCGTCTCCCGATAAAGCCCCCAGAGGGTTCGCGTCCTCACAAACTGGAGCCGGGGCTCAATCTCCATCAGTGCTCCCTGGGAAATCTTCATTGGCATCTCCATCGCAGGGTTACAGTCGTTCTCTTCTCTCTTCCCCAGTTTTATCCTTCGGCAAGTCGCCATCTTTGCCCAAACCGTTCTCCACCAATCTCCCCTCCCCGTGCAAACCCACGGGAACCGGTGGAAGCTCTCCAAACACAACCAAACCAGAAGGGGGTGGAATGAAACCGTGCTCACTCCCTCCTCCGCAAGAGTTCGGGAAAGGGAATCCTTTTATGCTGTTTCTTTGTCTTTCCATTCTGCTGGAGCACCGGGATCACATTGTTAAAAACAGCTTGGATTATAACGAGCTGGCCATGCACTTTGACCGCTTGGTCCGTCGACACAACCTTGGGCGTATTCTGCAGCGAGCTAAAGCGCTTTTCGCAGATTACCTTCAGAGTGAGGTATGGGACTCTGAGGAAGGCGATGAAGTCAGCTTGGACTCACCGACTACTGCTGCGGCATCCCCCCAGACACCCAGCACTATACCCCCTTTCCTCAATGTACAGCCCTCTCAGGGTACATTCCCAAATTCAACGTACAATCTGGCTAATACTATTCCTTCCCCGACTGTTCCCATTGCTCTTTCTCCCTCAGCTTCATGATTCATGTCCAGCAACCAGCCCCCCGACAACAAATAGACGCTCGTGTCGTAACACAAGCAAGTTTTTCAGCACACCTTTGTGTTCTACACATGCTCCATGGAACTTGTTTTGTTTTAAAACCAAAGCTCGATGACTTTCTCATTTTCCTGTTTACCGCCCCTGTCGTTGTACTGTACCTTTTTTATTGCACTTTATTGTTTGTCCTTTGAAAGGACAGGCCAGTTTGAGTTTCATTTCAATTTGTAAATACTGTAACACTTTTGAAATGATATTTTGAGAAAGGCACATTATGAAAATGTAAACCCCTTTATATTAACCTCAAGTATCTGCGTATGTTTGTTGAACTTATTGCCAGTAGCAAATGTGTTTTTGGTATACTGATAATTGTCCAGTGTGCTTTATGAAACCTTAAGCCTTGACTTTTGTTTGTGCAAAATGTTTTAACGGGACATCTGGCTTTCAGTATGGGACGAAGGTGCTGACGTGGTATTTAGTGTCCCATCAATGTGAAACGTTTATAGAACAGATAAAAGTCAGACCGAATCTTGAGTAAGTGATCAAATTCTGTCTAGTATAGAACAGCATTTTTACATAGAACAAAATGCAGTGGGCCTTTGATAAATATTGATATTAGCAGATGTACTTGACCAAATATTTTACCACAGTAAAGACATCTTTAAATCTCTTTCAGACAGAAAATGATGATAATAATGCTCAAATACAGTCCTGAACTGACAGAACCTTGTCAATGTTGTCAGTTTATTTGCTTTTACTTATTCTTGCCTTTGTGGGAAAAGTGCCTCATTTCACAATTTTTCATTTTAATATCCTGGTCTGAATAATTTTTGTTGTGCTTTTTTTCTATGTGCATTATAATTTATTATTCCATATTCCACCAAAGGCTTAACTGTTCATTTGTTGCCATAAGAACTTTGTTGTCAAGTGTCAACAGTGGAGAAGAATCCCTGCTGATAACATAAATGACAAAGTGATTCATGCCTTTGGTCGAATGCTGTTCAACGGACAACTTGTACATTCATTCTTCACGTCTTAATACCAAGTGTTCTTTTCCCTTTTTCTTTGAAGTGCTGAAACAATAATAAACCCGCACATGGACCAAGAAAAGGGAACAGTTATGGGTCCTGATCATCAGCGTTAAGTTCAAAACATGTATGTATGATGTATGTTACTCTGATTTGGTTTGACTGTGTATGATAGTATTCTTTACCCACACCCATGGAGAGATTTGTTGGATTGAATGTTTGCAATGCTCCTATTTATACAATAAATTCAGCGAATATTGATACTGAATATGTTCTTACTAAATATTGTTCTTGATCAATCATTTGTTAAAGGCCACATGTAAAAAAACAAACCAATATGTTTAGAGACTACATAGAAGCTGTTAATTACCAGTAAATGAAAATACTCTTCCACATTGTCCAATAAATTTTATTATCTGACTGGATTGTGATGGATATGTTATAAGGCCTTGATCAGCCATTGAAGTTTTGCACATGGTGATGGTTAAGATTGGACATTACTGTACACTGCCTATTACACTCAAATTTTAGAGTGGTAATTTGCCATCTAAATTAGCCGTAGGGTATAATTCCATTTGTTTCAAAATGCCGAAACCCGGGATCGAACCAGGGACCTTTAGATCTTCAGTCTAACGCTCTCCCAACTGAGCTATTTCGGCAGATGATGTCCCCAATCTGTTTGAATGGGTTTCAGCGGGAGAGACAGTATTTGCAACAAATTTCACTAAATACCAACACAATGTATGCACTGATTACTATGTTGATTAAATGTATAATAACAATGTGTCTGATGAGTGTTAGAGAGACAGTATTAATCAGTTTTTTGTGTCTAATTTGACTAGGAAGAATGCAATGTGCAATACATTAACAGTGCATGTGTTCATGGGCCAGATTCACAAAACATTCTTAAGGTAGAAAATTCTTATTGTCAGTGTTGTGTATTCCCGAAAAATTCCCGAAAAAAACTTAAGAATCTCAAGATTGATTTTAGGAAAAAATGAAAATGTAAGAATCCAAATTCTCGAAACAAAAGCTGTCGTATATATCATCTTAAAATTACGACAGCCTCACGGTTCATAATTTTGACGTTTACTTGCCATTAAGGAATAATTATTTTGATATAATAATGATAATAATTATATATAAATGATAATAATGATATATAAAGCTCCCTTACTTTAGCTTTCATTATTAAACACGGAGTGCTTTTTACATTATTCTGGGACAAAGTGACTCGAAACGGAGAGGGTCACAAGCAGTGATGGGAATAACGGCGTAATAAATAAACGGCGTTACTAACGGCTTTAGTTTTTTTCAGTAACGAGTAATCAAACGAATAACTGTTCCCGGTCCGTGTACGGACCGTGTACGTTTTATTCATTTGATATCCTATTTGAAATCAAATAACGAGAAATTGAAAAATTACTAGTTTCTCGTTTTTTCGTTTAGTTCACCAAACGGAAATTTCGGTTTTGGTCCGATATTTTATTTTTCCTTTGCCGTTTAAAAAACGGATTTTGGACTCAATATGGCATTCGTACATGTGGGCGGCACTGTAACGCCTCTCTCACCCGATTGGTCAAATCGCTCACCATTCTGTACGGACTTAATTCTGCCCGGCAGAATAAGAGGCACCATCCGCCAGTCCTTCAGTTTAATACAAGTTATTGTCGCAACGCGAACCATGCTTGCTGTGAACTGTGCAACTAATGTGAATTAATAACAATATTAGCTAACATGCGATCGTAAATGCCATTTAACACATCACATGCTAATATATAGGCTATATAAGAATGCGATGTGCTTGTTACACACATAAAGTTTATTAGATAAACATATACAGTTACCACATGAGCAAGCGAGTGTAATCATATTATTTTATTCTTACGACAAAAATTAAGATGTTCTTAAGAAAATATTTGAGAACGTTTTAAGAAATGTTTGAGAATCGGATTTACGAAAATTCTTACGAACTTCCTATAATTTATCTTAAGAACAATCTTATATTTTGTCTTAAGAACAGTTTTGTGAATCCGGCCCCTGTTTCTTATATGCTTCTATGATCATCAGTACATACCAATGTTAAATTATGGACATAAAAATGTAATTTATCAATAAATAATCAATGATTGCAAGTAAATGCACCACAAAGAACGCTGAAAAATGAACAAAACAAACTATTTCAGTTAATGAGAGTGGGAGAGGGTAGATTTTTACGTTATTTTTTAACATTTTATTTAATGAGCAGTCTTTATAGAGAATCATTTAACTACACATACAGACACAAACACAGAAAAAAAACATTTTTATTTAGGAAAACAAAATTTGTTTCAAAAACATCCTTATAACAAAACACCAGTTTTACAGAGATGTATTTGACCAACTTAGCTGTTTGGGAAACAGTGAAATTAATGGGCTTCAATGCAATGTTTGGAACTATAGAGCCCTCCATGACACAAGTTACTTCCGCATTCCATTCTTCCAACGGACGTCTAAGCAAGTGTCGCAACTCTGTTTTCAAGGGCTCTGGTCAGTGTTACCCGTATATCTATGGGTGTTACCTATAAACGTTGACTGTTCGAAGTTTTTTCTTTTGGCTCTGCACTGAGCACCCTCTACAATTATGTGGTGTTTTACAAATAGTAACCATACGTCTGAAGGAATAACGTGGTAACATTGTCTGGACGTATTGTCCTAAAAGTAATAAATCCGTTATCGCGAGTTTCCATACACATCTAGACTTGATTATAATATAGTGTTACATGGTTTCGACGTTAACCCGTCGGGCCAGTGGCGCAATGGATAACGCGTCTGACTACGGATCAGAAGATTCCAGGTTCGACTCCTGGCTGGCTCGAGTCTTTTCATTCTATTTTCTCCAAAACAACTAGCTAAAAGTAGGATTTGTTTATTACATATACAGTTAGATTAAGATTTAGATTAGATGATTTATTCATAGCAGAGTTTAAAAAATTATTTACAAAAGTGTAATCAGCAATGGCATAGTAATCACATATCATACAACAACGAGTAATAAAATGTATTATCTCTCTATTCATATAACAATAGCAAGCTGTTGATGTCCTTTCAAGTTGATGAGGTTTCAGCTCTGAAAAAAGGGAGAATATGTTATTACACTCAGTTCTCTTTGAATTTATAAAATTCATTTAAATTACTTTATAGAGCATATGAAAATTACAACCTTATCCTAGCACTCAGGTACATTTTTACATTCGCTTGTCTCTGTTTCTTTTTTCAGATCCTTACAAATAATATGCGGATCCCCTGAGAAAACGTTGATGTCTTGGACCCTTCGTGGGATAAAAAACAAAGAATTTGAAATCTGTTGGTGAAACATTACCAACACAAACTCTGCATGTGATTGGATTGCAGTTTAAAGACAAAATATAAAACATGTCTTTCATTTTGGAGTAAATGTCTTTTCTACCTGTATGCAGAGATGTTAGCAGTACACACTCTTTCTCTTATTCGGTTAGATTTTGACCCACAGTCTGGTTTGCAATAACTCCAGTGACTCCACTCTGACAACACAGCTTTCACTAAACAAGAAAAAAAAATGAGACAGTATTCAGCGACACATGGACCCCTCTGGCATCTTATGTCATTTGTTTGAAATACAAATATCTTCATCTTTTAAATTGTGGATGTGATGCTACACAATGAAAGAGATTGTTCTTTAAAAATGATCTTTGCACTCACTTTCACAGCCATTAATATCATAGCAGTTGCCATGATCCACAATCTCTCCATCACAGACATTTCCTTCAAATTCTCTGCCAAAACACTCCCTCTGTCTAGTTCGGGTTCCCTCTCTGGTCCTGCAAGTGATTGTTCTTTTGGAAGGTGGTTTACATGAACCCCACGGACTCCATTCGGTCCATTCTCCGTTAACTGATTGAAGGGAGAGGAAACAATATTAGCCATTTTTAATGTAACGTGTTAGTTGTCAACACGTCAAGCAAGTTGTCAATTAGTTATAGGAGTAGTTCACTTCAAAATAAGCCTATAGAAAGTCAATGTTTTTTTTTTAAATTGAACTGCTCGTTTAAGCAATCTATTTTTTTTTCAGATAAATATTTCATTTTTCTATGTACTTACTAGGACAGTTAATGGGAACAGTACAGGAACCAGTTTTTATAGCATCACCATCGCAATATTTGCCACCATGTTTGGGTTCAGGGGAATCGCAGGTCCGTCTTTGTGACTCTCGGCCCACACCACATGTTACAGTGCAGGGTGTGGACTCTGACCAAGGACCCCAGTTTCCATTAACTAGAGGACATTTTTACAAAAAGGTAAATGCAGGAATTCTAAAATTGGGTTTCAACCATTATGAATAAAATTCAAACTGTTACTTGTCAACCTATATGAAAACCGATCTACCATTTCTTTAAATGCTTAATGGAAGAAGACAGTGTATTACTTGGGCAGAAAGGTAATCCAGTGCAAAATCGACTTTCCGTGTCAGAGCCCTCACAGTCTCGTCCACGTGGAATTGAAGACGGAGCGGGGTCAGTGCACGTCCTTTTACGAAATTCCATTGGCGGCTCACGCCCTTCATTAACACAAGTTCCTTGACAGGGACCCCAATTTCCCCAACTGGACCAACCGCCATGAGCTAGATATCAAACAAAACCATGTTCTTAATTTTCATTGCGTATTTTTTTTATTTTTCCAACAGTTATGCAGATGTACAGATAATGAATGTTGTCATTTAATCTGTGTGAAAATGTAAATAAGGCACAGATTTATTTTTTATTTTTTTGCAAATAATTAAAGAGACCACGTACTTGGACAGACAACCTCAGTATTACAGTCTGCAGTTTCTTCTGCTTGACCTTCACAGGAGGCCCCACATTGCGGAAGTGGGTTGGAGCAGGTTCTTTGCCTTTTTTTAATTCCAATTTCACATGTGACTGAACATGGCTGCCAGTTCCCCCACTGTGACCAACCACCTTCCACTGAACGCCACAAAAATATAAACAGATGAGTTTGCTGAGACTGCTTACGCCTGGATTTTAGTATTAAGTATTATTTTTACCTGGGCAGCAGTCCTGTTCCATACAAGGTTCGGTTTGAATCATTCCCAGTTCCGCAGGGTCTAAGCAAGACCCAATTCCATAACACATTCTTCGCCTTTGCCTAACTCCCTCTTTACAACTCACTGTACACTTGCTCCAGGGAGCCCACTCAGACCATGCAGCCCGGCTGAAAGTAAACAGACAACTCTTGTGGATACATGGGACCCTGTCTGTCAAATCCAGGCTAAAATCTTAAAATTTAATTATGAGATTAGAAACATCAAAGTTTGACATTACTCAGTTAATATTGAATTTATCAAGGCTATATTTTTACAGAATGTTCTTTACATTAACAGTAAATTACAAAAAATGACTTAAATTGGGTTTTCACAGGCAGGGTCACATATGCTTAATTTGATCTCTGTAATGCCTGGGTTACCCCCGTTTTAGTGCACCTCATTCTGTAGATTCATGGGTCAGATTATGGTTTGATTTGTTGTCAAATATGGTTAACATACATCACAGGAAGTCATATATCAGTTTTCTTAATCATAATGGTTAAATGCCCTATAAAATATTAGAATATTATAAAATAGGCCTACATTAACTAAACTTACCCACAGGAATTACAAACCCCATCTGCTTCTACGTAGCCATAGTTAGGGTTCATACAACAGTCTTTTTTTTCAATCTCACCCAAAAGATCACCACAAGTCCCAGTGGATAGGGAAAATTCAGTGAAACACTGTGCCATCTCTGAAACTTAAAAACATAAAAATATATAAAATAATTGGTAACACTTTACAATAATTTGCTTTTTGTTAACAGTAGTAAATGCATTAACTAACATGAATTAACAAAGAACAATTTAGTTTTTCACCATTTATTAATCCTTGTTAATGTTACTTCATGTCAATACAGTATTCATGTTAGTTCACGGTGCATTAAAGGGGTCATATGGCACGACTACATGTTTTTCTATGTCTTTGGTGTGTTATAAGTTGCCCATGCATGTATTAGACACATAAAATTGCAAAAATTTAAAGGAGCTGCATGTAATGTTATTAAATCAAAACAATACCTTAATATTTTCGTAGACATTTAGGAAACATGCTGAGTTCATATATCGGTTTGTCCAAAAAACAATGCTATAGCCAGTTATTCCACTCTGAAATGTGATTTCCGTGCCGGAATGTCTGTTTTTGTTTTGGTCTGTGTGACCCCGCCCACTGACGATTTACCCACTAGTGTATTTTGACAACTGGGTTGCCAGTTGGCGACAATCACTGCATATTGCAGCAAACGATCGATCTGGGTCAGAGCAGATTCCACCCTTTCCGGTACTATTACGTTGCAAACTTAGAAAGAATTACTATATTATTTAACAACTTACGAGGAGTAATATACAATTTTATTACGGTTATTTAAACGAGACCGCAATATGGCCCGTAAATGCGACCTCCGGAGGACGCAACCTCTGAAACGAGCTGCTGATTGAGTTATATTTGCAAACAACAAAACCACTGCAATCGTATAAATTATCCGGCGTACCTGTTCCAAATATGGTAAGAGGCGTTATTTTTCCCGTCACACGCTTGCAGTATTCGACCAATCACTACACACTGGTTAACTGGCCAATCATAGCACACCTCGCTTTTCAGAGTGACGAGCTTTGTAAAAAATCTATGCGTTTCAGAGGGTGCGACATGCGATCTCGGTGATCCGAACAAGCAGATCGGATCTTCAGACAATCAGGACACAGCGCATTACACTTGTCAACATCAAGTGGCTTCCGCATCTGGATATCTGATCGGATCTCTATAGTTTCCCGTCCATTATTTTAATAAGCTTGCAATTTAAAAATTAGCCTCGGTGCGGGGATATTTCACACAACACGTATAACGGGGAGGATGAGCATGTTACAGATTTGAAACACTGGAAAGTATCCGCCGCAGCCATGTTGAAATCGAGGCAGCGGTGGGAAGTAAACCACGGTTAAAACGATTAATGATCTTATATGTGAAAGTATAAGTAGAGGACGTTTGTAAAATTACACAAGCTTTTGTACTTGAGCTGTGGCGGGTTTCACTCTCGCGCGCGCGCACACACGCACACACAGACTCTAATGGTGTTTTTAAACAGATCATTTGTTTATTCATGTCAGACACATAAAATAATCACATAAATCCGAATTTACTATGATCAAAAGCGACCACTTAGATCGTTCTCGTCTATTTGGGTTGGTTCGGCTGAAAGTGACAGCGCGTCGTCTGCGCCCTAAATAGCGTGTTTACTGACATCAGCTATAAGCAACACTATTACAATCTTGTTTCTGTGTGTAAATTATATACGGTGTATTCAGAGCTCCGTTTCTGTCTTCCGGGGACGGTACGAGACACAGCAGCCCTCGGTACAGCGGGAAAACTGAGAGTATATTACGCCGTAGGCTATACAGTAAATACACACACACAAGTAGCCTATGTTGGAAACAAGCTGGTATAGTGTTGCTATTCGTGTCTGTGACATGAAAATAAACAAATATGCGTTTAAAAACACCACTGGCGCTGTGTGTGCGAGTAAAACCCGTTTGTGGCAGTCACAAATAGCCTATGTGATGGTATCTGAAGTGGTCAAGTAAAACATCTCGTGTGATTTGACATACATCCTCTGTAGGTTGCAAATAATGATACATTGTAATAAAGTATCCACGATCATTTTGTGGGAAAATGAACGACTGTGCAAGAGTGCGTGTGCAAGAGTAAACTTTCCGCTGTATTTTCTTGATCAGGACACGCTGATCGGATAACATTCCGATCAGAAGCGCGTTTACACTTGTCTTTTCAACGTGGACAACATCTAGATACAGGTCGCATGTTAATGCGAAATATAGACGCACCCAGAGAGGTGAGGCAAAGAGGTGATAGCGTTTTTGAACCTTAAATCGTGTATACACATTGCATTACATCTAAAACGAAAAATAATATTCGTTTTAGCCGTGTCGCATGACCCCTTTAACTCATGTTAACAGTGACAAAGTTTGATAAAAAATGTTTTAGTAAATGCTGAAATTAACATGAACCAATATGAATAAATGCTGTAGAAGTGTTCACTGTTCATGTTAATGAATTAACTAATTGTTAACAAATAGCACCTTATTGTAAAGTTTTACCAAATAATCAAATATGTATTGAAATGACATATAACATAGATTTTGCAGAAAGAATGTTTTAGTGGTTTGTTATTTCAATGTTGATCACATGATATTATTATTTGATAACCTCATAGAAAATAGGGGTAATTTGTACTAATTTCAGAGATAAATGGCAAATGGAGGTAAGTTCTAATGGGTTATAGTTTGTCAATAAATATTACCAACCTGATTGCTGGACATAAATCCCCAGGACCATCATCACCCAACAAACGAGATTCATGGCTAAATCAATCAGATGGAAACTCTGGATATGCTAAAATTCAGAATGTAAAAACACTGTAAAGATTTGACTAGTCAGGAAACAGTATTGAAATAGCTAACAATCGTTGGTGTGTGTTTTGATCATCATACAAATTATTAAAAGGTTCAAACACGTGCAGTTTTCTAGTATTAGTTTTAGTTTAGCATTGTTAAGCACTTACACTGTTGTCTTCCCCTTCTTGTAGCAGTTTGAAGAAGACACTTTATAATGAGTGGTCTGCTACGCCCTCCCCTCACAGTGACTTTCAGAAAAACAGAGAAAAATGTTTAAAAACAGGATATGGTCATTGCGAAACTGCCAAATCAGCTTCCTTTACCGTAAAACAAGAATTTGCACATTCATCATATATTAACAATATATTTAATTAATAGGCCTATATTAATGTAGAAAAAAATACAAACACCAAACAAAAACAGATGAAATGTTCCTTTTCACATTATGCAAGTTTTTGGATCGCGTAATCACTTTTTTCCCACATATTTTAAATATAGCCATGCCTATGGCTAATCAGTTTCTACAGAATTCCAGTTATCCAAAGCGACTTACGTTGCATTATATTATACATTTGTTTCTGGCTATGTGCAATCCCGTGGGATCGAATCCTTGACCTTGTCATTGCTAGTGCCATGCTCTAACCACTGAGCCACAGGAAAGCTTAACTTTATCATTTGTTTTACTATTTTGTTTCATTTTGTGGAAAGAAGCAGTTTTCGCCTTTGTAGACAAAGAAAATTTGTATTTAGTCAGTTGCCGTATCTTGATATCTTTTTACAGCAAAACTCCAGTCTAATAGCGACATCTACAGGAGGACTTGGACATCCCATCTATTAAAAGCTCATTACAGGTATTAATGATCACTAAAACATTACAATAAACTTATTTAGACCTTTTCTACGCGTACACTTTTATATTAATTGTACATACTACGATCACCACATTATATTATTTTGTAATGTTTCGAAAGCATGTTAGCTCTTATAACATATATATAACAGTACTGTACAACGTGGACTCGATTTTTCAGCGGATGAGTGCATAATTGGTTTAAATGGACCAGTCTGTTTCGAAACAGCCTTCGCGGGAAATAACATCTATGATTCAGACAGCTTCTTTAATATTAATATTTCTAGCTACGTTGTATTACGCAACAATCACTCCACGCTTTACGTGTCAACCACACAAACGCCTCTGTAAAACCTAGAAGGAAAACAAACTGAACTCTCTGAACTAAACCTCTGGAATGAAGCAGCCATTGGAGGGATGTGTGTCATGTGATCTACTTGACGAATGTTTTTAACGATGGAATTTCTAAGGCATTTGTTGCACTCAGATATGTATTATACACGTTGTTATGATTGCAGATTGAAAGTAAATGACAGTAGTGAAAATAATTCAATAAACTAACTTTTATAACCAGTCGATGACATTGAGCCGAGGCGCGCCCCCTACAGGTTATAGTGCACGTTGCACTTTTCTAGTTCGTTTATTTCTGTCCTCCCTGACAACCGAGTAATCAAAGCGAATGGAGTTACTAGACCAGATTGAGCAAAACTTGATCTTGGAATAACAGAGCGCTGGTACAACGCTTTCTCCGTATTTAATATGGATTTAAGAGCAAAGTGGACATAATAGAAAACTCGGGTGGAGGGACCTGTATTTCTTAACTGAGACATATAAGACAGTTACTGTTTTGTCAAGAAGACATTTTACAACGTGGACAAAATAAAAAAACATGTTAGCATTACGCTAATGCTAATATCAAACTAGCATTTGTGGAATGAGAGATATTGGGACACAGTAATGGCAAAATTGATGTAAAGCCACGGACTATGAGCTCTTCTAAGTTTAAAGTCAACTTAGCTCTACATACGAAGAGTATATTTATACGTGATCTACCGCTGGGAAACTTCGAAACTAGCTCGTAAACCCAAGGTAAACTAAAACGGCTAGTTAGCCAAAAAATCAACTATTTGTTTTAATGTTGTCTTATACCCGCTTAAGTAAAGTGAGATGTTAATAACATGAATGCATGGTGTAGTGTGTTTAATGTGTATTGTTACCATTTTAAGGCAACGTACATTTTGTGACATGTTTTTGTCAGCTATATTTGGTAGGGTCTGTCTGTCTAGCTTTTGTGTTATTTGCCTTTATATCACCGTTAAAGCCTATGAACTGTGGACTTATAACCTTTGTGTTCTTTTCATAGCTTTGATAAGTTGGGGTTTTACCAATTTTATTATAGATTTACAAACTTTGCTCCTTGATACACCTACGATTCAGATGAACTGTTTCATAGATAACTATTAATAACAGTGTAAGATCAGACATTTCAGAATTCCTTAGTCAGCATGTTGTACATTTCACTATTTTGACTATAGAAAAACGTTCTCATATCCACATGTTCAAACTTCAGTGAAACAACAATTTTAGCTGTCATGACAAGATTTCAGTTTTCTGAAAAAAGATTTAGATTCAAGACAGCTGGAAAAGAAGAGTGAGTTTTACTTTAAAGTTCGTAATAATAAGAATAAGTGTTAAGTTTGTGGTTTTATATTGGAAAGACTTCATGAACGAGTATTACATTTGACCTTGTTATACCCAGAAATCGGTTTGTGGTGAAATTGTACAGGTTTACTAAAATGTACTTTCTAGCCTTGCTCACCAGTTCTCTTGCATATGTATAGCTTGTCAATAATTAACTTTATAGTCGCCTTAGTTTTCTCCTGCTCTTTAACTATTAAAAACACCAACTAAGCAACTGAGAGGTCCGCAGACTGGAATGTGTGTCTGTCATATCATAACCTACGCACACTGACTCATTTAGTTCCTCTGTGCGGGTTGCCTCTTGCATGCAACAACCTCTGTACAATGTAGATAACCTGAGAACCAGCACGACTGGTTGCTGGCAAGTCTCGACAGTAGCTCAAAGCATTCGTTATTTGTTCATTTGCTGAGCATGTATCAGTTAACGTAAAGCCTATACATATAGGACTGCCTTTGACTAGGGTGGAAGTGATTTTTTTGTTGAATTGCATTGTTTATGGGCAAGGGTGTCCTAGTGACCACTTGATAATCCTTTTGTCAGAATCCAAGGATTACATACTCTGTTTGGTTGCGGTCTCCATCCTCCATATGACTAAAGACTCACATCTGTTATCGATGGCTTAAGAGACATCAAGGACGTGACCTCATTCAGCCAATGAGCCCCCTTGTGTCTCATTTAACTTAATGGACAGAATTGAATTTTAAGAAATTTATACCTTGTTCATTTGATAGTATTATCAAATTGATAAATACACTTACACCAGATAAAGCACAATGCATATTTTCTGTGAACAGTTTATGGTTTTCTTTGTTTGCTCATGCAAATAGGTAATAAACTCAGTGTTTAATGTAGCTTTCTTGCCCCCGTAAAGGGATAGTTCACCCGAAAATAAAAGTTCTGTCATCATTTATTCACCTTAATGTCATTTAAAACCTTTATGTGACTCTTTCTTGTGTGGAACACAAAAGAAGATATTTTGAGAAATGTCTCAGTGGTTTTGTGTCAATGGGGGCCAGTGTTGTTTGGATACCAGCATTCGTCAAAATATCTTTTTTGTTCTGCAGAAGAAAGTCATACAGGTTTGGAATGACATGAGGGTGAGTAAATGATCAAATTATTTTGATTGAACTATCTCCCTCATGCCATCCTAGATGTATATGACTTCCTTTCAGTTGAACACAAATGCCATTGTTAACTTTTTCAACGGAGCTCAAACTGGCAGAGCTCCAAAAAGCTCATGCTGTACATCCACCATTAAACTTATCCAAAGGACGGTGCGTTAATATATGTCTTTTAAAGCAAAATGATATGTTTGTAAGCGAAAATGATTCATATTTTGGGCTTATTTAGTTATTGATATGTCGCGGATCCATTGAGATCAGTGCAGTAAGTTCAAATATGGTGGCAAGTCAAAAAACATCAAATCTTATTGGTTCTTGCATGATGAAACGTGCATATGGAAACTAGTCACGAGATGCATGGAAGTCAATTCAGTTTTTTCATGACCCGTAGATAGCATGTATGTGCACATATGTGGTGTTGAAAGATGTACTTTGTCAGATTTTTGTGTCACGTGGTGGTACTTTTAAATATGCACTTCATAGGGGTTGAGGGGCGTTTGCTTGTGTAAGGTTTGCAACGACTAGTCTAATGGTATGTCTTCCTCAACAGGAGCTTTCTTTGCAAGGTTATCTTATCATAAAGTAAACAACCTGGCAGAGTCTTATAATGGCTTTATCACCTAACAGACCGCGGAGACTATATACCGCAGGCTTGTAATTACTGTTTGCCTCGAAAAGATAAAGGTCATTGAATGGGAAGTGGTGAATGAATGAAGGTTGAACATAGAAAGAATAATGAATGTGCAAGCTAAGACAAAAGTTAGTTAACCACTTGTGATATAGTCTTCGTTGTTGAATTTTGTTTATTTTAGAGGCCTGTTTACACAATTCGTAAGATAAGAGGTATAAAAGGAGCTCTTAGAGTTCATAAAGATTTTTAAAAGTATACATAACTAATATGTAGCTAATAGTTTGCCTTATGTGACCTTGTATGTGGTCTGAAAAAAGTGCTCACCCTGATGATGACGTGGTATTGTGTGTTAAAGTATAAGACACACAGTTGTGTATTTGATGTATTATGAGAATAATTGACTTTTTGTCACATCTTCTGTTTTTCTGAAGAGTGGCAATGTCACGTGATGGATGGTCATGAGATTTAGCGGCTAGACTGGAGAACCATGGAACAGGTCGAGCAACCTACCTCAGGAATAAAATGTGACAGCTCTGCGGAACTAGCAGAGGCCCGGGGGAACGTGGAATTGACGGGAATTATGGAAGGCCAGGCGTCTCCACAGCCAGACGGAGATTTGCACTCTGCACAGATTCTTGAAGACACAACATGGGTAGGTGTGCAGGAGGGCGAGTCGGTATCCTCAGACTGTGGAGGCATGTCAGACCTCCAGGAGCCGGGCTCAGGGTCTGGTGAGGAGGTGGAGAGCAGCGAGGCATCTGACACCACGGGAACAGAGGTCTCACCCGGCAGCAAAGGATCCTCGTGGACGAATCTACAGAATGGAGGTGGAACGGAACAGGAGGTTCCTCAACCGAATAGCAATGTTCCTGTAACAGCTCAAAACTTTGAAGGTAAAAGTTCTTCAGTTCAAGGTCTAGTTGAAGTTCAGGGTTAAACGTATTCTGCAATATTCTCCGTTGGTGTATTTTACAGATCCATTACAGGCCCCACCCCTCTCGCTGTCTGACCAGTTACGGCTAGGCCGGGATGACACCAATAATTTAGGTCTAAATGTTGAATGTCGCATATGTGGAGATAAAGCCTCGGGATTTCACTATGGAGTTCATGCTTGTGAAGGCTGCAAGGTAATTTCGCTGAGCTTGCAACTACTGCAGTTACAGGAAAAGTTCAACCAAAAATAAACATTCTTTCATCTATTCACCCTCATGTCGTTCAAAACCCGAATGAGACTCCACCTTTTGTGGAACACAAATGCAGATATTTTGAGAAATGTCTCGGGTTTTGTGTTCATACAATTGAAGTCAATGGGGGACAATGTTGTTTGGTGACCAACATTCTTTAAAATATCTTCTTTTGTGTTCTGCAGAAGAAAGAAAGTCACACAGGTTTGAAATAACATCTGGGTGAGTAAATTATGAAAGAAGTTTTATTTTTGGGTGACCTGTCCCTTTAAGGTTTATTACACAGCACAGTTCTGCACATGAGAGTGACCTGGTTTAGCCAATCGGAAACACTCTTTTGCCTACAGGCCCTAAATGTTTATTTTTCTTTTCCTTAAATACTCCCTTATGTTTAAAGTTGTGTTTTTGTGATGTAGTAATTAAGCAGTACAACAGTGTGTGCCTTGCGGTTTTTAGTAAGATAGTGTCATCTTTTTTTTTTCAAGGGTTTTTTCAGACGCACCATTCGTATGAAGCTGGAGTATGAGCGATGTGAGCGTGCCTGTAAAGTCCAGAAAAAGAGCAGGAACAAATGCCAGTACTGCCGCTTCCAGAAGTGCCTGGGTCTGGGCATGTCTCATGACGGTGAGGAGCCCACATGCACATAACCACAAAAGGGTATATGTCGAATGTCACGTGACTAGAAGGGTAAACAAGACTCATTACATCCGCTTGTTGGAAAGTGTTAACAGCGGTATTAACTATGAGTGATATTTATGGATTTTTAAGGTAATCAGCTAACCCAGCAGTCTGTTTTCGGTTTTTTTATTCTACTGTATTATAATATTAAAAAATCTGTCAGAAGGAAAAATTAAAACCTTTTATATATTAATCTGTTTATGCGATCGATTTTGATCATCTTTGGTAGTTCATTTTAAGGCATTTTGAGTAAAACAGCTCTTTATGTAATGAAGCGCATGCAAAAGACTTGAGATGAGACTGCGATGAGACTTGTTTTCCAGTTTCTGCGTGTGACATTCAGCCTAAAGGCCATTAAAAGCATTTCAGAATTTTGCACCCATTTAAAAGCAATAGTCCTGATATAGTCAATAATTTCTTTAAAACCAGCGATCAGATATGGGCGCATGCCAGAAGCTGAGAAGAAGAAGCTAGTGGCGGGACTACTCGCAGGGGCGAACCTGCCGAACTCAGGGGGAGCTGACCTCAAAACCCTGGCCAAGCATGTTAACACATCTTACCTGAGGAACCTCAACATGACCAAAAAGAAAGCACGGAGCATCCTCACGGGAAAGACTACCTGCACAGCGGTATTGTTTGAGATCCCTCAGACATTTCGAGTATTTATCGATTTGTTGTAGCAAATCCAACGAAACAGTTTAACTAGATTGGTGGGAGAGCTTTTACAGATTTTGATAAAGGACTTTCTTGATTTACATGATTGATCAGCTGTGATATCAGTCCTGAATTAATCATATTCTTATTTTATCTTCAGCCTTTCGTGATCCATGACATGGACTCGCTGTGGCAGGCTGAAAACGGGCTGGTCTGGAATCAGCTTAATGGAGCGCCACCAAACAAAGAGATCGGGGTCCATGTCTTCTACCGCTGCCAGTGCACAACAGTGGAAACTGTACGAGAGCTCACAGAGTTTGCCAAAAACATCCCCGGCTTTGTGGATCTCTTCCTTAATGATCAGGTCAGAACAGTCCAGGTCATCTGTAGATCTCCCAAATTATATGATCACTGCTTGTCTTTAAAATATATATTTGTTATATTTTAGGAGCAAATGCCACCAGCAGCCACTAGCTTTGAGGTATTGACACAAACTCTCCCACTGAATTTATCTTCCACTTTGTCTCAGGTAACGCTGTTAAAATACGGAGTCCACGAGGCCATATTTGCAATGCTCCCATCTCTAATGAATAAAGACGGGCTGCTCGTAGCCAATGGAAAGGGCTTTGTGACGAGAGAGTTCCTGCGGAGTCTGCGCAAACCTTTCAATGAGATCATGGAGCCCAAGTTTGAGTTTGCGGTCAAATTCAATGCTCTGGAGCTCGATGACAGTGACCTGGCTCTGTTTGTGGCAGCCATTATACTGTGTGGAGGTGAGTGCATGCGTGTTTGAGACTGTTGTTGCTGTATTATCTGATTTTCTTATGTGTTGGATCAAAAACTTTTTTATTCAGTACTTGTTTGCCATGAGGGCACACTTCTTTTTGGTTTATACTGGACGTAAAACTATGCAAAATGCTCTACCAAAAAAATTGAGCGTTGTCTCTCTTTGCTCTAGATCGTCCTGGACTGATGAACGTAAAGCAGGTGGAGCAGATCCAAGATGGCATCTTGCAAGCTCTTGATCAACACCTTCAGGTTCACCACCCTGACTCTCCTCATCTCTTTCCCAAATTGCTTCAAAAAATGGCTGACCTGAGACAGCTGGTCACTGAAAATGCCCAGCTGGTTCAGATGATCAAAAAGACTGAATCTGAAACCTCTCTTCACCCACTCTTACAAGAAATCTACAAAGACATGTACTGAAGTGAACACTTAAGTTTCAGACTCAAGAACCTGACAGGAGATTGGACTCCTGAATTCCTTCCTGTATAGAAAGGGTGCACATGTTTTAATAGCACTTTTGGTGCCATGGGATTTTTTAAAATAAATTTTGTAAAGGACTTTTACAAATTTGGAGTTTGAATACTGACTTTAATTTGATCTTGAGGAGTGTTTCTTTAAACTTAAATCTGTTCTTATATAAAGGACATTTCATCTAGCTATTGTTTACCTCTTCATGTTGTTGTTGTTCATTTACCTGATGAGGGCTTACACCTTTAAAAGTTGTCTTGTCCATCATGATTTTGGTTTGCAAGTACATTTAGGTGATATGGTATGTTATTTTGAGGACAGAGCAGAAAGAAGGTGAGAGCGCTTGACTTGCCATTTACTGTGTGTGTTTTGTGTTGGTAGGGCCTTTACTTTAGAAAGTAATTCTACTTTCCCCTTTGATTCTGTTTGATTTGGTTGTGTGAAAGGTATATTCCTCATAAAACTGTACAGCAGTCAGTTATGTTATTTTGGATTATGTTACTTTGTCAAGGTTGTCGTTTTCAGTGTCAGCTGCTACAGATAGATTGGAATTGAAGCTGAAGACCAATCTTATTTTTATTAATTCACTTATCATGTAGACTTTAACGCTTTCTTTGTCATGAGCCTACAAACACTTTTTTTAGTGGTATGGAAGGACATATGGGCTCATCTTTTCAGATGTGCTTATCTCTGTTAAGTACTGGTACCATGACAGTACTTTTAATAAAACATACTATCACAAGGTCATATTTACCCCTTAAGACCTCAAATATATTTAACTGTTCCTTGATAACCAGTTGTATTAAATTAGGTCTTCCATTAATTTGTTGAAGTTTCTCTGATGATGAATTTTCAAGGGCAAGAAGATATGGCATGTTGATATGTTCTATGCATATTTTCTGAATGATTGAAAACATGCAAGCTACGGTTACATTCAAACATTATGGTCAGTTTGATTTATAGTATACATATAAACCTAACCTTTTATTCTCTAAAGTCAGTTGCCTTATTAGGACAAGTGACATGGTGCATCAGTTACTAATGGTTATGTCATAATGAACTTGTACATTGCAATTGAATGGTTTTGTTTGAGTAAACACTTAAATTTGGATGCTTCTAAATCTAAAACAAGTCTTGTCACAAAACAATAATGAGAACTCAAATTTGAGAATTTAACGCAAATGTAACAATGAAGTATGACTGAATTATTACATTTATTTTTTTATTATTATGAGGTGCAACACATCTACCATTTCACATTTAGAAATAAATCTATAAATCAGATTTATGAATTTGAGATTTTACCTTGAGTCTGAAATGTCAATTTCTGATGTATTTAATTACTGTATGGCACTTTATATCAAAGATTTATGGTCAAGGTGTAGAACTCGTTGCTGTGAAACTAACTACAGAAATGTATTTTGGAAGGATTCACACTATAATACTGGACTGATTGTCAATACTATGCCACCCTGGAGATGTTTATCATGTTTATCATATTTATCATCGTTGCATTTCCACTAAACCTATACCTTTCCAGTCTGACCCAAGTCACAAATGTCTTTGTTAACAAGAGAAATAAAAAATCACATGTTATGATTTGTGGAATATTATTTTTCACAGTAAAACATTTCTGAATATTTGTGGTGTGATTTATCTGCTGCTCCAAACATGTCCAT
Source organism: Triplophysa rosa (assembly GCF_024868665.1). Taxonomy (NCBI): domain Eukaryota; kingdom Metazoa; phylum Chordata; class Actinopteri; order Cypriniformes; family Nemacheilidae; genus Triplophysa; species Triplophysa rosa. The sequence goes on along the minus strand of NC_079906.1, from coordinate 14,335,299 downwards.
ATTTCAGATGTATTTTGCATTAAAGCTACAATCCCCTTTACAATATGTTTGTCTATTGATTTCAAGCTATGAAAACGGCAGCTCATATTAAAAATCTTTATACCACGGGGCTGATGAATGCTTCATTCTGATTGGCTGACATTATTTTTCAGTTAAACGCACACCTATGAAGTAGTTCCAGATTTGTCGACCGAATTACAGTTCCATATCACTGCGCCCAGTTTAACTTAAATGTAGCCTACTGTACACCACTGAATATCTAACAACAGACAAAGTGACAGGCAAATTCCATTGTCTAAGAAGAAATAACTATTAATATTTATGGACAGCATGAACATTTGAACAACAATGGCGACAGCACTGTACAGGACTGTTCAGACGAAAAACTAAAGCATATATCAAAGGTAACGGCAAACTACATGACACAATCAGCGGGTTAAAGATAAAACACGAAGCACAAAAATAACAAAAACAACATCTTAAATTCGTCTGTGGAATGGGTAAACGGAACTTAAAACACAGCAGGAAGCTTTCTATGCCACCGCAGCTGGCGCAGAAATCTCCGTGCCACTTTTTTCTCTAAAAACTTTTCTTATACGACAGGGGTGTTAAATACAACGAAAACAAATCAAATATAGATACTTGTCTTTTCACTCTCAGTGAAGCAAACGCGTGTGCACGTGCACTGTCTGTCTTCCTCTCGCTTTCGGAAAACTGCATATGCAGGCTCAAGCAACGGCTTCAGATGAGATGCGTATGGCGTTATTTTAATGACAAATGTCGCGAGCGCATTATTACAAGGCGAGAGCGCATTCCTGTAATACGAGCGCGCGAATCTCTCCGCTCGCACTCCGATTTCCTTTGCTCATGCACAAAACTGGACGCGCACTTTGAATTATAAGCTGCTCTCTTATGAATTTTCTCTCCTCTCGCTCAGTGAGCGTGTGCGCACTCAAAATGCGTGCCGTGCGTCCACGAATCCTTTGGTACTCTTGCTTTCGAGAGGTCCTCCTGTGTGTTCCAGGCATTATAGTCCGTCATAAGTAGTCAACCAATCAATGATAGGCTTCCACGGCGGGCCAATGAAAACGCGACCTCTTACATGGCATCTTGTTGGTTGAAAGTGACTCGACGTATTCAACGAAGCAAGATGGATCCACCACGTTCTCAGGTAACAATATTAATATATTTGATGCAACATTATTAATCAAATGTATATTAGAAATGAACGGGGCATTAGGATGCTTTGTAGGCTACATATAAACATCCTAGTCAGTTTAACTACCATGTTATTCAGACAAAACAGGCCAACACTCTCAAGTTCATGTGGTCCTCATGCATGTCGTACACTAAACATAGTATTGTCAAAATAGTACTAAATTGATTACTGAACAATTTAGATTGGTGTCTTAAGTTAGCTTTATTCTGAAATAATATTTACTACAAGTAACGGTACATATCAAAACAATAATAGCAGTGGAGTATGATCCTCCCAAGATGGCAGCGCAACATGCAGCATAGGGCATGACGTCAGCTTCACACTCTTTAATTATCATGGTGACGATTTTAGATTATTTTAGCATTTTATTTTATAGTAACAGATTTGGAATGCATTTGGAAAATCATATAATATTCTATACCGATTTGGTTATTCATTTAATGCATTTGCAGACAGACACTGTAAGTGTTCTGCATTCAGTGTTCCAGAAGTTCAGGGCATAAAACTGAACTTCTATGCAATATACCAAACGCTCCCTTACCGTTCATTTCTAATATACATTTGATTAATAATGTTGCATCAAATATATTAAAATTGTTACCTGAGAACGTGGTGGATCCAGAGGCGTATTAAGACCTCATGTTGCCCCTGGGCAACAGCCCCAGAGGTGCCCCCCATCCACCCACCTACCCACACGCAAGAATCCATTCATTAAAAGATTTATATATTAAAAGATTTTATAAGAATGAAACTCAGCAATTTACAATATACTATTTTACAAGAATTACAAATTAACATGACACTTTTGTAGAAAAGAACACAAAAAACAACTCTTTTCATCAAGCATTTTTAACAATTAGGCCTACTGTAGTTAAGAGGTCGCATTTTCATTGGCTCGCCGTGGAAGCCTATCCCTGATTGGTTGACTACTTTTGACAGCCTATAATGCCTGGAACACACAGGAGGACCTCTCGAAAGCAAGAGTACCAAAGGATTCGTGGACGCACGGCACGCATTTTGAGTGCGCACACGCTCACTGAGCGAGAGGAGAGAAAATTCACAAGAGAGCAGCTTATAATTGAAAGAGCGCGTTCAGTTTTGTGCATGAGCAAAGGAAAGCGGAGAGATTCGCGCGCTCGTATTACAAGAATGCGCTCTCGCCTTGTAATAATGCGCTCGCGACATTTGTCATTAAAATAACGCCATAGATGGTTAGTCCTACCAGCAAGTGCACAACATCTTTATGTTTCATATGAAAATGTTGTTACTAAGAAAGATTTGGTGTCAACAGATATTCATTTTATGAGTGACCAAAACTACCATTTTATAACGGATTGATTGTTTATAAATAAATAAATATAGAATTAAATACATGAATAAATACATGTAGAAATAAATAAATTAAAGAAACTACATATCATAAATGTACATACATAAATAAATAGATAAATAAATGTATTAGGAAAAGCTATTAAATAAATAAATCTAGAAATAAATAAATACATGTATGAAAATACACAGAAATAGAACAAAAAGCTCTTGTGTGGAGGCAATTGTAAAGCTCTTGTAAAGGCAATTGACTCATGCACAAAATGTATATATTATTTATTTATTTCTACATTATTTATTTTAATCCATTTGTTTATTTATTCATTTTTTCAGCATTTACGTTTATTTGCTTACGTCGTTTTTCGTCCACCATGTCTCATTATTCGCAGTTTTAAAACATTGTCCTAAATCAATCTGCATTACGTCTTGAGGCATCTTTAAGTCTATCACACGGCCAAATGGTAAAGCCCCGCCCAACAATTATAAAAGTGTGTATGTCATTAGCCATTCATCAGGCAAAGAGGGACAAGCAGCAGGATGGAAAGAGACGCGCAATCTTCTAAAATCTCAGTCGATAACAGTGCAGTTTGTAGGTTAGTATGATCATCAGCTGTTGACATTTGTGTACTGGAGTTCAAATTGGTGGTTTTGGGTGTTACAGTGTCTCTAAGCAAACATCTAGGCACAACATGTAAGTCTGTAAATTCAAAAACCAAGTCTGGCTTGCTGAAGTCGCGGTTCAAGCTGTAGAAAAGCTATACGCCCACTGGCGCCCTGGTTGGTCAGCGCGCGCCTTGTGTGACGTGGGTCGTTCAGTAGCTCCGACTTCTCTACTCGTTTACTAACTCCGCTAACTAAGTTGCATTAAAACTCATTTTTTAGAGGTTATGAGAATGGATCGGTACAGCGTACCGTACAGACAGTCGAGAAAAGGCAGCTTGAACGGGGAAAGGGAAATCTGCAGGTATTTTTGCGCACTGCAAGTGGGAAAAACGTTTGTTTTGTTACTCCGATCATCTGTTTGAAAGATTGACTTTTCCTGCTTTAACGTTTCTCGGCGCAGATGTGTACATCCGGTTTTGGGCAACGAGTAGTTTTTAGTTTAAGCGTGCTGGAGGTATTATTAATTTGCAATCAACTAGATGAATACGCTTTTAGATTGCAAATGTGTAAAAGAGGGACGTACAAAATTAGTTTTTTTGTTTTGTTTTCACTCACGGTTTCCGTGTATTGCTGTCGTCAATAGCAACACGAAAAACTCGCTACAGTGTTAAAATTTATGTTTTTCAAAGCATTTCACCTTTTAAAATCGTATCCCATTTGTATAAACTTAAATTTCCTTGTTTTGAATGTTCTGTAATGCACATGTTGCTGGTTTTGCAGGCAGTTCATCAATGGATTTTGCCGTTATGGTCAAAGCTGTTACTATCTGCATGAGTTTCCAGCAACGCCATCATTTCAGGTTCGATGTCGGTACTTCCAAAAAGGTGCTTGTTGGTTTGGGGATCGTTGCAGGTAGGTAGCCAGCTGTTAAGAGCAGTTTTAGGACGGCAAGTGATCATAATCCCTTCTGAAATATACTTTGTTTTGAATTGCAGGTATCTCCATGTTCCTCAAACAGATGACGGGCCTTCGGGGAGCAGCAGACGAGGTTCAGCGCCTGCAGTTTTCCCTTCTGCTCTGGCTGGCCGTGCTTTGGCTGACCGCCGGGGATCAGAACCCTTTCTTCTACCGGCTCAAGGGGCGTATAGCATGAATCGAAGGGGTTCTGAGCCCCTGGTAACAAGCATGAGCATGCTACAGCAGAATTTTGAACGCTTAACAGCAGGTATCGCAGAGGAGGAGGAGTATGGAGTTATGGAAGATGTACCTTCTCAACAGCTGGGTACTTCTAGTCTATTTTCCTCCTTCCCCCTCAGTTATGGAATGTTTTGTTTACCAGTGCTTGTCATTTTCTGCAGGAGCATTAAGGAGACAAAGTGGTGTTCAAGACCACAATACATCAAACGCCTATAGCTCGGCAAGCTCTGCATCTAGTGCAACACCTGCTGAAGTCCGTAAAGTAACAGCACGTGAAGCTGAAACACAGGTCTGTTGTTGATTTTAAGGTGGAGATTGTGGATCTGGACTCGAGTTTAATGCAGTGGTGTTGGATTTTAGGCAAGCAGTGTGCCGGAGAGACCGAGTCAGGGTGGTGCTGCCATCTCAACGGGGCAGCGACAGTCTCAGGCTTTTGATCAAGGCAAAGATGTGGCCTGTGGCATATGCATGGACAAGATATCTGAGAAATCGACTGCTCAGGAACGACGCTATGGCATCCTTCCCAACTGTAATCATGCTTTCTGTATCGGCTGCATTGTTACATGGCGAAAGACAAAAGACTTCCAGGAGGATGTCATCAAGTGAGTTTTGTCCAAGTATAGGTTCTCTCTACCTTTCTCTTTGTGCATGCTGGGTGTAATGTGGTGTTTTTTTTTTTCAAAAACAGGGGTTGTCCACAGTGCAGAGTGAAATCCTCCTTTTACATTCCCAGCAAGCACTGGGTCTGTGATGGGGAGGAAAAAGCATCACTGATAGCCTCTTTTAAAGAAAGGAGCAGGTTGGAATGGTTTATATTTGGGATTGAGGTAAAGGTTGTATTACTTAATAATTGCCTTTTAATGCTGGTTTCCTTTTAATTTTTTTAGTAAATTAAAGTGCACTTTCTTCATGCGTCATGGATGCTGCCCCTTCAAAAGTGATTGTATTTACAGTCATGATGTGCCCGCTTCTCATACGTTCAGTCGCAGGCGCTCTACACGCAGGGTAATATTTGCTTTTTTTGCTCGGTTACTTTATCTTTTAAAATGACCCATTTCAGTTTTGTTGTCCATATTTGTAAGATCTGCTAAATATTTTATAAGCTGCAGTAATTTTCTTCATTACTTGTGCCTTTAGAACACTGCTGAGGTGTTGGAGGATTTGGACATCGATGGCATTCAGCTTTGGAGCTACATTTTTGCCTTGACTCTGTTGGATGAGGATGATGATGATCTTCTGGATTTTTTTGACGATTAAGGACCATCTAGAACCATATGTTTATCTTTGCTCATCTACATTGAGTGAGCTTGGCTTCTGCACTGAAATCTAAGTCTCTTTAGGGTTGGCTTTTAGCGACCCTTTCTTGTTTGGCTAATTGTTTAGCCATGTAAAGTTACAGTGTGCGTGTGAGATTTAAAGTTGTTGTGCCTCTAGTTTGTGTAAAGGGGTGGTTAAAAAAAGATGAAATGGTCAGCTCTCTAAATTGAGTCTAGGTTTAGGTGGGGAGGGCAAAAAAAAGTTAAGATGTTGAAAATATTGTATGCATGGTTGTTTATTTCAGATAGCTTTTTTTCACTTGTTAGTCATTTAATACCTCCATCTGCGCTGCTTCCTGATCGTTGCACCCTCTTGTCTGATATCTTTATATGAAATCGGCTTTTAATATTTTGTGAACTTTCTAGTTTATATTATTGTGCCAGTAGTCTGCCAAACACTAAATGTGCGACCTGTCAGCAGGCTTTTGACGTACTGTCCTCTTTAGCAGTGTTAACAGGTGTAACTTGGTATGCAAGGATTTGATGTCACATTTTATGACTTTTAGTATTGTTTGTATTCACTCGGAGAAAAGTGACAATAAAAAAATGTTCCACTGTTTGCCTCGCTTAATCGTTTCTGTCCTCTTTTTGTGTGGCGTGTGCTGCAAGTCTCTTAATTGCTCATGTCCTAAAGGCAAGGGAGTTAAGATGGTAGGGGTTTTTTTTGCAAATAAGGGTTTCTAAAAACGTAAACCTTATTAGAAATGGACGCCGTGCAACAATAGCGAGTTATTTTTAAAAACTTTCCCGAATGAACACAATTTAATTTTCCACCCCCAACCTGTAGGTGTCAGTAATGTACAAATGTTTTCTGAGCGCTTCCTCTTCGCCAAAGAACTAAATCGAAACTTTACAAAACATCCTACTCTGCTCATTCAACAACTCTTTTATCTTAAGTCTTTAACATATATTTAGTACGAGATCATTCTGATGTATCTGTGAACCCAACTAATATTTTAAAATGACAGTTAACAGGCATCAGTTCAGTTGATCTGTAGGCTACTGTTCACTAATGGATGTGAAGTCTCGGTTGCACCGTTTTGATGGACGCTCGCGATTGCTCGTTCACGCTTTGCTCTCGGGAGCTGCAGGACCGAATAAAGCACAAACAATATTCAATAAACAACGCAGATCTGATCCAGATTTTAATCTTACTTCGTTTTTGGAGACCTTGTGCCAGCAGGAAGCTTGTGTGCACGAAGACGCTCTCGTTTCGTAAGTTAAACAAAACGTAGGTTTGTTGCATGTTATGTATTTCAGCAACGTCAAGAAATGACTCTGTTTTGCAGGAAACCTTTGGTGTGTCTGTTTTCTGAAGTCTTCAAACGTAACCTGCTTTGCTTTTTGCATTTTATTCATCCTGGAGTGCCAAGACACAATCTTCAACATCTGCTACAGTGTCTGACCCAGGATCACAGAGAAAACCAGTGGTCTTGTGTCTTAATCAAACAGCTTTATAGAGATATTGAGGGCACTAGGAAAGGAACCCTCCTCAGCTCAAAATGTACAGAGAACCTGAGGGGTCTCTGTGAGAGATTTAGTGACCAAAATACAAAGGGGAGATGGGCATCTTGTTTTCAGGAGATGGGAACCGAGCAGGCTGATGATCAGACAGATTTCTCAGTTCTGCCTCAGAAAAAAAGAAAAAGTGACAACCTTGATCGTGATGTAGATGATGATGCTCAACACAGTAAAAGGGTAAAGATGGATTTTTGTACAGCCCAAGATGAAGAAGAGGGGTTGCCTGAGGAAAAGGAGGAATCTATGAGAACATCACAACAGGACCACAGTTCTGCCTCAAAATCACAGACAAGCTCTCATCAGTCCTCAAAAGTGCTGTCAGACCACATAAAGGTGACATTCTTTTTATGCATAATTGTTTTTTTTAGGAATTAAAAAGTAGTAGATTTATTAAATACATTTCTAATGCATTGGCATTTACATTTTAGGCTGCTGTCCCTGTTATTAAAGAATTACTAGATACAGAGTCAGGGGTAAGAGATTTTGATTTTATTATATAAGTGTGACTGTTATTATTAGCATTGTATTCATATCATTTGCATTTTTTTATTTTATTTGCAGTGGGATAAGAGCTCTGTGTCGGCTTTGGAAGTCTTGCATGAATGTGACCCAGATGAGGTTCATCAGTACATCCTTTTTAGATACTCTTCATAAACTTAAAAATTGATTTCTTACATCTGGATTTATTTGTTATATCTCAAACAGGTGGAGGTACTTTGTTCAATGCTGAGTTTGTCTGAAGCACCTGAACAGAGTTTACCTCAGTTCTGTAGCTGCTTGCTCGAACTGTCCCCAGACCTCAGTCATAGCACTGCTTCTGCTGTCATCACACACCTGCTGCTCGGCAGGGTTAGTATGTTTACGTCTCTTACTTTACCTCTGGATGTTGATCTTAAAACGATTTTAATCTTTAAAGCTTGTCTCTGTTTACTGCAATAAAATCTCACTTATTTATCTCGGTGTCTTAGATTCTGTCTCTTGTGGAACCTGCCTCACGCTGTTTGGTCACAGCAGTGATGTCACTTTGCACTCGTTACCCCAGACCGACTTGCCAGGACCTGATAGAGCCAGTCTTACGGAAGGAACAGACAGGCATTAGTCACCCTTTATTAACATTATAGTTGTATTTTATAATGTGTATTTAAATCATATTTAACTTTTTACATTTTTGTAGGAAGTGCTCAGGCAGAGTTACTCTGTAGACTGGTAGAAGACTGTCTTGAGCCACATCACCGACTTCTTGTATTCCGGTCAGTCAGAATGTCTCAGATCAGATTTTAAAAAGAAGCGGGTTGACATACAGTACTAATGACAGAAATGTACTTCCAAATTTTAGGACAATACTTGAAGTGTCCTGGGATGAGGGCGTATTGTCAGTTATCCATGCGCTGCTGGATTCAAAGGTACCATAATCTTTTAAAAAATAACTTTTGAATGTTATAGAAAGTCATATATTGTTGTTAAGCCTTTATTTTACCTCAAAGTTGGAACTGAATGAGGTGGATTTCTCTCTCTTCACTGACCAACTCTGCAGCCAGTCTCCACAATTCAGCAAGTCAATGAAGTTTGCCAAGATGTTGCTGAGTGTCTTGTCCAAATATCAGTCACATGTGCGTAGAATTGTAACAAGAATTTTTCTAAATTGCATCACTGTTGTAAATTGCATTGGATAAAGGCATTTAATAAATGCTTAAGTGTATGTTTACATATTTATTTATTATGTATATTCTGTTGTTCGTTATTTCCAGGTCAATGCTGCATGCCACCATACACTTGCAAGTTGTCTGTCTTTCAATGAGACTTTTCTCAAGAAATCTCTGCTGGCTGCATTGAAACGGATTTCCCTTTGTAAATAATTGTAATAAACGCCTTTATTCTTAAAAGATTAATTCTTGATATTAATATTAAATATTGTTGCAACTTGCCTAAATAAAACAATTTACCAAACATCAATTACACTATCTGAATTTGTTTTTTCAGAATTGTTTTTCCCCTGCACTAAACATATTTTAATACCCGAATTATAGTTATTCTGTTTAAATGTATTTTATAGTCATTTATATAAAAAATATCATGAATATTTATTACTGAACGTCTTAAAATGTTTTGCAAATGCAAATTTAAATGTCCTGCCACAACAACTATGGCTGCTGCGGAAGTCCATCTCAGCGACGGGCGCATATATTCAGCGCCACTTCCCGTCTACCTTCCTTTTCGAGCTCCGTGTGGAAGGAGATAGGTCACTGCAAAATGAGGCACGTGAAATACCTTTTAAAACATTTCATTTAATGACTGAAATCATTTTGGTATATTTATCTTAACGTTAATAAACAACGAGAAGTAGTTCGCTATCGTGTAAAGTTATAATCTGTGCTTGTTTTGAACGTTTTACGAATACGAGCTGGGCAGCGCCGATGAATCTGCAGATCATCTAGAATGCAATCCAGTTTAATCTGTCGATTATTAAACTTCATATAACATGTTAATGGTTCTGACTTTTGTTATTCATACATGGCATATGTAGTACGTATATATTTACTTAAAAATATATATATTGTTAGCATATTATCGATGTGTTAACCGGGGGGGTCTGTTAACACCGCATTAAATCGGCGCTAGTGCGATGACGTCGTCTCTTGATATTTAATGTTTTTTTTACCATTCATGAATTTAACCGTGTTTTATTCTCTTTTTACAGCAAGGTCTCAAGAGACACGTTGTACGAGGCGGTGCGTGAGGTACAGTCTGGCTCCATTGCCAAGAAGAGAAAGTAAGGATCTAGTTACAGTGTTTAACAGTAAATGAAAGTATAAAATATGTTTGAAATTTAAAGATCTGGACAGATAATGCTTTTAAAGCTATTTAGCTGCTCTTATGTTATAAAATATTGGTAGGTGTCAGGGAACTATTTGCTTGTCTGGTCAATAGTGCCTATAACTAGATTCCTAAATCATAGACAATTTTTTGTATTATAAATATCTCTGTTTTTAAATGAGTATGTCTTCTAATTGTTTTTGCAAGTACTTTTGTGAAATCTGTGTATTCATTTCTTCTTCTCACTTCTTTTAAAGGTTTCTTGAGACAGTGGAACTGCAGATCAGCTTGAAGAATTATGATCCCCAGAAGGATAAGCGTTTCTCGGGCACTGTCAGGTTCGGCCTTTTACTGTATCACCCAGCCTTCTTCCTGTCTGTCCCTTGATTCGCCTGAATAGAACCACATATCTAGTCATCGATTATTTGGCCCGTCTGATTAAATATTGTAAATGGGCGCTAGAGGGCAGGCAGTGGAGAACAGCCCCGGGTAGTCTGTCTGAACCACTTTTGGGTTGGTGAAGCAGGCGGACCCCTACCCTGGGTCTTAAAACATGAGGGGAGGCTAAAGGTGATGGCGTTTATCCCATCATACCTCAGCCGACCATTTTATTGTATTCCTGTGCTAGCAACACCTGATGTCAGCTGAGGTGGTATGGGTAAGAGTTTTCGGTCTGCCTCACATGGGGTCAGAAGGGGCTTGTTATTCCTATGTTGTCACTCAGTGTTACCTGTTGACCCCTCAGGCTGAAGACCACTCCACGTCCCAAGTTCTCCGTGTGTATCCTTGGTGACCAGCAGCATTGTGACGAAGCCAAGGCTGCCGAACTCCCACACATGGATATCGAGGCTCTCAAAAAACTTAACAAGAACAAGAAACTCGTCAAGAAGCTGGGTGAGTTTCTTTTACATATTCCAACTGTAAATTGCTCCTAGTTTGATACACTTCAAGTATCTAATATTCTGGATTGAACATTAACGCATTGTTTTGGTGTTGGTTCTCTTTTAGCAAAGAAGTACGATGCTTTCCTGGCCTCCGAGTCCCTGATCAAGCAAATCCCTCGTATCCTGGGTCCCGGTCTTAACAAGGCAGGGAAGTTTCCCTCTCTGCTCACCCATAACGAGAACTTGGTCACCAAAGTAGATGAGGTGAAATCCACCATCAAATTCCAGATGAAGAAGGTTTGTGAGCATTACTGTTTAACTCTTGATTATACAGTAGATTAAATCTAAAGGGGAAGTGTGTATGACCGTTGTTTTTGGAATCATTCTCAGGTTCTGTGTCTGGCTGTTGCCGTTGGTCATGTCAAGATGACCGAGGATGAGCTGGTCTACAACATCCACCTGGCTGTGAATTTCCTGGTGTCTCTGCTGAAGAAGAACTGGCAGAATGTCAGAGCACTCTACATCAAGAGCACCATGGGAAAGCCACAGCGCCTCTATTAGAGACTCTGTCACTTGCTTTTCTACAATAAATGTGGAGTAAATCCAATCTGTTTTTGTCTTGATTTTCCACATCTGCTGACAACTCAAGACAGTTTAAAAAATAAAGTATTGCGTTTAAAAATATATAGTAAAATAGCTAAGTATTACGTTTGTAGTTAAAATGTGCTCTAAATGTTACTAAACTTAAAGAGCTGTTTTTAAATGTTTGGGTTCTATCAAGTTGCGCAAATCTGGGAGGTGCAATTCTTGGATAAAAACTTGGCATCCACTTCCCGACCATTACATATTTGACAACTTCTATAAGATAACTTGTAATATAGCACAGTATACCCACCATATGAGGCACTACAGTGGCTCCGTGGTTGGCACTGTTGTCTCACAGCAAGAAGATTACCGATTCGAGCCCCAGCTGGGACGTGAAGGTTAAGTTGACTGAGGATTCCAAATGTCCAATCAAGTTGTGTATAGAACAGAATTGTGTATAGATTGACTGGTTCTCGCTATGAATCTAACCCGAGATGCTGAAATGGTGCTAAGAGTGAATGGAACAAACAAACACCATACGAAGCAGATTATGCATGCAGTGACTATAATAAATTAAATTGTTTGTCATACTAATTTAATAAGTGGCAAGCAAGGACCCATTGCATGGCTAGGATGACCTTATGTGTCTGACGGATTACTTGTCTATCCTAATGAGATTATGTAGCAACTGTTAGCAGTGGGAGGAGTTTTGACGACTAGAAATCACAGAAACGTCATGGTAAGCAGGCATTTCTCTTTATTTCCCAGACCTTGATTTCTATCTGCAAGACTAGTTTGGTGCTTTGCCATGTTTTATTGAGTCAGATGTTGGATAGGTGGTGTTGTAGTATAGGATATTTTGTTTAAGGGTTATTTATGGAATTTTGTCAGAGGGAAATTAGTTTGTCAAGAAATCACTTTAGCAGAGTTGTCTTCTAATTCCAGTAGACAATAATGTCTGACATTTTATCTTTTTTTGCATCTTTGGTTAACTAGATACAGATGAGTAAAGATTGCGACTATTTTTCAATCATGGCTGAGGGTGGTATTTTGACTTGACTTCACTAAACCCCGTTATTACGTATGGTTTATATTTTAAGGTGAAATACATCTTTTCACTCATATACATTTTTTTGGGTTTGAATAATGTATGGTCAAGGCTTTTGTGAACCAACAAGTCAACAACAACAGAACAGAAAACAGTGAGAATGACTCTGAGGAAGGTACCAGTTCAACATAACTTCATCTACTCATTTTGCGTTCAGTTTATTCTTAAAATGCAAAGTTAAATTGTGAATGCATGTTTATTTTTGTAATGCAGGGTCTAGACAAGAAGACCCAATGACTTTTGAGGAACAGTTTGTTTTGGAAAGACAGGGACCCAACAGGTAATGCTTGCAAACAAGTGAAATAAAGACATTTTTTATATATTAAAACATGCTACATATTTATTAACATTTTAAAGGGATAGTTCACCTGAAAATTTAAAAATCATTTATTCACCTTTCAACCTGCATGGCTCTCTTCTGTGAAACTTCTGTAAATGTCTTAGTCTGTCTTAGAAACTTCTGTAAATGTCTTAGTGTCCACACAATGGAAGTCAATGGGGGCCAATGTTGTTTCGTTACACATAACATTCCTCAAAATATCTACTTTTGTTTTCTGCAGAAGAAAAGGAGCTTTCTGCTAGAACACTGATAACCAGCCATAGCCAACACAGATTTATGTGGCTGAATTACTTGGTCAAATAAATGAAGCTTTATGTTGTTACGTTAGCAACACTAATCTATAAATTAGATTTTTTTGTGTGTTTGTGTGTTAGGACACATCACTGGACATCCATGATTCCTGCTACAGTATGTGGAAATTCTCAAAATATCTGTAATTTCTTCCACAGTGTTGACATGACCGAGGAGGAATTAGAGGTCGGCCCTGTTTTGATTTTCAATCCTAATAATAATTGATTATGATCCTACTGTGTTGTTTTGAATTTCAGAATTTGTTGCTGTGGTTGCAGGCTGCTTTCTCTCAGCTGTCCCTGTCTTTCCGCTGTGATCAGTACACCCTGTGTCAGCGGCTGGAGGCGGAGGAACACGCAAGAGACAAGGCTGAGAATAATCTCAAACTTGAAGTAGAAAGAGGCATGGAGATGCTTCAGGTTGGGCTGTAAATTTGCAAAAGCACTTTTAATTTGCTTAACAGTATTCAGTTTGTGAAGAAAGTTGAGCCCTTGCCATTTTTGGTGTCACTAGACTCTGAAAGGCATGTGTTTAGACATCAAGCGGGCCAGTCTTCTCCAGCAAATTGAACTTTGTCTCAGCATTATCGGAAGCACCGTTGGACGAATCTCTAACTCAGCAGAATTACTCGGGGCCGTGCATCAGGTACAGGAACATACCAGGTTTGACTCTGGTTAACAATATTATTACAAATTAATGTTTTCCTCTAATCTTTATCATGGGCATCTTAAATTTAGTTTGTACTTTTGACTGATATTGTATATTTGAACAGTCTAAACTAATACAACATAAATGGCTTTATTATATATTAAATCTGAAGTGATAGTGTGTGTGTAGGAGGTTAAATCCAGTCGTGCTGTGGAACTGATGGTGGCTCACGTGCAGAACCTGAAACGTCATCATGAGAGGAACATCGCTGAACTGGAGGACATGAAGAAACAGATGGAGAAAAGCAACAGAGAGCGACAGGCCTGTGAGCAGAGGGGTATGTAAATACACATTCACTTCTTTCATGACATTAAATTATTATCTATCCACCTGTATTGTTAGGAATGATTATTTTGTCTTACTGCAGAGGAAACAGAAGCATTCGAAAAGATGGAAAAAGATTCACAGAAGGTATTGATCTAAGACTTGATCTTAATTGATTTTGTTTGTTGGATTATTCATCGTTTATTGGTTAGCAAATTATTGGTTATGAGACTGTCTGCATCCCTCTTCTGTCTCCCTCCTAGCCACGATTACGACGCAGAATCAGTGTATCTGTCATCTCAAAGCAAAGCCAGGTCAGTGCATAATAAATCTTTATGACCAACAGACAATACAAGTTTCGTTGAATTTATTTATTTATTGTGTCTTCAAAGAGACACAAATTATTGGAGTCACAAGCCTCAATTTTAGTGACCAATGAGGAAAGTGAAGAGACAGAATCACATGCAAACAAACCAGACCAAGCAGATGACAGCCTTCTAGTGGACATAAGGTAATTTAGATATGTTTATATTCTTAAAGTGAACATGAAATCATAATTGACCCTGTTGACTTAATACTCACCCCTGGTCATATTGTGACGTATTCATTGGTGCATGATGTTCCAAATATTATTCCGTTTAGATTTGTCTAAAATTATTCCATGCACGTTTTAAAATGATAGTTCACCCAAAAATGAAAATTCTGTCATAATTTACTCACCCTCTTGTAATTTTAAACCTGTATGACTTTCATACTTTTGAAGAACACAAAAGAAGATATTTTGAAGAATGTTGGTAATGATGAGAATTGTCATTTTTGCGTGAACTGTCCCTTTAATGTAGCTCCAACCCCTTTCCAATACTGTCTAGTAAGATAACTGGGGCCACCAGGCCTTAAAAATTACAGGCAGACGACACATATTAGATTTTTATTAGTAATCTAAAAATAGCACAAAACGTTTTTTTATCTTCTGTCATAAAATGTATTTGTTTTAAATATTTAAAAATTGTATCAAGTATTAGGTTTTATATAGGTATTATATAGGTTTTATTTTCTATCCGGATATTCTGTGTGGTCTCAAAAACTACACAGTATCTGCTAAAATCAAATTATAGTTTTTTTAAATACTTATTTCAACCATTTGGCTAAAACTCTATTAAAATAACAGAAGTACCACATTACTGCTGCCATCACCTCCTCAAAAGATGAAGGCGGATCTGGAGCGGAACTCTGTTTTGCTGAAGAGATCTTGTAAGAACTTGTAAGTTATACACAGTAGTAACACAAATTTTCTGTTTTCTCCTCTGTTTCAAACTTGCTGAATCCATTTTTTAGTCACTTATGGTAAGGTTTGTATTGTTTTTGACTCTGTGCAGACAGCGCCCCCTGCTGCGGTGGCTGTATCACTGTCGATGGATAATCTTGGTCATCTATTTGACAGTCCTTTGCTCAATCCTAATATTAGCTATGTTAGTGTGGTTTCTGCAAACACCTGTTTTATGGATGTAAACACAAACATAGGAATAATTTATTATTTTATCAAATATCAGTGGGTTTTACTGATGAATCTGAAAAAAGAGTTTATGGTTACTTTTTGATAAATGTATAACAGTAAAAAATACTATAAACATAGATACTTTTAAAACATAAAATAAGTCACAGAAAGACAGCAATGGTTACTGTTGTGAATTTGTGGTATTGTTTATTAAAGTGTATTATAAATAATATAAAATATAATTTGTATGTAGTTAGTATACAAACATGAAGAAAATTTTCTGAATTTGGTATTAAGACTCACAGACATCGTAACTAATTCATACAATGCATATTACAGTAGCGTAGCAACATGTTTTAAAAAAGATTTGACTAAAATAAAAAACGTGTTAGGAAAAGGGGATGGAAAAATAAATATGGTTACATAAATAATAATTCATGTGTAAATTATAGGGAAACTAAGACATTACAAAATACTTTAATTATACAGAATCGTGTACCAGACACAAACATATAGAAAACGATGTAATGTTCATGGGTTTCAAAGAAATCATTAGTCATTGTCGCTAGAAAAAGTGGGCCACACTTTTAATACTATTCAATAAAATAAAAGTTATATTACATTCATCATAAATATCTGCCATGATGCCTTACAAGGAAGTCGTAGACTTTAATCAAGTGTTAGTTACAAATGTAGGTTTAAGGAATTGTGACCTGCCATATTTTATTGGCTCACCTCTAATACTTGGTCAAAACGTCTTTGTGAGAATTAACATAATTTTCACTATGAATGTGTATCAGCGAGTCCATTGGCTCAATAAATAAAGTAAAGGAGTACATTGAGACAATTTGTCCTCTGTTTTTTTTTACATCTTACACCTGACTTACAATCTCAGAGTCTTCTTCCTCATACCACTGCAGTGGGGTTCCATCTGAAGCTCTTTGCAGGATCACTTTCTGAGAAACCTACAAAAAACACATTTAAAAGCATTTATAATTTACCAATATATAAACAATTACTAACAAACTATACTAAATGATTCACTAAACATACATTCTGCAGTCCTCACCTGTTTTTTGGAGGCAATCTGGTGGTAGGGTGGTGGTTCTGGACGCTTCATTCGAATCGATCCCTGCCGTTCGAGTGAACAAGGCCTGGTCAGAACTAAATTGTTCTTCTGGTGCCAAGATCTAAGCTCCCCCGACACTACATCCCGAGGAAGCACCCGGGCGGGATGGTTAGGGTATTCTCTTAGCGACGTCGTGCGGACCACCTTGTTGTATGGCGGGGGAGGTTTGAGCATTCGTTTGGGTGATGTAACCTCCACCTGCTGGGGTTTATTCATAGGCGCAGTACCAAATTGTGGGTTTTGTCCAACCTTGAGCCTTTCAATGTCCACTTCAAGTGCTGCCACATTATTGTTCTTCACTCGATTGGAGATGGACACAGGTTGAGGTAGGTTGTTGTTTTTAAGTGGGATGCGGGTAGTGAGCTGGCTGGATGCTTTATTCGCAGCAATGCGATGGTAACCATACGGAGGTGGACATGGTTTGGGTGCATCTGTGGTTGTTTCTCTGCTGGATGAGCTGCTGTATGAGGAGATGGAGAGTTCAGAGCTGCTGTCCTCTGAGCTGCACTGATACAAACGTTGAACCGAGTAGGCCAGGGAAAAATCCGTCACTCGTCGACGGGGTAACTTGGTGCGGCCACGCGCTAGATCTGAGCTGGTTTTAGTCAGTTCTGGTTTGCTTCTGGGGAGTCTGTTTGAGAAGGCAGAACATTACATCATCTAGGTAGCCATCATTTATAAACAGTCATGATTTCAGCCACTTATTTAGCCACACAAGAAACAAAAAGATGTTTATAAAATGATGTTTATTTGATGAGACACCATAAATAGAAGTACTAAAGACTATATTTTTAGTATATTGAGTTAATGTGTGAAAATAGAGCACTTGTGCGTAATTAAGTGTATTTTAGTGCACTGTTTTACTTGGGCTAGTAATTACATTCATGGTTAATTTAAAATGTAAGACTTACAAACATTCCTCAGACAAACCCAGAAATGCTCATTGATGTATTGTTAGTATTACCTGAAGGACTGCGAGATGTGTCGGCGCAGTGGCAGCTCTGGGGTGGAGGGGGCGCTGTTGGGCTGATTGTTCCGCACTGGCAGACTTTTAAACACAAACTGAGGTGCTGGAGGAAGGTCTGCCATTCTCGTGTCTGTTGAAAATGTTGGACTGCTGCAGACACAGGAAGCCATGTGTGAGAAATCACTTCGATTCATTATTTGTATGAAAAGAACTCAACTCTTTAACTTATTGGTAAGAATAAATACTGTCACAGCGTGGTCTTAAAGCAACATCATGTTTTTGTTAAGCTAGACTATCACATAATACCTTGAGCGACTGCTGCTAGCAGAGAGAGAGGGTTTTAGTTTCTGGTAAGGCTGGTCTAGACTGGACTCCTTCCATGGAGAGTTCTGGATGGGTGTGGCATCATAGTCCAGACTGGAGCTGGAGCTGGATGTCTTTGGGCCTTTTTTGGGTGAGAGAATCAAACGCTGGTAACCGCTGTCTGTGGAAGAACCCAGAGCGACTGGAGAAAATGGAATGGTGTCTGAATCTGTTAATAAAGTAGAGTTTCAGGCATTAGTTAACGCTAAACCTCAGAGAATATTATTACATAATAAAGAGTTCCATTGGAAGTTTAAAAGTATTATTAGATAATAATGAGCTCCATTGAAAATCTGGGAAAAAGGGTTCCGAAAAAAGGTTTAGACATAAAATGATAAAGAAATACCTACAACATGAATAATTTAATTAATATTATTAATAATATTTTCAATTTGGACATACAAGGTTTTGGAAGGACAACAACTATATGTTTTTCTTAGAAATGTTTTTTTTTCTGAACTTACCATCATCCAAGACAACACCATCAGACAGTGAGCTGTCATCAGAAGTACCCAGATCTAAAACAAACACATAAATAAGGTTGTTGTCAAACTGAATTAAATATTATATAACAAGGCCCAAAAATCAGTGGCTTCTGATTGGCTGACCTCTCTGCCTGGACTAATAGCAGGTCTGTGGAGAAACGCAGCCGTGGTTAATGCGGTGTTTCAGCACGGCATCCTGTAGCTCTTTCAGTTTCTTCTCTTCACGTTTGCACTGCTGCAGTCGGCTTTTCCTCACTGGTTTGCTTATGTGCTCCTCCAGGGAAAGCTTACGGGCCGCCTCATAAATCTGCCGCTGCAGGGCGACATCAGACTCCAACGCGTGCAGCTCAGACTCCTAGAGACAAGCGTTTTAAGAGTCGACCGCATGATTACAAGCTAAAAATGATGAAATGTGCATTCAATGCAGCCTACTTGTTTAATCCAATATATAAGTGGAAAGTTTTCAGTAAATGACAGCCTGTGCCTTAAATAACAACACTTGATACTGTGAAACTAGCCAGGTGAGGTCAAATAACTGCAGTGTAGCTATTAAAATAGTCTCAGTGCAGGAATTGTGGCCTGTACCTCTCCGTCTTGTGTAATAAAACCCTCATCCAGTTTAAAACAGGCTCCGATTCGTCTCCGGATCTGCGGAGGCTTCTCATCGGGCAGAAGGGGGTAATCCGAGGGCAGTTTTCCAGTCAGCTCCTGGTAAAACAAAGAGCATTGAAAAAACAACAACAACAAACAACTTTATGTTTGTCTGTCAATGCAAACAAAACCAGAGCAGATGCTCGTCTTTACATTGTCAGTGGGGTCCACAAAAGGGTCTCTATGGTGGCGTAATGATTGGGCACTTAAATCTTTTGCCTGCTTGACCAATAGTGAATGACAGACGTGTGGGCTAACATGCAAAGAAGCATCTGTTTCTGGGCCTTTCGCTTTACTGTCTCTATTATTCAGAACAAGAGAAATCCTAGCTTAAACAGAACAGACCTGATTTACACTGACATAGCAGCTGAATAAAGAATATCCTTTCTGAAGAAAATACAATTTATGACTAATTTCATTTGCATGGAATAGTTCTATTTCACCTGTTTCTAGGTAATTAGACTAATAGACTATGAAAAACATTTAAATAAAGAAAAACGTGGAGACCCCAAGCTTATTATCACGGTACATGATGTCTATGAATATGTGAGGGAATAACAGAGGTTGTTTTTCAGGATGTTACTCACAGCCTCTCTGATGCAGAGTTTCTTTAGCTCCAGGACACAGAGCTCCAGCCGTTCCTCCAGGGCCTGCTGCTTCAGTCTCATGGCACGTGTATGTTTGTTCGTGTCTTTCACGGGTGATGTGGGGCTGTCTGGGCCTGGACACCAGGAGAGATTTAATTACAAGTTTCTAAAGCTGTGGCCTTTTAGAAAAGCTATGGTACTAAGAGTTAAGTCCAACTTGCAATGTAAAAAACCCCACAATAAAACATTTAACCCAATTTATATCAATGCATTGTTTTACCTCATTTACTAAAATATCACACTGCAAAGCTTCACCAATGTTCCCTTATTTTAGAGTTTTTCTTACATTTATTTGAAGTGTCAGATTCACAGTGTTGCAGAGGTGGACAGTACTTATTTTTATTCTTAAGTACAATTTGAAGTATCTGTACTTTAACAAAATGCTTTACTTAGGAATCACAACTTTATAAAGCATACTCTTTACTCCACTACGTTTCATTAATACATATAGATTACAAATAGATATTCTAGCACTTTCTTATTTTTACGCAAGTATTTTTGCTCAAAAAATGTACTTGATTAAATGTAAGAAAGAAGCACTACATTTTAAAATGAGGTAAAAAGCATGTTATTTGTGACAGTGAAAACCAGGCTAAAGTCTCAGAAATCAAATTCTGAGATAACAAGCATCAAAGTTTGATTTCAACCATTATTTTCACTATGATTTCATTCTTTGACATGTCACTTAGTCAATATTAAAGATAGCAACGTTATATTTTCAGACAATGTTCTTTACATTTTGTGGGTTGATTTTATGTAGAAAACTGTTAATCACAAAAACATTTACAGACTGGGTCACATTTACGAAACGTAGTGCAGTAAAAAGCTTTATAATGTAGTGAAGTAAATATTTTCCAAAGTAAAAGCACTCTGATAAAGTACAGACACTTGAAAGATGCACTTGATTTAAGTAAAAATACTTCAGTACCGCCCACCTCTGCAATGTTGGTGACTAAAATGCATTCGGCCCACTACTAAATATTAGCAATGTTTTATCATAAACATAATTTTTCAGATTTTCATATAAAACATATTTATCAGTACAAATGTAATCACTCACCAGAGTTTAACATGATTCCTCTATCAGAGTCACTGATCTCCTCCTTACAATCCATGTTTGTTTTCATTACTCTGTCGTTTTATTTTCCGTAAATATCCTGTTCCACTCTTCAGATGTGACCTGTAGATGAAACAGAGAAGATATTCAAATTCGCTGTTTGCTTTTAAGCGCTCTCCATTTAATCTACCGCCCCACAGTCTAGCAACCACTAAGCCAATTTGCCTTCCAAATAGTGTCTTGTGGCCGTACGATTATGTAAAAACCAACCTACCGAGGAGAAGCCTGCACAGGCACCTCACAGTCTCCACATCTGAGGTTTACAGACAAAGCAACTGGTCTCTTTCGTCCTGTCCACCCCTATTTCAATATGCACACACATGCACACTCCCCCCAAAAGTCTGAATGCCTCAAAACACAATAGCAGCACACCCCTCAGTTGACCACACACATGTGGTGGTCTCTTATCCCCCCACACAGCACCATGGCGACCTGGATCACTATGACCACGCAAGCGTGTGTGAATTGTTACGGAGTGTGTTTAGGGGAACACTAGATGCCCCTGAAGTCAACAGATGGCAAAAGGGATTCTCCCCCTCCCGAAGGCTGCACCTGTTCTACTCCGTCCCCCCTCTCTTTCTTTCAGCCTCCACTCGCTGGGGCTTTGAAGTGGAACAATGTATTCGTGCTGTATCAGCCTTAGGCGGGAGATGCTGATAAGTCGGTTAACCATGTCAGGGGTTTCTCCTGTTACGATGAATAAAAGGTACAGGCAATTTTAGACATCTTTTCAAGAATAACATTCGGGGATCTCCGATTGTCTCCAAGATTGTGACGTGTCACATTTCAGGGCACTCAAGAAAGAAAATAGGAGAATGGGGACATGTTGCTATAGCAGTTACATTGAAAAGTCTTGTTTTGGTATTGTAAATGAATCTATCAATACATTGGGGTAGGTTGACCAAACAGTGCCACCTGATCAAACTTTAATCAAACATGTTGAAAACAATCATTTTGTTTATTTAAGTGTCAGATGACAAGCCTTCAACATCGCTCTCTATTAATACTGGTTTTTACAAAGGATCCTTTCATATCCAGTAACTAGATCATTTTAGAGTATCTATCTCGTACAAAAAAAATTCCCATGAGAGATGTGACAAGCCACCGTCACCATGATCACAACAACCTTGTTGTATCGATGCGCAAAGGTGCCACGCAGACAAAAATCTAGGACAGACACATGTATTTATATAAATGCTATTATAGGGGAAATCCAGATGCCCAACCACATCACTAGGGAAAACATCCCTGCTTATGCTTCAGTGTGGATCCTTATCATCGCTCTTCCTGAGCAGTGAGGAAGTCGGATGATATGAGAAAATCTGACAGGATGTCACTGTGGAGATGCTCAAGGCTCATCATCATTCAATCCTGTAAAGCGTGTGGATGGATGCAAGTTGGCAGAATAGAAAGCAGCCTGTTTTATCAGGCACTGAAAAAATACCAAGCTCTGTGTCAACAAGCCAGAGCGGTTTGCTGAGAGGACAGTATCTGCTGACACAACACGCCTCGGCCAGCGAGAGAGAGGCGAAAAGAACGGCTGATGAAACCACTGCGGGGAATTAGGTCACTGTAACAAACGACACTATTAAAAAATGCTGTTAAATTTATGCTTAAAAAACTGCCAGCTGCGCTTGCCAGATATTCACTTTAAAAATTACAATGACCACATGCTCTGGTGCCGGTACTGCGGAATTTGCAGTTCACAAGCATATATTTCATTAACCAGCAAAAAACTTTACTTTACTTCAACCTTGAACCAATAAATATGCCTTGTACTTTAAAGTGATATAGCCACTTTAGAATTAAGAGGAGACTCATCATCTTTACATAAAATAAACAAGTCATAGTTCACCCAGAAATGAAAATTCTGCCATAATTTACTCACCCTCACTTCAAACCTGTATGACTTTCTTTCTTCCCCAGAATACAAACACAAAAGAAGATATTTTGAAGAATGTTGTTAACTGGCCCCTATTTACTTACATACAATAGAAGTGAATGGGGTCCAGTGCTGTTCGGTTATCAAAATATCTTCTTTTGTGTTCTGTGGCAGAAAGTAAGTCATAAAGGTTTGAAATGACAAGAGGGTGAGTAAATGATGACAAAATCTTCATTTTGTGGGTGAACTATA
Organism: Triplophysa rosa; assembly: GCF_024868665.1. Taxonomy (NCBI): domain Eukaryota; kingdom Metazoa; phylum Chordata; class Actinopteri; order Cypriniformes; family Nemacheilidae; genus Triplophysa; species Triplophysa rosa. The sequence continues at coordinate 14,312,132 of NC_079906.1, read as the reverse complement.
TTTTTCATATACATTTAAAAATTTTCCACAAATCTATAGCTCAGTTAACCAATTTAAGTTTATAATCTACCATTTCTACAATTTATTTCTGTTAAAATTGCAAACTGATTCTGAGGTGGTCTAACTGCAGTGAGCTCCACCCTGAAAACACAGTAAGCCAAAGCTCATCAAGCACAGATGAGCAGACAGGACGTAGTTTTCTCGACAGTGATCTTAGAAGCAGACAGATAACACTACAGACCCACCCATCCTCTCTGCGCGGTCAAGCGTAAAGATGAGATGTCAGTTTTCTGTACTCTCTGCAAGTCCCATGCGCCGCCTACTGCATCTCCAGATTCCCATGAGTCTGTGGGGCTGTGATCTATTGGAATGCCTAACCAGCCAATTTCATTACCACTGTGGCCAGATCTGGAATTCCCAGAGAGGGCTGGAGCTTGAAGTCTGACAGAAGACTTGAACAGGACCCAGAATGTATACAGAGCCTGTTATTATAAGGATGCTGAATCGTGTGGACGCAGATGTTATGGGAGCAACAGAATTTACTGTGTGACTTATTTCCGCATCTGGTGCAGAGCCAAAAACCAGTTGAATGCTAATGAAACCATGCAAAGCATGACGGAGAGAGAGATACAGAGAGATAGAGACTTGAAAGGAAAGTAAAATCACAAAGAATGACTTTCATCATTGCCACTCAACTGAGATGAAAGGTTAAACAAACACATGACAAAAAGGCTCTATGATTTGAAAACACCTTTAGCTAATATGTTAGAAGAAAGAAAAAGTTATCATTCTCATTTGTAAACAGACATCCACCAGCAATCTGGATCCCAGCAGAAATCCAACTTAGTTTATTTAAATGAGAGATCGGTCCTATCAGTTTTGTGATAAACGTGTCCATAGGCGAAATTAGTCTTCTAAATAACTTACATTTCTGCATTTGTGGCTGGAACGTTGATCCAAAGTATAACCTATAATAATGAACCCGCGAGCTTCTGACTTTTAGATCTTGATTAAATCACATTTGCAAGCACAAAACCCCCCCAAATCTATGGTTTAGAGATGCGTAGTGCATTTAGGAGAAAGTAAAGTCCTAGAACACGAACAACTCACACTGTATTTGTGTTTACACTGTAGACAGCAGAGCAATTCCTTCTAATCAGCCTTAAAGAAGTCATGCTATTAGTGTCAATACCAACTCAACTTGGTTTCTGAATGGATTATTATAATATGCATGCTTGAATTAGCGCATACAGTACAATGATCATTAATTAAATGTTTACTTTAAGCGTCTCTTTTTTACTATTAGACTATTTAACTTTAGAACAAATAAACCATCACAATGCACTAGAAAATGAATAAAACATGTGTCCGAATTTTCAGTGTTGTTGTTTAAAAATATACATTGTATACGTATTGCAATAAATGTAACCTAATATGAAATGTAGGCAAGTAGGTCACGCCTCTAGAATACATGAAAAAGGATCAATTCTGTCATTATGATTATTATCATCATCATATTCATTCTCCTCATCATCATCATCATACCAGTCTCTGCAGTCTCCAGCCCAGTGCACCTCAGTTCACTCCATTATGGTATATAGGCGTGAGCCGGCAGAATCCACAGTGATGGGCTGCGGCGTTCTCCTGTCCTCAAACTGGGAGACACCCGCTGGCCTGTACCATTTCGTAACTACACGGGGGAGTTTTTTTTGCGCGTGAAGCGTTTTTTCAGTTCGGGTTGTTAAAGTAACAGAAAAGTCTCGTTTCACATTAGCAAATGACCATTTACAGTTTCGTGAAGCAAAAACTACACTTCAAACTAATTTAGGCATAAAACAGGACCGTACCACGGCAATCATACCCTACCTCTAATGTTTGCTATGCTTTGTAAGCGCATGCGATCGTTTGAAGGCAGCGCACGCTTCTTTAGCAGTGGGCGTGTCTGACCGTGAATAGAGCCAGCGGGAGAAAGACACAATAAAAGAGTTAAACAAGAGGCGGGTGCTCGAGACAGCTGGCAAATAGTCCTCTAGACTTTATGAATAGCCTCGAAAATGGCACACAGCCACAACTTTATTTTTCTGCATGGCAACACGCTTGAAACTAGAGCAAGCAGTTGTTGAAGGTATTTGACGTTACTGTCATGAGCTCATAGAGATGTGATATATACATTTCGACAGCACAACATGGATCGAGTGGCTTCTTTCCAACGTTCTTTTGTTACTCCTATTTGCCTCCTGTTGTTACTTCCCTAATAAAGGACCCCGGCAGATGGTCAGTTGTCTATCCCCGTGCCTCCGCGAATTTAGAGATCAGCTAATGAAACGTCTTCATTTCCATGTTAAAGGCAAAGCCCATGGAGATTTCTCTCTAGAAGTGACGCCTGTAGGGACACACAAATATTTGGGAATTTCTAAAATCAGGAAAGCCCATGCAACAACCAGGTTGTGAATAACATCCAATCAAAAATACACACCATATATTTAGTCATATTTAATTAATTCCATTTTTACAATTCGATATAACAAACTCCAAATACAAGACTACATACAAACATAATTTGGGCTGTATGCCCCCTCATTTCATTCCATGAAACACTTATTTTTACAATACACAGATTGAAAAAAATAAAAGGTGCATCTTCTTCCGTTTCAGTTTTATTCTGTAATCTGTATGCGTCGCAGATTTTCTCTCACTCGCACAAATTCTGGAATGTTCTTCTGATCTTCCAAATGCCTCTTTTCCTCGGTTTCATACTGCAGAGACATTTAAATCATCAGTGAACTTTCTATGTAACAATGTAAACCATCAAAAGGCACTAATAAACAGAAGTGTGGCAAGTCAACCAAATTTGCAATCACAGATCTTGAAACTCTTTAATCTATTTTAGTGCTGACAAATATTAAAAAGGAAAGAACGTGGTCGGTACCTCCTGTAGTTTCTGCTGCCTCTTGCGAAGCTCTTGTTCTAGATCTGAAGGAGGTCGGAGGGCAAGTTCCTGCTCTCTGTGCAGGTCAAGTCTCCTCTGCTGTAACACACGCTTCAGTTCTGGTTTCTCCTCCAACAGCAGCCCCCTGAGGGCACATTAAAATCACAGACCTTTAGGTTAGCTTGGGGGATTTATGATGGATACATGCAGGGATGTTAATATGATTTGAAGTATTTTGTTCTCTTTGCTTTTAATAAGTATACGACCAGAACCAAACACTTCATTGGAAAGAGTCTTTCCCTCACTTCTTATGGGCAAACAGAAGCTCCTTATGGAGATTCTGGTGACTGGGGCACTCGCTGGGTGAGCCATTCAGTTTCCTGAGCTGAAGGACTTCCTCCTCACCGTCTGTGTCCTCGTGGGCCGCTGGAGGATGACACACATAATTCTCTACAGGAAACGGGGGGAAAACCAACTTCTAGACTCAACTATGCAAGTAAACAAATCATGCTGCATGTATAAATGATTGCATAGAAACACAAGGCATATTACAAATGAAATGAAATCCAATGTAAATCACTAAATACGAAAATCACAGATTGTACCTTTTTTGTGATGTCTAAACCCTGGTCGCTGGATAATGCAAAAAACAAACAAACAAAAAAACATTTCAACAAGAAAAACATATTGATATTATAGGAGTGTAAAACTAAATTGCTTAATTCCATACATTTAAAACTTCAGTTTAACTTTTAGATATTTAAGAGTACTACGGTTGTGCCAGCACATCCATGAAACGAAGAATCATTATCTTAGTGCATGGACTTAACTAATACAGAAAAATGAAGCACAAAGGGTTATTTGTTTTTTCGGCACTAGAGTTTTTTGGACCTCTTCACTGCATGACAGTCAATAGGAGAAAGGATAGTAAACCTGATTTTCCTTAGAAGGTTCTTCAAATTACAAACAAGATCCATGCATAGCATCAGTACTAATAGGTGTAAATATGTCTGGTGGAGTGAATCAAGATATTTAAAATTAACATTTAAACCATGAATGAAAATACTAGCACTTCAATGCATTGAACTCATTCCAGTTAAAGAGTGCATCCACATTCATAAGGGTAATCACTAATCTTCTCAGGGACCAGGAAATGTCCATTTGTGAATTCAACATTAAGATGCTGGGCATCCTGCCCACCTTCCCTAGCACACAGCAGGGTGTAGAGCAGAGATAGGAGTAAACAAGCTTGCTCTGTTCTCACAGTGGCCACCGGTGTGCAAACCACGCCAACCACACCCCTGACTCACCCTTCTGAAAACCTCTCAACAGACATAAAAATCAGCAGATTACACTAACAATATTGTCAAAAAAGGAAAGACACACACCATTGCCAGTTGGATATGACATTTAAAAAGGAGGCTCCAAATTACACGTTTAGTGTGATGTCTGACAGTTCAGTTTGTGCTCAGTTTCCCAAAATTAAGATCACCACTCCACCACTAGACATTCACATTCATTAAAAAAATCAAGAGTTTATTTAACTTCGAATAAGAAATGCAAAAGACTGGACATTATAAACTCTATCATGCATTCTTTAAAAACTTTTTGTGTCTTGTAACACACAAAAATAATTCCGGGCACTTTTTGTAGAAACCTAATATATAGACACCAATCTGAAATGACTGGCTTTTCAAAGGTTAAAAGAATGAAATAAAGTTTACAAAATAAACACATAGTTAACACTTACCTCAATGCATACAGTTGATTGTTTTTTTGTTGTGTTAAGGTCCAGCATTATGCAGTCTGGAGACTGGTCTTCACTCACTGTGTTTACTCTGTTTGTGTTCAGTAATGCTGGTAGTAGACATATCCGTTCAAGCTCATTACGCCATTCAAGATTAGCCTGCACCTATACGAGGCACGCAGAATGCCAGATTAACTAATTACCGCAGACATCAGTGCTGATTTTAACCTTCTTCCTTACTTCCATGAACTCTTGATCTTATAAGAAAAATGAAAATAAAAAAGTTGTGTTTATTTGAAAATAAAGTTGTGTTGGCTAAATTTGTTCATGGCTGCATTCATAAACAACAAGAAAATATTAGGGTACGTTATCGTCAGCGACCACACGAGGGCACTGTGTTTTTTATGGACTGCGTAATGTTTTCCCAAGATTCCACGTCTCTACTTACTGAAGTCAACCAGGAAGTTAGGTCATTTGAATGTAAGTCGTGTATGCGTGAGGTGAGTGTTTGTGTGCGTGAATGTTTGTCTTTTTTTGTGTTGAAAAAAAAATCTACACCGTGATCTTATTTGATCGGATCCTAGTTGCCCTGCTCGGATTCAGAGATGATAATAACTGACTCGTGAGCTTTTGTTGCGATGATCGAAAGGCATTTTCACAACTCGGGGCAGCCACAGTTTAGGCTGTGGTAAGAAATGATGAATCGATCAGATATACTAGAGCAAACTGGTTACTGGGTCTCGACCCAGTGTTTCTCTGTTTGTTCAGTGAGTATAACGGCGATTCTGATCTCACCATAACTTTTAAAAGTGAGTCCTGGAGTTTGTGTGAAACATTACGGAAATCCGATTTAGTTAACCTACTGTAAACTATGGTTGCTGCACTGTAATGTAACATAGTTTTCACGTATCATTAAAGAAGAGATCACACCAGTGTTATTTTATTTTATTTTGCACGTCTAAAGTGTATGATCATTCTCCACAGGTCTGGCTTCGTACTTCGTGGTATTTGTTTTATTTACGTGGAGTAAAATCCGCCGTCGTGCTTCCTTGAGTAACCTCTGTTTGTTGACGCCGCGTGGTGAGACTCTGTAATTAAAAATACACTGTAATAAGACAACACACAAAGACCACTTCAAACGGCATGTGATTTGAAATCATTTATAAATGTGTGGGTTAATAAAGGTAAATCCCACCTATCGTCCCTTTCATACTGTGTATGGATGCTCTCTGAGTGTCGATCCACACTTTTATTCCTTTGTTTGGGGTCTTACACACTGGAGCTCCTGAATGCCTTTTCGGTGTCTTGTTTGGTAAATAATCCCCAGCATTACTGAGAAATAAAACAAAGTTATGTATGCTTTATGCAATATGTTTAATGTTTACCCTTTAGAAGGACATAAAAAAATAGATTTTAGTGCTCACCCATAGTCATCAGAAACGGTTTCCTTTTGTGTAACAGTTAGGTTCTTTTTCGGAAATAATCCTAGATGATGATCATATATCGATTTTAGATGAATGTCTAGACTGTCTCGTGCTGCCTAGTAACAGATTTATCAGTCAACGAATTGAAAACGGTGTTTCCAAATCCGGTCATTTAGTATGTATTAGAGAGGCACGTATATGCTATTTTATGTAAAACTGGCCATGTAAAGCCATCCAAAGGCAAATCAACTCACTGTAGTGTCACAATGAAAGATGTTTCGACGGGAGCTAGACGTTGTTGACGTGCTATAGAGCCTCCTCCACGGGTCATCATTTTGGGCAAGATGGGTTGGTTTATCGTAGGCCATTTTCTAGATCAGAAAGTAGCGAGAAACATCCTAATAAAATATGCCATTAAAGTATGCTTAAATATCAGGCATATTATGGACGAACTAGCTATGTAACTTTTACTGAAACGACGCTATTTTAAAACTATTAAATTTAAGTTAAAATTTGTTGACTACCTGAATTTGTTTACTCCCTGTGAATGTATTATCGTTCTCATATCGCGGGAATGGGAAAGGGTCTCGTTCGCTTGGCATATTCCCACAATATATCCAGATGAGTCCTTGGGAATGTTACAGATCGGTGGTTTGGGATCTTTTTGACTAGCAACTGTGTTGTCCCTCACACTGTTGCTTAGAAACAGTCCGTTCTGGCGCACCACACAGCGCGAGGCGTTAAAAATGTATGCCCGCTTTAAGGAAACTAGCACATGTGGTTTTAAACTTTCATTTAATGCAAATGTTAATAAAAACAAAATTTGTAATGGCCAATTTTAAGTACTGCATCGTTTGTTATTATTTATTTATAGGCTATCTGACTTTCTAAATTTAAGGCAAAATAATACCTTTATGATGTATTCACGAATGTTATGTACGTTTTAATAACTCAACTTTAAATAAATCGTTACCTCTGGTGCCATGCATTTTATCATTTTCCTGGTTCATATAATTTCTTACATTTTATGCTAAAATGCTAATTCTGTAAGTGCATACAAACATCAATGCAAAATTGAGAAAAGCTTTACAGAAGTGTTTTTACATTTAATTTCTAGGCAGAACAAGTGGCTGACCAATAGGAGAGCTGAGCGAGTTGTAGTGCAAATAGTGTCAGGATAAAAAGCGCAGCGTTATTAACAGAACGAAGCTCTTCTGTTTTGTCGAACAGGTGCAGGAAACATACAGCGATGTTTTTAAGATATGTACTTTCTTTTGTTAGAATGTATTGTTTATTTGTCAGTTTATGGCTCTTAATTTTAACAGAGGCAACGGAATTGCCCAGCTGTAAAGAGGTAGGATACAACAACAGCTTTTTTTTGCATAATACAGCTTTCTGTTGAATATGTCATTATGAATAATATGTTAACTTGCTCTTAAATCTGACAGCTGGAACCACATTAGACCTACTGTATGTATTCTAACTACTACATATTGACAAATCTCACATTTACACAATAGCTTTTTTTTCGTGCCGCTAATGCTTTGTCCTTTTTATATTGCTGATGGAATATTGCATTTTATTTGCACAAAACATAATACAGGCCAGTAATTTCTCTAATGTATGTAACATTTTTGCTGTCAAAGTGCTTTGTGGAATATAAAACCTATAAGTAATAGACGGTCACAAACTTTTCATGTTATTGTCTGCAACACCAATTATAATGTTACAGGATGGTCATGAAGTTTTTAAAATAATATTTATTTTTCTTTAAACCGTGTGTTTAAAAACACTTAATTCCATGCTACAATTACATTTACGTAAAGAGTTCTAGAACTATGAATCACCAATTAACTAAGGTATCCATGTGAATAACGAAAAAAGTTATGTAGCCTATAGTTTAGAAATGAAAAGTGTTTATTTGATTTATGGTTTCAGCACCTTTTTCCTTATCTGGACAGATGCATACTTTTAAAGAATCTCACTCCCTCATCAATTGTCTTTTACATTTCCTCGTGTTCACGGTTTCCTCAAGGTATAGTCATGTTTAAATAAGAGTGAGCATGTTCAAGGGACTGGGCTGCTCAAGTACCTTATCAAATCCAGATAAACTTGTCCGTTGTCCTTTGATAGCAGTGTGAAAAGGACATCTGCTCTAGACAAGCTACTGTATTGCTCTACCTGTATGGGTACTGCCTTTAATCTCCAGTTAACCAAAAACTTAAAACGGTCTTGCTATTGGCGTTAACACACCAGAATTTAATTGCACACAATATTTATACTATCAAACATGGATACCATCCTTATGATTGGGTGTTAAAGCAACATTTGAAAAAGGTACAGAGACCTGGCCACTGACCCTGACATCGTAGATGGAACATGTTTTCTGTGGGTGTAAGAGAGTCATCAACTAATCTGACCCCTTGGAGATACCATGGGAACAAATGTCACTCTGTTTTGTTGCCTTGGTTTTCTACATTTATATGGATGTGGGGATTATGCTGTGTACTGCTTGTTAAGGACACCTAAACATTTCTCTCTTGCTCTTGCTCTAAAACATTACTAATGTAGCTGCACTAACACAAAGCACTTAGAGTGCCTGGTCCCTTGCCCCATTACGGTAGGTTTTGTTAACTATTAATCTTATTCTTACGCGGTCAGGTTAATTTAGGTTCCTTTCTAACCGCCTTGTTTTGCAGCTATTTAGAGGAGTTGTCTGTCAACATCCACTAACCATTTAGTGTAAACAATTATTTTATTGAAGCAACACCCTTTTAAGCTTGAAGATTATGTAAGAAGGTAAATTAGGATAAATAAGGATGTTTGGAACAGTTACCCTTTTTTATTTACTGAAGATTTTATTTTATCAGCCTCTCCCCTTTTCCATAATGATGAGTAAATAATACCTGCAGAAGGCTGTTTGTTTAGAGAATGATAAGAAGACATCCTTGAAGTACTTCATCACAGTGGGTGGGTTAGGCTATGTAAATATTGTATTGTAAATTGAGGCTGGTTTAAAGAGAAGCCTGGTTACTGCAACAAATTTTGCCCAAAGCCCAAAGTGAGATATTAAGCAAAACCAAAAATGTTACTTGTGTTTGTGAGTCGGTTAACAGGACTTAAATATACCAATAATAAGTGATCACTAGAACACTGACTAAAGTGTCACCAACTAACATCTCTGAATATCTGTAATCCTGTAGCTTGTTTCCAATTGAGTGTCAATTCTGCTTTAACCAAACTCTGAAGTTAGCCAAGTCTCAAACTAAACTTTTATTTCTTAAGACATTTCTTCAGTTGCTTTGTGTTTCATTACTTTGCAGTCAGATTACCATTTTGAATACACAGACTGTGATGTTTTGGGCTCTCGATGGAGAGTGGCGATACCCAACAAACCAGAAACCTGTACGGGTTTACCTGATCCGGTCAAAGGCACCAAGTGCAGTGAGTATCCCTAACTCTCACAAGTGCAGACCTTACTTCTTGTATTAAAGGGATAATTCTCCCCCAAATTTAAATTCTGTCATCATTTACCCACCCAAGATATTTTGAAGAATTTTGGTAACCGAATAATGGCGGTACCGATTCACCTGAATTGGTTTTGTCTACATAAAGTTAATGGGTACTGCCGTTACCAACATTTTTTTAAATATCTTCTTTTGTGTTTGAGGAAAGAAAGTCATACAAGTTTGAAATGACAAGAGGGTGAGTAATGATGACAGAATGTTCATTTTTGGGTGAACTATCCCTTTAAACTAACAATTGTTAGGAGGATTTTATTACGATTTCCATGTAGAATCGTGTATTTTTATTATGTGTTTTACAATGTTTTTGTGTGTACATTACTATTTGTGATGCTTTGCTTTTGTTTTTAGGATGACATTTTAACATTCTGTCAAGGGTCAACAGATGAAAATAGCCTTTTTGGCTAATTCTGGCACATTTACAGTTATGTTTATTAATGTGCACTGCCCCTGTGAATAAACAAAATAAACTCCCAAGTGCTCCCAGTAAAGAGTTTCCATCTTTTTTGGCTTCTGTTTTATTACGGGATGCCATTAAGGTTATTTACTTTTTCTCTAACTTTGTACTGCTTTTGCAGCGTTCACCTGTAATGAGGGAGAATTTCTGGACATGAGGACTCAGGAGTGTCAGAAATGTGTCGCAGGGACCTACTCTTTAGGCACGGGAGTTGCCTTTGATGAGTGGGACAGTCTGCCCACCGGCTTCATCAGCCATGGCATCGATACGAGTAAAGGAGATTCTTCCACAAATTGCTCTAAGTGAGTGACTCATACATGAAAAACTGTATTCAGGATATTCAAACACAAGGTGCTTGTTCTGATTATATTCAAGATCAAGTGGTTGGTTGAGCTCAAATGTAATTGCAGATATGAAAGTGCTTGACGGGTCATGACCTTGAATTAGATCGATGACATTAAACAGAAAATGGAGAAATGTATTTAAAACGGAGAACAGACATTTAAAAAAAAAAGGTTTAATGGGAATTAAATTAACCTCTTGCCTTGTAGTTCAACATGGATCCCTAAAGGTGACTACATTGCCTCAAACACAGATGAGTGTTCCTCCACTCTTTCCTACGCTGTGAGTCTGAAGAAACCCGGTTCTGTGTCTTTCCAGTACATCTACCCAGACAACAGCATCTTTTTTGAGTTCTATGTAAGTTCCATGTAATCTCATTACAGACATGACCTAAGTGTCATATCTTGAAATTTTGACAAATCATTTTGGCATAAAGGATACACATATACACGGTCTGTGTGTGTGTTTAAAGGTTCAGAATGACCAGTGCCAGTCAACAGATTCTGTAAATCGCTGGATGACATTATCAAAAAGTGACTGGGAATATCACTATGTAAGTTTACTGTATGTGTAACATTTGCCACATTTTAAGTCATTCAGATGCTTTAAGAAACATATTAAATCATGTTTTAGTGAAAATCTAAACACACAAAAATGATTGAATGGAAATTAAATGAAAAGTATCAGTAATTATAGCAGTACCAACATGTGAACGCCTCAAAACATGATCTTTTTTTCTGTATGATCAGGTGCAGCTGAGTAGTGGGAACAATGTCTTGTACTGGAGGACTACAGGTTTCTCTCTTGCTGGAAGCTCTGCCAAACCAGTTCTACTGAAGAACATTGCCATCTCAGGTTTTATCTATTACAAATATTTGCACGTCTCCTCAAATAAACATTTGATGTATTCTGAATACACAACTTTGATGTTTTCAGAATAAAAATACAAATGTGCTTTTTATAGGTGTCTCTTATACATCTGAATGTTTTCACTGTAAGCCTGGCACCTACAGTGATAAACCAGGAGCCTCTCGCTGCATCCCATGTGCTGTTAATTCTTACTCTAATAAAGGAGCCACGGCATGCCAGCCATGTGAAGCAGATTCATACTCGGGTATGTGTGTGTGTTGCGTGCACATTTTCATAGATAAATAGCTCTGTGTGCTCAATATCACTTTTATCGTAGCTCAAAGTTTGTTAAAGTATGTTTGTACGTAGCTGAACGGTCATACAGTTACTACATTCATACAGTACTGTCAAGTTTGAGTCCACATAAAACGGATTCAAAATCTCATTTAAACCTTTTATAAACAAAATTCTAAACACAAATTAGAACACAAAACATGTTATGTGTTTACTAGATGTGTATACTAATATAATTTATGTCAGTTTTGTGCTTGGATGAACAAAATTACAACTCAATTTAAACAGGAAATACATACGTATTTTACACAGCATTTAGTGAAAGACCGTGGGCTTTGAATGTTACATTTACATACATGTGACGAAGCATTTAACTGTAATCGAACGAAAGTAAGTGGTTATGTAAATGACTTGAACACCCCAGTGCTCATACGCTATGGGATTTGCCAACTGGAGAGATGTGTTTTATCACTTTATCTAAATGAGTGTGTGTTTTTTCCTAATGCCACTGGCTATTTTTCTCTCTGTGTGCGTGTTACTCCAGGGATTGGATCTGGAAGCTGTCTACAGCGGCCACACTGCAAACAAAGCGATTACTTCTATACTCACACACTATGTGACTCAAGAAGCCAGGTACAACAGAAAAGACACTTCTGTTTGCATGCACATCTAGTCAGAAAACACAAATAAAAGCAGTCAGTTTATGTCAGTTTATTATTACAATAAAATTCTGATATAAAGGTCTACTGTCCGGTAGTTCGATAAATTGTCTCCATTTGTTTTCTGGTGTGTTTCCAGACACAGCTTATGTTTAAGTGGATCGAGCCCAAGATCTGCAGCGAGAGTGGAAATGGGGCGATCCAGCTTCCAGCCTCAGGTGAGATGATGGCCTGCCCGCCTTGCAATCCAGGATTCTTCTCCAGCAACACCTCCACCTGTGAACCCTGCCCACATGGCTTCTATTCAAATGGAACAGGTATAACCACACACAACACGCAAGCGCTACAAATGTACTTTTTATTAAATTAATAAGTTTGTTTTAAAGTAGCTCGTTTGACGCTCAGTGACACATTTGTTACATGCGTTCAGAATGCTCTGAGTGTCCTTCCGGAATGGAACCTGTCGTGGGTTTCGAGTATAAATGGTGGAACAGGATGCCTAGTAACATGAGAAGTTCTGTCTTTAGCGTAGAATACAGCAGTACTGACAGGACCACAGGTAAATATCACCTCGCGCTGCTCAATACAGATACATCCACCACATCAATGACACACATGCCTTTAAAACCCTATAAAGCTTGCTAACAACACATTGAGAATGCACAACATTTTACTAGTCAATATAGGCCTACGGATGTTCATGTTCAGAATATTAAAGGGTTGTCTGAGGTCGCTTTGCTTCAGATGGCTTTTCTTTGAACAGGCTGGGAGGTAGCAGGTGAATACATCTATACCACACCAAGTGATCGGGACTCGGACTTCATGTTGTTGACGCTCCAAGTACCTGGATACAGGTGAGCAGATGAAATCCCAGCGTACGACTGCCCCCCAATGGTTGTTAACTGCAACTACATATTCAAAATTAATACCTGATAAGGAATACAAATTTATACACAATTCTTTTCTTTTTCCAGCTTTCCTCATTCTCTAAGTAAAGACAACGAGAGAGCTGAACTTTCAAAAATAACATTTGTGTTTGAAACGAAATGTACAGCTGATTGTAAACTGCATTTCATGGCTGTGAGTATGACATTCCTTATTTGATTTTACAGTATATTAAAGGTAAATTATACTACATAATTAAATTAACACTTGTATATGTGAATATATAAATGTACACAGCTACATATTCAAAATTAAATATAAATAGTCATTTCAGAAAACCTGAAATGTCTCCTAATTTTTCCGTTTAGGTAAAATAATCATTTTTGTTTCATTCTGTGAACTACTAACAATATTTATCCCAAATTTCAAATACAAATATTGTTTCTTTTTTGCATTTGTTTTCAGAAAATTAAAACTGGAGATACAGGTCAAAATAACAGAAAGATGCTCTGTATTTTTTCAGACCTTAAATACTGCAAAAGAAATAAAAAAACAAGTTCACGTTCACTTTTAAGCAATACAACAGAAATATTTGTACACGTACTTTGGAAATACCTGGATTTTTATCACAGTTTTCATGTGTCTTGTCATTCTGTCAGTCTTTCACATTGCTGTTAGATGACTTTGTCACTCCTGAAGTTTGATTTTGTTGAAATTCAACAGACACTGGATTGGAATGGCCAATACATCTAGAAATGCTGATTTAAAAATTTGGAGTGATCTCTTAATTTTTTCAGCAGCTATACAGTATATATACGAGAATGTATAAATGTACATAATTATGAGTCATTTTTTAAAAAGATTTTAATCTACATTTTTTTCAGGGGCAGAATGAAAGGAATAATATGATTGCGGAGAGTTGGAGCGGTACTATAGGCAAGCAGTCCTACTCTTATCTTGTTAAGAGCAACAGCACTGTCAGCTTCACCTGGGGTTTTCAGCGCACTGGGACCTTCAGCATGGTGAGACCAGGACAAGATCTACAAATAAATCAATGTTTTCTTACTCCTCTTAAAATTGTTATTTCTAACTAGACAACAGCATTATTGGTTAAAAGATGAACATCTTTTTTGTTCCGTTTCTCCTCTAAAGATAAGCTGTCTGTCTGTTACAGGAAAGTGAATACAGCTCTGACTTTGCTAAGATCTACTCTGTTCACATCACCAATGTGATCGGGGGTGTGGCTTCAGAATGTCGACAGTGTGCTCTGGCGGCCTCTGGCACGGACTCCGGCTGCGTGCCCTGCCCCTCAGGCCACTACATGTTAAATGGCACTGGAGTGTGTAAAAGCTGTCCCGCTAACACCATCATCAGACCTGAGCAGCCAATAGGAGAGCAAGCCTGCATTCTTTGTGGTCCGAATACTGACAGTAATAAAGTAAGACCACTACTTTCTCTAATACTAATTTCTCTCACAAACTATTTTATAGATTCACTGACACATACTGTACATTTGTCCTCTGTGTTTGCAGGGCCGTTCAGCGTGTATTAGTGACTGTACTTTAGCACTGTTACATAAAGGAGAGTTCCTGCACTATGATTTCTCTCCGTTGGCACGTGTTACAGATTTCCAGAGCACTCCACGATTCACCAGTAAAGGGCTGCAGTACTTTCACCATTTCAGTGTTATGCTCTGCGGGACGCAGGTGAGAGTATGAAGGGGACCAGCTAAGTTTTTATGAATGACTAAAGTATGCAAAAAATATATGTAGGAAAGTGAATTGTTGGCACCTTAGAATGACACCGAAAAATTCTCTCACCATGTGTGCTACATCTAGAACAGGGGTCTTGCATCCTGTGTTGAAAATGTGACTGAGAGTAAGAGAGAAGTGAAGGGCTACATCTGTCGGTCCACTCTAGTGCCTTCTGAGGTCAGGGGTCAGAGTGTTGTGTCCTCTCAACCTTTCAGTATTGGAGACACTTTAATTGGTAAATGCTACTGAGATTGCTTTAAAATAATATAGTAAGATAACAATTTTATTGTTGTTCTATTGCAAATACAGTGTTTTTAATTTTTAGGAGTGACAACTGACTCCAAACTGGTTGACATTTCATCTTTCGACAGCTACTTCCCCTCCAAATCTGAGCTACCTGATGTCATATTTTACTATAGGTAAACCAGACCGCAGAATGCATGCTTTCAATAAACTATGTTGACAGCTCTGTCTATTCCAGCGCTTTTATTATGTGACATTTTTAGACCTCATGTCAGTATATGTAAAGATATGTTCTGTGTCAACAGATCTAGAGAAACAACACAAGCATGTAAAAATGGAAGATCAACCTCTGTCAGGCTCCGATGTGATCCTACTGTAACAACAGACCAATTTTTCTTACCAAGGTACATTGTGAATAAGGTTTATTTGCTTTTTGAGTAAGGAAAAAGTTACTCTGATCTAGACATGTGTATGGTTGATATGGTATAGGTTTGGACCTGAAAACGTTTAATACTAATTTTCATTTGTAGATCAGACATCTAGTGGTGAGAGAGAGAAACTGCAACTGTAGTCCAACTTTGAAACAGCACATGGTGCAGGAATACTTTTTTAATATCTCTTAAATGCTATTTCTCTCTCTCTCTCTTTCTGTGTACTTTGGGTGCAGTAATTGCTCAGAAGGCACATGTGATGGCTGCTCTTTTCATTTCCTGTGGCGTTCCCAGCATGCTTGTCCTCTCTGCTCAGAGAGGAACTATAAAGAGATTGTGAGTGCCTGTATCCAAGGAATCCAGGTATATGTCAACACAATAAACCACACAATGACCGAATGACCCTGATCTAAGGTCACGTGTCACATTTCACAAATACATAGTTTTTCATTGATTATGTACAGTATGTTGTAGTGTTTAAAAACTGTAAAGTACTTTAAAGTCAAGATTAACAGCTAAAATATGTGTTTCTCAGAGGACCACCTATGTGTGGCAGCAGCCTCTGAGATGCACAGGTGGGGTGGACCTGCCACCACAGAAGGTCAGCGCCTGTGTGACTTTGGACTTCTGGCTGAAGTTTGGCGTCTCTGTTGGAACTGTGGCCGCCATATTGCTCATTACCATCAGCTGCTACTTCTGGAAAAGAACACGCAAGTGAGAGTCATCCGAATGCACAAATTCACTTTTGATAAAGCGCCTATCAAACTCAGTTTAATTGTCCAGATCATATTTTTATTTTATATTAATATTTTGCAAATAAGCATATAAAATTGGGAGAAAATGTTAATAATAAGAAGAAATTGTTCTCTCTCTATAGGCTGCAGTATAAATACTCAAAGCTAATGATGACTGCAGGAGATAAAGAGTGTGAACTACCAGCTGCAGACAGCTGTGCCATCATGGAGGGAGAAGACGCAGAGGATGACCTCATCTACCTCTCAAAGAAATCTTTCTTCACTAAAATCAAGTCGTTTTCCAGAGAGGTGAGGTCACAAGACAGGCTAATACAAACTGGACACAGTCTAATATTTAGGAGTCCTGTGGTTTTAATTAAATTGATTATAAACTCTGAAGCACAAGATCACAAAAGTTTTTTTCTTTTACAGAGGACATCAGATGGCTTTGATTCTGTTCCTCTGAAATCCTCAGCTGTACAGGAGATGGAGATGGACTAGAATCAACAGGAAATTTTTGGCAAAATTCGAAAACATGTTTTAAAAAACTATAGCAGCATTGCTGTTTTCCAAAGAGGACTGTGAGGGTCTTATCAAATAATTAAGTAAAACAAATCAGAATCAGAAAGAGCTTTATTGACAAGTGTGCTTGGACACACAAGGAATTTGTCTTCGTGACAGAAGCTTCCAGTGCACATACAGGTTAAAAAAGTGACACGGCACAGGTAACAAAATGTAAAAAATAAATATGTGAGAGACAATACACATTTGACAGAAAGGACAATATTAGACAAAAGGACAATAGGCAGTATGTTGGATGTACAGATGTGCTATATACAAATTATACTGTTATATACAAGTTATGCAGGGGAATGTGGATAGCTGAATATTATATCAACAACATATGTATAATAAATATGAGTATGATTCAATATCTGCCTTATTCAAATGTGCATTGATAACTCAGGTTTTGGGTCTCCTCTGGATTAAGTAAAACCAAAAAGACTAATGGCTTTTAAAAGTACAAACATTTCTAACAAACCTGCCTGAGATTTTATGTTTAGATTGTAACTTTATTATTTAAAGGCCAAATATACTAAAACATTTGCTGATGCATTAATAGATAATCAAGTAAGCATAATTTATTTAACATGTCCTTCTATAATTTGTCATAATTATCTTTTTTTTATTTGGAACCATGGAGTTTTTTTGTTATTGAGTGTGTATTGAGTGGTATTTGAAGCCATATCTGGTGTAGTGAGTTTTTGCTTTTTTTATTCACTATAAACAAATTTTTATAAACATTTTTGTCACACTGGCAATTATATGAAATGTTGTTTGATTATTTTCTCCCAATTTATTTGCCTCTTTTTATGTTTATTGGATTTTTAAAAGCATTTTTTATCTTACATTACTTTAAAAATCTAGTGTACTGTTTAAGTGAAGTAAAGCATATAAAGTACTTGCACGTAACTATTTAAAAGACAAAAAAGTAAGCACGTAGGCTATCTTTTGTTGTACATTTTAAAGTATTTTGTTTCAATTGTTCAGTGGCTTCGACACTGACCGTTTCCATAGTAACGACTGTAAACAATGCGTCATTGAATATGAGCCCGTGCAAGTCCAACATCACCTAAAAGCAGAAAGATGCCGAAGAAAAAAGGAAGCAAGGGCAAAGGGAAAGGGTGAGGAGGGACAATATTTATTTGCATCTATAATCATTATAGATTATTATTATATTATAGATCATATTAGATGATTATAGTCTTCTTTGATGCACAATTTCTGAATTACACATTCACAGAAAAGGTAAGAAAGACGGCAAGCATGAGTCTAAAGCCGACAAGGAGTCGGAGATCGAAAAGTTCAAATCAAACGCTGCGTTATGGGAGGCCAAGTTCAATATCACGGAAATTTCGCGTGTGGAGTATCGCGAAGCTGCTCGCGCCCTCGCCAAAGGCAACGAAGAGCTCGCGAACCAGCAGTACAGAAATGAGAACGACACGGACGATATCATTGCTTTTCTGAAGAGAACAGATCGAGAAAAAACAGCAACGGTTAGTTTGCATTTGTCATAAACGCTGATGTCACTGACTCTTTCAGACAAAACTACAAAAATATGTCTTATGGATATTCATGAATAAATTATGTTCATAAAATGCATGTATACCTGTCTTATGTGTGCATTAAGATTGCGGCATTAGAAGAGCAATTGCAAAAAGAGAAAGAAAAATACTCATATGAGAAAGATCTCTTGGTAAGCAATTATCTCCATGTATTTTAATATTACCACATTATTTATGGAGAGCAACTACCTTTCTGGAGTAAACATAAAGGGATAGTTCACCCAAAAAGGACAATTTTGGTCATAATTTATTCACCCTAATATTTTAAACCTGTATAGTTTAACTATTTCTTCCCTTATTCGGAGAAGAAGAGAAGAAAATAATTAATTTTGATATTTATTCTTAGTGGTTATGTGTGGTAGTCAATGGGATCGAATGCTGTTTAGTTACCAACATTCTTCAAAATATCTTCTTTTGTGTTCTGCACAAGGAAAAAAGTCATACGGGTTTGGATTGACATGAGCATAGTAAATGAGGCAATTATTTTCATTTTTCTGTGAACTTTCCCTTTAAATTCAGTACAATGAGCTGTTGTATGCATGGTTACACTGCAGTTTTCATGCAAGGAATTTTACCTTTTATCAGTTCCTATTGACTGGCTCTTGCAGATGGCTGAATATATGCAGAAGATTGATGCTTTAGAAGAAAAGTTTAAGCAGAGGTCAATAGACTTCCAGAGGGCTCGCAGAGAGCTCAAAACCATCAAGCATTTACGCAAAATAAAGGCCAATATGGAAGAAGAACTGATAAGTGTACCGTATTTATGAAATCTATGAAAATTCATATAGCAAAATAAGTAAATAAAAAGTTTAAAAATGTGCTTTTTGTTCTTCTCACAGCTGAGAGAAAGAATGTATGTGGCATACAATAAACACAACGACAGTCAGATGAGATCTCAGTACAAGTTCCACACTGCAAGGGTGAGAAAACCTAGTTATGAAATATATTAGAGATTTACCCAGCAATAGGAATAGACAGATAAAGATAATTCTTATTATTATATTCTATGAACTGTAGCAAATTTTTCTATATTTGTTATCTTTACATTGATCCTCTTTAGTACCATTTTAACATCAATCTAGCTACTTTCCATGAGATAGATACTGTAATATATTTAAATATATTATGCTCAATGGACCTGTCTGCAATATCTTCTGCTATAGATTCACCTTGAGAAGGAAGCAGAGCAAAAGATCACTCAGCTGGCAGAGCGTGCACATCATGAGGCCATTGTGTGAGCAATCCCTATTGTCATTCATTTTTATCCAGTTGCAATGGTGCATGTCAAAGATTGCATATAGAACCATTTTAGGACATGTATAAGGAAGATTTGTACGTACATGTGTATGATTTGTTTTTGTAGATGCATTCATGAGCCTAATCAGTTTAAGTGGCTCTCAACAGGCAGCTGGATGCAGTATCACATACTGTTTTCAAGGAGAATGTGCGATTGAACGAGGCACTGAGTTACCATGTAAAAGAGGCTGAAGAACTGAAGAAGAGAAATGTAGCTTTAACAGACAAGAAAGCCTCCCTTGCCTTACAGAAGGTAGTTTCCTAGTTATTTCACAGTAAATGATATCATAAACTTAAAAATCAAAGACAGATATATGATTATTTTAAATGAGATGGCAACAGAGCTTGTATTGGCTTTGCATTGTTTTTAGCACCTGTCCAATGATACTGACTGTCCAACTCATGGTTTGCAGGAGACAACTGAACTGATGAGAAAGAAAGCTGATTCCCAGATCAGAGCCCAACAAAATGAGATCTCCGAGCTCCAGGCTAAATTGGACACACTTGAGGAAGCTCTTGGCATTATGGCAGGAGAGTTTGAGCAGGAGAAGGAAGAAGTGCAACAGCGTGCTATGGTCAGTATACAGGGAGATATCACAAACCTTAAAAGGCTGGAAATGCTCCTAGCTGCTCGTGAGAAGGAGCTGGACCAAGTGAAACGTCTAGCAAAGAGCATCCTTGAGCAGCGCAAAGAGCTCGAGCTCTTCTTTCATGAAGCTCTTGACCACGTGAGGACTGAAATTAGAATGCAACAACAACATTACAGGTTAGATAATGTGATGGAAAGAAAGGTCTGCGTTTCTTCCATTTGCCGCGTCAAGATTTGGAGTAAATAATTGTTATTAGCACAATCTGACGGTTCTGAATAATGTTGTGTGTGCAGACAAGAGGCTTTGAAGGCCTATCGCTGGAGAATGAGGGAAGCTCGATCTGGAACGTCTGAATATCCTCGCATACGGACCTTCACCAATGTTCCACACAGCACCAATGATGTTCACACTGACCTACAAGAGGCGGAGAAATGGTGTGCAAGTTTTTATTTCAAAGCATTCTTTAATTGTGTCACTTATCAAGATATAGACTGAGAAAAAATTAAGAAACCACTCCAAAATTATTTTTAGTTTTTCCAAATTTGCTAGTTAAGTATTTAAGTAAAAATTATTTTTGTTTAATTCTGTAAACTAGTGACAACCTTTCTCCCAAATTCCAATTAAAAATATGTTTTTTTTGCATTTATTTGGACAAGCGGTTCAAAATAACAAATAAGATGCTTAGTTTGCAGATCTCGAATAATGTAAAGACAACAAGCTCATGCTTGTTTGTAAACACAATACCAATATTTTTACATGTGATTTAGGATCAGTTAAGTAAAAAAAAATATTTGAATAAGTCTTTTTATCACAACTTCCATGTTGGATTTTTGGATTCTCTTATTTAAATCGCTGTTGGTTGACTTTATGTCATTCCTAAAGTGGAACTGAACACTGGACTGAAATGGTCACAATAGATGCAGAAATGCTGATTTAAGGCAAGACTGGACCGGTCTCTTATTTTTTTCCTGTGGCTGTAATTTATGATAACATAAATGATCTTTGAAAGAAAGACCTTTAACAATCAGCTTTTGATCCCCTTATTAGGGTAAAATACTGTAACATATGAACGGCTCTAAAGTTAATAGACATGGACTAAAATCCACAAATATGCGATTTTATTTTCTATTTTTTATTTTCTGGGTTAGGGTGATAGAGGTGAGTAATAACACTTTGCCATTTTAGGAGTAATTTGAAGAGTTACGGTGTGGACATGTCTGATCTGACCTGGGAGCAGAAAGAGAAACTGCTCAAGCTGCTCTTTGCTAGATTAAATGGGCAAAAAATACGGTAAGGAATTAAAGTAATTTCACCTCAGAAATCAACCACTTTCATTTAAGATTAAATACGAATCATTTTGTTTTCTTAAAAAAAATCATAAACTTCATATTGCTTCTGCATTTGGTTTATAGAAAACATTTGCTGACATGGCAGATCCATATTCATGGAAAAACACTGCAGACATGTTTTGCTGTGGTTTGTAGATGTTGTAGATGTGTTGTCACTCGTGAAATTGCAACCAGATTCTGCAGTTCTAAGAATTTAGCTGACTCTAATAGACAGAACACAGTTCTCTTGGATTTCTTTGCATTGCACAAATTCTGGTTCAGTTTGCCAAATACTCAATGAAATATGTCATGTGTTGTGTAGCAACAGACAACACAAGGCTACATGTCCATCACTCTGTGTTTTCTACAGTTCTCTAAAAATGTTCAATGTTTTTATTCGCCCTCTGACAGGAAACCAGCTCAGCCCCCAGCTCTACCAACTTCCTTATCTGAGAGGATCCAGGTTAAAAGTAATGCAGGGTAAGGCCGCACACCATGAGAAATCATTATCTTCTAGATGACATTTTCTGTTTAGGGTGCATGCTTCACATAGATAATTCAGCTTGGAATATTATGATTTCATAATAATTATGGTGTTTTAAAGATGTTCTGTAATTATTCCTGTTTTTGTTGCTTTTTGTGTCTTTCACAGGTTTACAGAGGACAAGCATAGTCTGACCTTTATAACACAGATGCAAATGCCCAATAGGACATCTGACCCCTGTTTCTTACCAGCCCTTTAACGCACTGTACAACCTTTCATCCAGTATTATATTCAGTTATTTTATTTGAAACATACAAAATGAATTATGAAATGAGTAATAATGAAAAACGAATAATATTTCTATAACCATTGTGGTCTGTTGCAATCTTCCTAAAAAGACAAGGAATATAGCACAGCTAGATTTAGGGTTATTTTTCAAATGCATTGAAATATTAAAATATAGTATTATTGTTTTGAGAGTGGAGTCTGTATTTTGATGATGTTGTATCTTATATGTTCACAGCCTTTCTATTATGTAAAAATAAGAGGACAAATGGGCAATTCCGGCGTTATGGATGTGACATAAAAACGCTGAACCATTTGTTTATATTTTACTAAACACTTGTTTATAGAGTTTAAAAAATCAGAAAAATATCAGTCTTATGCACAAGTTTTATATTTTAAAAAAGGGAAATAAACATGCGTTATGGATGTGACAAGAAATGGACAGTTTTTGGGAGACAACTAACTTTGTAGGATTTCTGTGAATTAAAATGCACAAACCTGAAGCAATTTTAACCCCAAAATGGTTCCTCTTCATAGAACATAAAATAGTTGCTTTATTTCAATTTTTATGTGCATATTTATGAGGAATATGTAGCTACCGTTATGGATGTGACAGTCCTGAAAATCCCACTACCTGACCAGTGTTGGGTAAGTTACTCTGAAAAAGTAATTAATTACTAGTTACTAATTACATATTCAATAGTGTAATTAGATTACTGTACAAGTTACTCTCTCCAAAAAGTATTTATTTACTTATTACTAATTACTTTCTTTATCCTACATCAACCTTGATTAGTTCAGTGATTCAAGGATAGACATGAAATGGCTCTTTTTTAATTGATTCAAATAAATAATATAAACTACATAAAGTACAATTATTAACTGACTAAAGTATTACAAATGTGAGAATTATACATTAAAGCATTCATTTTAAAGTTAGACTTTGAATTTTGATGTCAATTCCACTATTGCACACACATATATTACACAAAGTATTTAGTTTAATTACATCAAAAGTAACTGTATTTAAATTACAGAAAAAATAAGAGTAATCCCTTACTTTATTTTTTCAAGTGAAAAGTAATTAAATTACAGTAACTAATTACTTAGTAACTAGTTACACCCAACACTGTACCTGACTATGAAAAATCATACAAATAAAAGTTTTGCATCGTACCTCACTTTCTGCTGGTTTTATCTAGGTGTGAATGCGTCACAGGGGGCGCACTTGCAAGCTCCATTTCCTTTACTGTGACTTTCATTTGTAGCAGTAGGGAGAGAAGCGAACGGGATAACATTAGCGTTCACGCGACCCGGAACCGAGCAACTTTAGCATAGTCACATTCCAAGCATATCTGGATCTACTGGCATGAATTAAACACGCCGAGTCGGTTCGCTTATAAACATACGAGTGCATGTTCGGCCTAATTCGCTTGTTTGATACTTTATATCCTGTTTATCTCTGCACGAGAACTCGGCCACCTTGAACCGCAGGCGACACAGGGAAAAGCAGAAGTGTCTCAACTCGCCTCGCGGGCTCGTTCTGCAGGCATGTCGCAGAAAGAAAGACCCACTTTCCACCGACAGGACGTCAACAAGACGATATGGGAGGTCCCCGTGCGCTATCAGAACTTGTCTCCGGTCGGCTCTGGTGCATACGGAACCGTTTGGTAAGTTAAATATATTAATGTTGTTCTCGCTGGCGGAACGAAATGCCCCATTCATTCTCATGGGCCCGCAGCATTGCACCGCGTTAGCAAACTTGCTAATAAGACTGAAGTTCTTAGTCTGCTTCACGAGAGGGACTGATAGTCGCCGAGTTCATGTATTTGTAGTGTTGCAAAGAGATACAACGTGTGTAGTTATGCTTCATAAACATGCAAAGTCCAGCATGCTGTAATTCCCATCGCGCACGCATGCTTTCCTCCTGAGTTTCGAAGTGATATTTACGTGTGTGGAAACGTGCGCTACAGGGGAGCAATGATTGAAACGTGTTGCAACAGATTCGACATTGAGAGCTGAAAGCTTCACAATGCTATTAACTTGATAATATAATTGTCTTACATTATAGTATTCTACTTTTATGTTAATGCGTTGTGGTATAGCGTGGTCTTAATGCGGACATCTGGTGGGTTCTGTCCTGAATGAGGTCACCCCACCATGCATGCTGTATTGCAGTCCATTAGGTTGTGTGAGACACAAGCTATGAGTCATCTCCCCGTGTAATTTCACGATGTCAGTGATTCATGACACTTAATTTCTTGTGCGGTGGTTGTAACACCCAAGATGAGGTGCAACACACCGCACTGAGCTCATCCTATATCTTATGAGCGATGCCTGCTTTTTTGTGATGAGATTTCCCTCCACTCCCTCAAATAAAGCTGAGTTATGAAAATATGCTGATGATTTTGTTTTGGAGGAAACATCATTTTTCAACATCTGAGCACTTCTGTTTTTGTTGAACTCAATACAAAGTGCAGCATTACCTAACTCTTTAATGTTTCCAAATGATTTCAGAAAGGTCTCTGTGATATTAAACAGCCAGGTGTTTGAAGGTCGGGTTCGTTTTCTAAATGACTCCTTTTTCTGAGAGTAGACAGGTTGTTTATGTACTAAAGTGACTGTTAGAAGTTTTAATGCTAGGCAACCGCGCTATCTAGATTAGATTTCACCGGGGCTTTATTGTGTCCGTGTAATTGAATATCTGATGAACAGATTGCATGGGGTTTGAAGTGCCATGCTCATCTCTCAGTCTATGCACTGTACTCGATAGCTACATTATATCGAAAAAGAGAGCACAGAGGTTTAAAACTGGTAGGCCTCTGAGTTATAGGATATAAAATAATATGCTATATTTTTTGAAATTGTGGTTTAAAATTCGGATTATTATTTAAACACAGACGTTCTGTTTTTACACTTTTGTGACGTGTTTGACCATTTAGTTCCCTTTCTCAATCCCTGTGTTGTTTACATGAGGAACTGAGAATTTGGCAGATTTTTGCTTTTAGAGACAGAAACGTTGATTGAATTCAATTCGCGTGCTCTCTAATACATAAGATCATCCATAAATTCTGTCCTGCTGTAGCATGTCTGAGTTACAGCTGCGCAACAAATATTATGAAAACTGTGACATTGTGTCTGAATCATGTTTACTGTTTTGCAGCTCAGCGTATGATGAGAAAACAGGGTTGAAGGTTGCTGTTAAGAAGCTGTCAAGGCCGTTCCAGTCCATCATTCATGCCAAACGCACCTACCGGGAATTACGGCTACTCAAGCACATGAAACATGAGAATGTGAGTTTGCATCCTTGATATTGTTAAATCCACAGGGCTGAAATGATTAAGGTTAGGTAATCCCAGAGCCATTGAGAGAGAGAGGTCTGCCAACAGAAGTCCAAAACGCTGGAGCGTCACGTGATTCATGGCACCTTCAGATAGTTCCAGGAAGTTATGTTTAATAATAATACCAATGGTTATCATCATTTACTCACTGTTATTGTGTTCGATATGACTGGTTGACTTCTGTTTTTACTGCTGTTTTTCATTATTGGGACCAGATAAAACAGATGCACCATTCAACTTGTGCACTTTATTTTAGTCAGAAAGTCAGATAGTACTTTATTATATATTTACGTACGCAAGGAATTTGTTTTGATGACAAATCAGTAGGAGCTTCCAGTACACGGAAACAAAAATAGTGCACAGATACCATAACACAGTAAAATAAAATACACAGATTCAAAAGAAATGTAAAGAATAGGTTCAAAAATGTTCAAATCGTTGCTCAAATCAGTCAGATAAACCTATAATTCTATCACACATGTTTTAAAACATGTTCATTTTTATTTTTTAATGCTGTTTTATTTGTTTTTGTCTGTCTGAGAATTCTAGATGTTGTAATTCCAGATTTGCCCGGTCAGGTTATGGAATGAAATCTTACTGCAAGACAGCACATGCTGTACTAACCGATCTTGATTTGTGTTTTTTTTCTCTTTGTGCCTATAGGTAATCGGCTTGCTGGATGTTTTCACACCTGCCACCAGCCTGTATGAGTTTAATGATGTGTGAGTCAGACTGTTACTTTCTCTCTTACATTAGTAGGCAACAAATCCCAACACATCAACACATTTAGTTAGGTTAGGAAAAATACATTCATAGCAAAAATCCTTTTATTTCAGAGTCAACTCTCAGATAAAGTGCTTTTAATGGAAACAGATTTGTGTAAGTGTAACGGGAGATATTTATTTTGTTTCATCTTGGCACACCATTTTCTGTGGCGTACACATAGTTTCAGAAACGCTTGGCTTCCAGCGCTGGCAACATTTAGCGTAACGTCACTGTCTGCCTAAATCACTCTTGTGCGTTTAGCCCTAATAACTGATACTTTAAGCAGAATAATGTTTTATTAATCCCACGTTCTTTGATGCATAAGTGTAAGCTTTTAGAAAGGCTCTCGTGGTTTCACGGAGCTTCGGGTTCCCACAGAGACAAAGCTATTTGTGCTTGTTGGCTCCAGCCTAGCAGCCAGGAGTTAGCGGGGAATGCTACTGAGGAAAGAGCCAGGTTGTAAAAGCAGATGCTGCATTCACTTAACATCAGTGTTTCTGCTAAAAATAGTCCTGACTCACAGAGATGATGAAGGGCATCCATGTTCCTTCACACACACACACGCACGCATGCACGCACGCATGCACGCACGCACGCACACACACACACACACACACACACACACACACACACACACACACACACACACACACACACACACACACACACACACACACACACCTATACGAAACTAGGAGACACTTATGTGCCAGAACAGAGGATTTGTAGAATAGGCAACTTCCTGTAAATATAGATTTTCCAGTACTAGATGACACTCAGGATTTGTGTGTTTTTGGTGTTTGTGTGATTGCACTGCATCTGTTTTTTTCTTTGTTTGTTTGTGTGGAAGTGGTCTTTTTTTGCATTGCAGTTTTTTCTCTCTAAATCTGTGTGGGGGGTGGAATGTATTTGTTTATTATTGCTATGGGTGAGTATGCCTATTGGGTGGAGAGTGTTTCTGGGATTAAGCAGGGTTTATTTTAAGTTCTGCTGTGTGTTGAACCATAGTGTCTCTGTTTGACCTGAAACCCCGCCCTGCTGATATAAGTCAACGCTTCTGTGAGATACCATGAGGTCTTTGAATGGACAATGTAGTGTAATATATTGTTCATGTGTTAAAATTTGAGAGACCAAAACGTTTTCACATCAATGGCATCCATTAAATTGCTATCCTGTTTTAATCCGGTTTGTGTCATTTTCTGAAGCCATTCCCTCTGTCCTTCTTATAATTTAATGTCTCAGTTCTTACCGACATTGTCATTTTTGTCAATTTATTAACAATGTTAATTGCCGTGGTATTTTTGGTCTTGTTAGTTGGTAGCTCACTATGAAGCACTGTCAAACACTTGCTAGTGAAATAAAATAGTTTGTCAGAACAGAACATGTACAACAGTTGGTGGGAGAATAACATTATTCTTGTGTTCTGATTGGCAGGTACCTAGTGACTCACCTTATGGGCGCTGACCTAAATAATATTGTGAAGTGTCAGAAGCTGACTGATGATCACGTTCAGTTTCTTATTTATCAGATCCTCCGAGGACTTAAGGTAATTAAGAAGAAAGAAATTACACTTGTTATTTGTAACAAATACAAAAATGGATCTTAGCTTTTTAGTCTGATAAAGACAGAGATTGCAACCTTCACTTTATTTGTGGTGCATTGTTAATTTGCTACAGAATAGAATAGTTTATTATAGCCGAAATGATATGTATTAAAAACAATATACATTTGATTAGATTTAAGTAGAATCATATTTAAGGTAATGTGATATTATTTTATAATTGTTTTAAACTAGGAACTTACTTTTCACTTTGTACAAGTTAAGATGCTCTAAAAAAAATACTAATAACGATGAAGTAATATTTGTGAAAGATAATATCTATACAAATGTTTCAGTTTGCCATGCATTGTAATACAAACCACAAATAGTTTTTTTTGTTCATCTCCTAACATAACTCTCTCTATTTTTTATCAGTACATTCATTCAGCAGACATAATTCACAGGGTAAGTGTTTCCTCTGGGGTATGAGAAGTGGCCTGCGGGGGTTTTTAAAGCTCTTCCAAAGCTCGCCTTTATTTCAGGAGTATCATAGGAAATTTTTTGAACTCGTTTGTCTATAAAATATTTGTTTTTCATTCATTTGTACAGAATTGGTTTGTCTTACATATTTTCTAAAAAAAGGATGTTTAGCATGCAACACTAAGAGTTACCAGTAACACATTTAAACATGTAAAATTCATTGAACAAAAAAAAGTTTAAATAACTTTTTGTTTCTGATTTATTTAAACATACATCATACTAGTAATGTTTACTAGTAAAGATGCTAATAACAATGTTTGATTCATTTATACCATTCACTAATTGTTTTTTCAGGATTTGAAACCCAGTAATCTTGCCGTGAATGAAGACTGTGAACTTAAGGTGAGTAAGTGGTATTTATGTTTAGTCACAAATTTTGGTTGGAATGTTGCTTACTATACAGGTATGTCTGTCCTCTTTTTCTCTCTCAGATCCTTGACTTTGGTCTGGCTCGACACACAGATGATGAGATGACAGGGTATGTGGCCACAAGGTGGTACCGTGCACCAGAAATCATGCTCAACTGGATGCACTACAACATGACAGGTAATGCAACTCTACCCACATGTGATACAGTTTTGCTTTGCTGATAAAGAAAGCAGTCATTTTAAAGTGTATTATGTAAAGGTGCTATTTAAAATAATCAGATGCTCCATCTGTGAAATATAACAAAATGGCTGACATCACTTTTAATTACAGCAATAACTTGCATTGCAAAGTGTTTTTAAAAAAACTGTTTATTAGAGCAATAAGCTTCTACTAAGCACTGCTGAGGAATTAACATGAAAAAGACTCTCTTTTACTCTTTTGAGACAATAGGATTATGTCACAGTTTCTGCCTGGTGACCAATTTTACACAAATGGCCCATTGACAACACAGCCGGACCAGAAAAAACAGTTTTGGTGAAGAGATGAAACATGTGGTTGTTGTCAAAAGTTAAAGTCAAAGTCTGCTTTATTGTCAATTCTGCCACATGTACAGTACATACATATAGAGGATTGAAATTGCGTTACTCTCAGACCCATGGTGCATACAAATAACACAGAATAAAAATATATATAAAAAAATACAGATTATATTTATATGTAAAATACAACTTTACCAGCAGGGATATTTAAAAAAAGAAAAAGAAGATAGGTAATGGCACATAGAGTGCAAACCAGTGAAATATACACCAGTGCAGATGTGAGGTATTGCAAAGAGCTTGTCAGTGTGTTTAAAGTCTGTTTCTCTGCTGATGTGATTGCTTGGCCTTGTTTTGCAGTGGACATTTGGTCAGTGGGCTGCATTATGGCTGAGCTGTTGACGGGCAGGACTCTGTTCCCTGGCACAGATCGTATCCTTTTCCTCTTATTTCCCTCTCACTGAACTGCAGTGCGCTCTCTGTAAATTGCTTCATGGCTCCGAGCCACAGAAGTATATCAGTATTATTGCATGATTTCCCAGGTCATGAAAAAAAGAAAGTTAAATGTGTGATTTAGGCCCTGATAACTAATAAAAGTCATGGACTTTTTAGGCTTAATTTAGATTGTTGTTCATTTGAGCTCTGAAGTATTTTACTGGCTAGATGTTGCTCCTTGAATACTTGTATTGATTAAAAACACTTAATTGAGGAGTCCATTGCGTAGAAAGTATAGTTTGAATGGATTAATTCCTAAGATTGAGTCTTGAAATACAAATTGAAATACACCAAGCAATTTTCAAATGTGAAAAAGTCATATCTGCAAACTGCTGTCGACTAGAAATGCCTTGGAAATTCATTGGTTAAAAAGTGTGCTTAATGAGATTTTGATTTATGCATATTTGAATCTATTTTCCTCCTTGCAGTGTGTTCTATGACATAAATGTGCGGCACGTCTGTCTGCCAATACACTGAACTTTTGTTGCCTCCGCCTCCAGGCTGTGCCCCATGATGCAACAGTGTTTTAAGCATATGTGATCTATCCTTCTAAGAACGCAATAAAACATCCTGCAGGAGATGACATGCCTCTATATTTTCCACGCTCTTTTTCTGTCTTATTTGTAGCCCAGAGACTAATCTTTTCTTCACATTTCAGCACTTGCAGCGTATTTCCTTCCAGCTTTGCATATTCGACACTCCGTATCCTGAAGGGCCTGCCTGCTCTTTATGCATCGGGCCTACAGCCATGGAACACAAATGCTTGCCAAATATTTTCTCTCTCTCACAGGCAGAACACACCTGTGTAGCTACTTCTGACTTGCTTTTGCTGGGCAAGGCTGAACATATTTAACCTCTGCTATTTTTGCCAGCTTGCTTGTCTTTTCACACGTTACCAAAGCTTCTCTGCTTCCCTGTTCTTTAAGCACAGCTGAAACTAAAATAATGGTTTCCTGCTTTACTTTTTGTGACGTCTTAAACATCTTCTTTCCAAAGCACATTGAGCCAGCTGTCATTAGAGTTGCCTTACAACACACGCTTTTTCTTTAAGGTGCAGTTTATGAAGCTCAAGACTCCGGATCTCTCCTGTTAAATCATAATAGTTTTCCTATATGTAATATTACTAGACATCGATCAGTTGAAGCTCATTATGCTGCTAGTTGGAACTCCTGGACCTGAGCTGTTAATGAAAATATCATCAGAGTCTGTGAGTTTTTTGGGAGGTGCTGGTTTGCTTAAGTGGCCTGTGTGTGCTTATTTTGGAAATCTAAAATAATGTCTGTCTAATTTCATGTTTGGGATGTCTGACTAAACCTAACAAGCTTGATTTTGTCTTTCCTGGCAGTATTATTCATGAACTGAATTCAATACACTGCCAAATCAAAGCATGATCTTCACTGGATATCAGTGCAGTTTATCACTGCATCTTTCTTCTTTCCTCCCTAGAGCAGTGGAGAATCGCAACATAACAACCGCAAAACCTTTAATAGATATGCATGACACTAAATTTGTTTACCGTGAGCTCCTTGACCTGCCCTTCAAAGATATTAACCAGCTTCAACAGATAATGCGACTGACAGGAACTCCACCTGCCTCCCTTATTAGCAGGATGCCTAGCCATGAGGTGAGCTCACTGAAGCCCAATCCCCATGTGCAGAATACCCATCATGCCCTTCCCTTGCAGTCTCGTTATCTTGGTTCTCTATATAAAAACGCTTAAAGCATTTATGTAATGAATGCATTTAACAATAGCAGGATGGAATCTTCTCCACTTTCTCTGGGGGGTGACTGCTTTGTACTCTGTCCTTCAGTTATTCAGTGATCTGTGTGAGCTTTGCCAATAGGCCCTTTTCACAATGACGTCACTTAACTTCCGCCTTTTCGCAAAGCAGTGTATCATAACATCCGTCTTGCAACCAACAAGAAGAAGAAGAAGAAGAACTTCCGTTTTGCCGTCATGCAGGAATTTAACAACAGTGAAAAAAACTGACAGAACACGTATTCAAGTACTTATCCTAGCACCTTCGCTAACACAAAAAGAAAACAAAACTCTTACCTTCATAATCAAACAGGTACTGATCAACAAAGAATTTGTATCCTTTCTCTAGCTTTGATCTTGCCGTTAGCAAAAATTTGTCTGCAAGACGTTGTACATCATCTAGCCGTTTTTGTGGCAGATGTGCAAGGGACTTGGTAAACTCCATTCTGAGGCGCTAGCGGATTAGCGGAAGTAACTTATTCTTCTTGAGTTTTACTAGCGGTTGGCAAACCAGCTTATAGGTGCATTACCGCCACTTTATGAACTGGAGTGTTAGCGGAAGTAACGATACACTGCTTTGCAGCAGAACGGAAGATGCGTGACGTCATGTGAAAAGGGCGTATACAGAACCCTCTGCCTTCTGAAGCTTCTTGTTTGTTGCATTATTCAAATGGCACTGCATACTGACACTGTGGTTTTATGATTCACAGGGTTAGTAATCACACAAGCACACAAGCGCTTGCTGTCATGGGGATTGAGTCGAGAATGGCTAACGTGCATGAGTCTTCATCTTAATTTGCATTAAGCAAAGAAATCTTAAAGAAACAGTTTACACAAAAACAAAAATTCTGTCTTCATTTACTTACGTATATGTTGTTCCAAATCTGCATAAATTTCTTTGTTCTGATGAACACCGAGAAAGAATGCCTGGTAACCAAACAGTTCTTGGACCCCATTGACTACCATAGTAGGAAAAATTGTTTTATATTTTTTTTGTTCTGTTGAACACTAAAGAAGATAATTTGAAGAATGTAAGACAAGCAAACAGTTCTGGGGCACTTTTGACTACCATTGTCATTTTTCCTACTATGGTAGTCAAAGGTGGCCAAGAACTGTTTGGTGACAAGCATTCTTCTAAATATCTTTCTCTTTGTTCATCGGAACAAAACATTTTATACAGATTTGGAACAGTGCGAGGGTGAGGAAATGATGACAGAATTTTTATTTTTGGGTGAACTGTCTGTTTAACTTTATAAATGACAGTGTTAGATGTTAACTCTGTTGGATAGGACTGTGTTTATTCTACCGTTAAACTGTTTTAAGTTTATTTGATCAAATTTATCCATTTCAATCCATAGGCTCGTACTTACATTAACTCACTGCCTCAGATGCCCAAGAGGAATTTTGCTGATGTGTTTATTGGGGCTAATCCACTTGGTAAGTAAGCAGATTGGTTTGTGTGTATGTGCACATGCATTATATTTTGTCAACAGACAAGGTACTTGATTTTATTATTATTATTTTTTAAAGATACTTAACTCTAGTATGTTTTTAGCCGTGGAACTTCTGGAAAAGATGCTAGTTTTGGACACAGATAAGCGCATCACAGCCGCTGAGGCTCTGGCAGATCCATACTTTGCCCAGTACCATGACCCAGATGATGAGCCCGAGGCTGATCCGTTCGACCAGAGCTTTGAGAGCAGAGAGCTTGATATTGAAGAGTGGAAACGTGAGTCAGCTGAAGAGAAATGATGCTCTGTTTATGTGTAAAATGGAAGTTGTACTGTATGTTGTAGTCAGAATCTTAATTGTTTATTTTCTGGACAGGTCTGACTTATGAGGAGGTGATAAGTTTCGAACCGCCCGTCTTTGATGGAGATGAAATGGAGTCTTGACCTTTTCTGCTGGATGGCAATCAAACCTTTACTACTTTTACAGTAATGCTGTAGCTTGCAGTATTCTAAATCAGCCAATCAGTATGATTTTTGTCCTTTCATTTTTCTTTTAAATTTTAAATGCTGTCTGTTGAAATTGCAAGCGCCAAATAGAAGGAACATGGAAAATTATTTTATTACAGAGTAAATCTTTCCAAATGAAATATAAGTCAGGTGAAAGCTCTAGACCTTTTTTATTTTGTAATATTCATGTATGACATTCATGCAAGTCCTGTACTTTAGTTTGTTTTGTTAGTTTGAACTTTAGTTTAAGTTGTGCTGTTATGATTTTTTTCGTAAACAATATAACATGCTTGCAGAGATTTTGTCAGTACTTCTACAATGTTTAAAAAACATCTTTATTTGCTATCTGTTAATTCCCAGTCAATTCATGGACATTATATATAAATTGTTAAATTGGTTATTGGTGAAATGTTCAGATTGCTTGTAAATATAAGTTTGTCTAATCTTTTTCCCCATCTGTAGGTCTTCTGTTTCTGATCTTTTTCCAGATTTTGTGTACGTGTGTTAGAGATTAAAGGTTTGAGGCTGATGTGTGTCTGTGCGTGTGTGAGAGAGTTCAAGTGAGGTTGCTACTGTGTATTGTATGCAACCTCAATGTATGATTCTGACTCATAGTCACTTTTAAAATGTTATTAACTGAAACTAGAGTAAGATATTTATATACTGTTGAGGTGATATTTATAAACGTGAAAGGCTGCATCTGTCTTCTTTAGCACCACATAAAAACATGGAATCAAACATAATTGTTTACTGAAAATAAAGGCTGGTATTTTTCAGTTTTGTTTGGATTTTTGGCTATATGGTGAAGATAAAAATTGAGTGTGAAGTCATCAAAAAATGTTTTTAAGATATTCTTCTAAAACAATCTTCAAAAAAAAGTAAAGTGACAATGGGGCTTAAATAGGGCAGGCCTACAACATAAATACAACGTTTCCTAAAGCATTTACAACACGTTTACTGCAATAATCATAAAATGCTTCCACATTATTGTTGTTACGAACGTTGGTGTTACTGTTACCATGGTACATTGCGAGTGTCGCATGCAATGAAATTGCTTTCTTTTGGTGTGTTGAGCTATAAAATGTGGCGTGGTAGGTGGGCATACACATGACTTAGTTTAAATAAATATACTACATCCTTCTTTTCCACTCCATTACATTCGTGCAAGGTTTAAACACACGTACGAGCTTTTGACATCTTAAAACGCATGACGAATCGTGGACGCGCAGCAACCGAGACGCGCACGTTCCAAGGCGCGCGCATGCGCAGTGCCACCCAAGCCGCCAACTAAGGGGCCAACATGGAGAGAAAAGGTAATCTCTTCCTTGTCTTTCTATGAATAATACTTGCCTTTTAAAACTACACCGACTGCACGCGAGGCAGGATGACTAATTTACATTCGGACTTAAATAAACAATGTAGCATTAGAGCAGACAGATGTGCGTTTTGCCCTGTCTTAGGACGCATGGGCTGATGTCTTTAGCTTTAGCCTTTAGCCACCGAGACTGCAGCTCCAGTGAGACAATTTTATTTTTCTGACGCCATAGAAACATTTACTTATTTCGTTTAATATCGCTATCGCTTAAGCGATTTAACTTTTCTCATTTGTTTTAAACGTCAGTGCGTGTGTGGGCGCGCGCACGTATTATGTAGATGAGAGTTGATATCTTCTACAACGTTATTTCTATTTTCTGTCGTGGAAACTTCAGGAATTTCTGTTCAGCCCCATTCTTGCATCCCAATGTTCCCGTCGTTACAAAAATGCATAAATCCAATAAATGTTCAACATCCTCGTCTACAGTAATTTAAAGCGAAACGTTTCTTTCACGATAACTGTAAACACCCAGATATGTATTGTTTATGTTAATTACATAATATTACATAATTGCCGGTCTGTGTGTTTCCTGTTGTAATGCCAGGTTAAATTTGGAAGTCATAAAGGCACACATTTTACTATGCTTGTGTATTCGTTAAAATTATTATTTTCGTTTTATTGTTCTGTAACTGTGCATCTCTTTTATCACTTCAGTTCTGGCACTTCAGGCGAGGAAGAAAAGGGTCAAAGCCAAGAAGTCGACCAAAAAGTGAGCTGTGCTTCATTCCCTTCCTCCAGTGTTTTTTTAGTTTGGGAATATTTTAAATTTTTACTAAGAGTAAGTTAGACTAAATCTTGGAAGGAATGGCTTCATACTTCGGAGTAATGCTTGTTTCTTGAAGTTTTCCCGGGTCCGTGTAGATCTGGTTGCTTTAATATAGCATACTCTATGGTGCAGAATGAGTCATCAAGGATTTGCTGGCAATTTAGTCCTAGTCAAAATGCACAAAGAGTGTTTAACTTATGATCAGTTAACTTTTAAGCAGAATTATGGCATGTCTTTCTCATGCTTATGAGATATCGAGTTTCACTCAACCTTTCACTATAGTCTGATGTAAGACGCAAGAGAGGTGATTTCTTTGAAAAGGTTAAACCGGGCATGGAGCGGTGCAATCTTGTTGTATGCAAGTTACCATGGGACCAAGTGCTTAGAAATGCCCTGTATCAATTATCTCATTGTTTATCAAAACTGCGTGTGCAATAGACAAACAAAACATTGAGTGTTCTACTGGTGCCTCTGGGATCGATTTAAACAGTATGTTGACTTTTTTATATTTGTTTATTTGGGTCGTACTGAAAGATGCTTATGAACGTTTGATGAACTCTTTTGACCCAAATCAGATTCGGAACATTAAATTTGTTGGTTTTTAAGGTTATAGATCCTTTTGACTATACAGAAATGTAAATGAAAGGTTTTGAAATAGTTTTCAATCTGTTTTATGTAAGACACAAAAATTATCACCATAGAGTGCCTGTCAAGAGGAAGACTTGTTTTCTATAGGCTAAGTGGTACTTAAGAATGCACATTCTTACATAACTGTTAACCTAAATGAAATGTACCGTCATCCCTCAGGCCAGCACATCCTCCACGCGGGGCATCTCAACAGGATCCCCCTACAGAGACCCAGATAAAAGAGCCCGACGAGGAGATCCTCGGCTCTGATGATGAGGAGCAAGAAGATCCTAATGACTACTGTAAAGGTAACGGCTCAATAAATCTCTTTTGACATCAGAAGTTGCTTCTCTGGTGAAATGTGACTGACAGTTGCTGAAATGACAGAAAGGGTTGCACTTGTAAAACAGAGCAGCATTTCATTGTTTTGCAGCTTTTTTTTTTGAAGTCGTTTTTCCTCACACGTTTATGTTGGTTAAACAAAAATTGTTCTTGGAAGTTCAACAAAAACGGAACTCGAATAACAAATCTGTATTCTTCTGTCGACTCTCCCATGTAGCTGTACATTTCTGCTATAGGTGGATTTCTATTAGCATGTTCATTTGGCCTTGATGTTTGTATATTGGATGATTTAAAGTTATTTTCAATTCATTAGAGATTTGCTCAAAAATGACGATTCAGGAATAGTCCTAGTTTCTAATTTTGACATGCTTTCATTTTATTGCTCATAAAACGAACATAGTAAAAACTACCACTAAAGTGTCATCAATGCGTTTTTGAATGCAAGCTGAAAAATATTCTTTTCATTGTTTAGGAGGCTATCACCATGTCAAAATAGGGGACCTGTTTAATGGTAAATACCACGTGATCCGTAAACTGGGATGGGGGCATTTCTCCACTGTGTGGCTGGCCTGGGACATCCAGTAAGACTTTCGTCATGCAAATTATAATATTTTTTTATCACCTGCATGCATGCACTGTTTCAGTTATTGGATTATCTGTTTTTGTGTCTGTAGAGGGAAGCGGTTTGTTGCGATGAAGGTGGTAAAGAGTGCAGAACATTACACTGAAACAGCTCTGGATGAAATAAAGCTGCTGAGATCTGTGAGTGTTCTGAACTGAACTAATGTCACATTCCCTTCCTTTCATCTTTGGCAAGCACATTTAGATTTATTAAGCCAAACTGTTTGCAGTGTGTTTTAGTAGGGTTCTATTTGTAAAAGAAATGCACTGTTTTCAGGTCAGAAATACAGGCCCTGATGATCCGAACAGAGAGATGGTTGTGCAGATGCTGGATGACTTTAAGATCTCAGGGGTCAATGGAACTCGTATCCTTGACTGTGAAGAATTGTGCGTGTGTATGAGGGTGTGAAAATGGGTCAAGAGGGCTAAAAGCAGGTGCCTTGTGTTATTTTAAGGCACCCTAAATTCTTGTGCTGACTTGAGTGCTGATTTTTGTATTGTATTGTGCATTTTGGTTACATTTTCAAAAACGGTTGGACCTTTACTCGACCTTTTAGATGTTTGCATGGTGTTCGAGGTGTTGGGTCACCATTTGCTTAAATGGATTATTAAGTCTAACTACCAAGGCTTACCTCTGCCCTGTGTCAAGAGCATCATTCGCCAGGTAACACTGCACGCGCCGCACAAACAGCTCAGTGTTGACGTATTTGATCCACTGAATCCAGGACAAGGTCTAATTTAGAGGCCGTGGTTACAGATGCTTATTTATTGTTGTTTTGCCAAGTTGATTTAATTAAGGATTTGGACTCCATTCTAAATCTGATTAGACAAACAGTAAGATAACTGTCTGCCCTGTTTGTTTCATTTGTATAATAATCAATTAGAGATTTAGAAGGCTGACAGTATATGTTTTATGGTTTTTGTCTTATTTTCGGATCTCAGGTTCTGCAAGGTCTGGATTACCTGCACACCAAGTGTCAAATCATCCACACAGACATTAAGCCAGAGAACATTCTCATGAGCGTTGAGGAGCTGTATATCAGGCGACTGGCTGCAGAGGCCACTGAATGGCAGAAAGCAGGTGCTCCCCCTCCCTCTGGGTCAGCAGGTACAGAATATCTGCTTTTTAAACTTACTTGTGCAGTAAATACAGTTAAATAGGGACGCACTGAAAACCTTTTAATGACTAATGTAAATGTAATTTACATTGATGGAAAATAAGTAGTGTTTATAGTTAATGTGACGCACGTGTGGTCAGACTGTTGCTGAGAAAATATAGTGTATAATGTACATTTCAGTCTTTTGTTGTTTTATTGTAAGCATTATGTTATTGTGTAGGGCAGTGGTTCTCAAACGTTTCCGTTGTGCGGCCCCCTTTGTGTAGAGTGCATCGCTTTGTGGCCCCCCTTATAAAA
Source organism: Triplophysa rosa (assembly GCF_024868665.1). Taxonomy (NCBI): domain Eukaryota; kingdom Metazoa; phylum Chordata; class Actinopteri; order Cypriniformes; family Nemacheilidae; genus Triplophysa; species Triplophysa rosa. Next base: position 14,273,302 of record NC_079906.1, on the reverse strand, counting down.
ACTAATTATCTTAAACTTATCATTTTAATTAAACCAAAACTAATTCTGTTATACAATCCTGGGACATCAATACTTTTGGTTGGTTGTCTTATTTTTCTGATGTTTGATTATATAAAATGTATGATAAATGTCTATATTTCATATAATGCCACAAAATCTGTGGTCCCCCTGGATCCATCTTGGGGCCTCCCAGGGGTCCACGGCCCCCAGTTTGAGAACCACTGGTGTAGGGTACAGGTGTGTTTGTTAGCCAACAGTTTGTGTGAAAAAGACAAACATATCTTGTTTGAAATAAAGTTTGTTTAAACTATTATAAAATTATAATAATAAAAGAATGAGAGAATTTTTTGCCCTTACCACTTGCGACAGTGGATTCTATATTATTATTATTGTTTTTTATGCAGCGTGTGTCTGGTTAGGGCACAGTTTTAGGCCAAGAATCCCTCCAGATATATTCTTGCAGCTTTTCCTGCCAGCTCATTTAGCCGATTTAACTGCACTTTGCACAACTTGTTGGTTCACTTTCGTTCTCCCTCCCTCCAGTGTCATTCTTAAAATGATGTATTTGCTTTGTTAGCTCCTATTGTGTTCTGATGAGTCATGCTCTTTCTTTCAGTGAGCACTGCCCCAGCACCTAAACAGGTATGTTTCCTTTACCTTTATCACCCAGGCTACACAGATCATTGACATTTATTTATTTAGTAGACTTTTCCAGTATTATTATTTTTATTTCAGTTATTGTAGTTCATTTATTATCATTTGTAATGAAATAATTTCGAATGTTGCTTGTAAGCAATATTGGTATTGAACTTTTGGCATCTTTACTGCTTTACTGCAGCTGCCAAAAATGTCAAAAAACAAGAAAAAGAAGCTAAAAAAGAAGCAGAAGCGTCAGGCTGAGCTACTGGAGAAATGCATTATGGACTTAGAAGAGATGGAGGTCGCACCTGAAGGTGAAGAGGAAGATGACCCTGAATCCCTTAAATCCCCCTCCTGCCACCCACTCAGAGAGGCATCACTGCAGGACATCACTGCTGAAGACATAATCAGTTAGTTTCCATTTGTGCAGTATAGTTTTCTTGCTTATGTAGATAATTGGTAGTTCATATTTAGGCTTTTGTTTGGGATTTGTGGTTAAAAATGCAAATAATTTTCCATCACGTTTCCATCATATTCCCCCCCCTCATATTCTCTTTCTTTACCTCTGGTAATAGCGGACACCAGAGAGAGACTAACCTCAGATGATTCAGTGGAGCTCAACTGTAATGGATTTACCTGTAAACAAGACACCCAACTGCACACAAGACACCCCACAGACGCAGAGGACGCAGCTCTGAGCATGTATGAGTACTGTAACGGGGCGGAGTCCCCAGAACTGGACCAGGCCGGCTACAGTAACGGCACCTCGGGCCAAGAGCAGTTGGAGGAGGAAGAGCTGCACCCCGGGGAGCAAGAACAGCAGAAGTCTAGAACCAGAGCCAGGGAACAGAACAAGGAGAAGCTGAAGAACGGTCAGTGATGCAGATGGCTTGGTTTTTGGATGAAGAGTACAAGGGAAATTTCTGTGGAGAATGTAGAATTGGTTTTAATCCAAGTTTACCTCGTTCTTCCTTTTTGCTTTGATGCTTACATGAAAGTTAGTAGACCAAATTGTATTTCAAAATCTGTGCTTGTTCAACGCTGGTGCGGTGTATTAATATTTTGTTGACTGATTTTGGATAAATTGGTGGATTTTATAATCATTGCTGAGACTATTGGAAATGTTTGTTTTGAAATGATGTGATCCCAAAGCCCACACCTAAGATGATCTCTCATTTTTATTGACTTTACTTCCTGTTTTACAGACAAGTTGTCCTCTGGAAGCCTATTGGTCAATCCATTAGATCCCCTCAATGCTGACAAGATTAACGTCAAGATTGCAGACCTGGGCAACGCCTGCTGGGTGGTGAGAATCTTCACCTTTAACATTTCAATCCTGGTCAGTGTTAGGCAGGTGTAAAATCGCATGAAATTGTAGTTCATGGGCTTTTTAAATATTATTTAAAGTTATGTTAAGGTTTTATTAGCAAAAACAAACACAAAAGTGAATAACAAGAGAATATACAGGAAGTATTTAAAATAATTATAAGCATTGATCATGTTCACAATTGTTTTGTAAATCAGATTTTTCACCATAATATAACAAAACTATAATATAACATATTTCTTTATTCTGGGAGAACTGACCAAAAATAGGAGTTTGTGTTCCATGCACAAATATGCAGTTTTCTGTTTTACACAGATTAGCATATTTTAAATGCATATTTAACTTCTGAAAAAGTGAATTTAAGTGTTTAGGAGGACAAAATAAAGATGCTATGTAATCCTCTATACCAGATTAACCAGATTAAAATAATTATTTTCCTGTACCTGTGTGATCATTTCATATAATCTATAAAGAGGGAGCTAATTAAGAATATGATTTTCTGTTTTTCAGCACAAGCACTTTACAGAAGACATACAGACCCGACAGTACCGCTCTCTGGAGGTGCTGCTGGGCTCAGGATACAGCACACCTGCCGATATATGGAGCACAGCCTGCATGGTGAAAAACGCCACACACATTCTTTAACCTTTTTAATCATTTTTGCTTTTACGTACACTTACAGATGCTGATTTGCACGGGTAACCAATCATTCTGTTCTGCTTTCAGGCGTTTGAGTTGGCCACTGGTGACTATTTGTTTGAGCCTCACTCTGGTGAAGATTACTCCAGAGATGAAGGTAACAGCGTTTTTTTTTGCATATGTTAAGTGAGATAAATCTTATGACAGATTTTTTAAGTCTTAAATTCTTAAGTCAGTTTCTTAAAGTGTTTATTCAGTATTGAAACCTAAAACAATATACAATTTAGTAGGGATGCACCGAATGTTCGGCCACCGAAAATGTTTGGCTGAAAATAGCAAAAACCGCAAGTTCGGTGTTCGGCCGAATTTGTGAAGTGGCCGAATAAATTTTACCGAACATGACTCGTGATACGATCAAGCAGCAACCAGCGCAGAGAGAGAGAGAGAGAGACGCGTGCGCTTTATTACTGCCGCAAACATTTTGGCAGTGTGTGTGCGTGGAGCATTTTAAAGCAGAGAAAGACACAGCACGGGACTTGCCGCACGGAAGTAAATTTCCAAATGAAAGCGTCTTTACCGGTCGGTAACTTTACGTTAGACGGAAGCGTGCTGTCTGTCTAGAAGAAATGCAAAAAAACATGTTCGGTGTTCGGTATTATTCAGCCAAGTGTTTCACATCATGTTCGGCTTCGGCCAAGAATTTTCGTTTCGGTGCATCCCTACAATTTAGTTGCAAGTGATTTGTTTTTTATTTAAATTGCAATTTTAGTGGTTGTAGTCCTGTGCTTGTTTCCCTGCTATCAATCAGAGCCATTAAATCTGCAAAGTGACGCATCATATTGTCTCTTCTTGATACTCACTTCCTCCTCCCTCACTCCTCCATCTCTCATTCTTCATGTCTCTTCCGCTCCACCTCTTTCTTCTCTCTTATCCCCTGCTTCATTTATTGATCCTATTTTGTTGTCCATGTTAATGACTCATAATGATTAACACCATCGACTAAGACAGTAATGTGTGTGCCTAATTTAAAGCCTAATTTATTTCCCAGTAGTCAAGTTTAGTTCGTTCGTTCTGTCTAGGACGTCTTTGATCTAATAGTGTTTGCACCAGTTTAGACACTGTTTAAAGTGATACTTCACCCAAAAATGAAAATTCTGCCATCATTTACTCACCTTCGAGTTGTTCCAAATGTGTATAAATGTCTTTGTTCTGATGAACACAGAGAAAGATATTTGGAATAATGCTTCTAACCAAACAGATCTCAACACTACCATAGTAGGAAAAAAACAATGGTAGTCAAAAGTGCCCCAGACCTGTTTGCTGTCCTGCATTCTTCAAAATGTCTTCTTTTGTGTTCAACAGAACAAAAGTAATTTTTCCTACTGTGGTAGTCAAGGGGTGTTGAGATCGGTTTGGTTATAAGCATTATTCTAAATATCTTTCTCTGTGTGTCATCAGAACAAAGACATACATATACACATTTGGAACAACTCGAAGGCGAGTAAATGATGACAGAATTTTCATTTTTGGGTGAAGTATCACTTTAACACACTGGCGGTTACGTTAGTCATGTTCAGGATTTGCAGGTATTCACAATGACACTTTATGGGTGTTACTTTTAATACAGGAATGTATTGATATACAATGCATTACAATGTAGTGTTAATCTAATCATTGTCATGCTCATGTATCTAGCTGATGTCATGAGACTTGATGAAAAAAGAGACGAGTGAATTCTCCAAGGTTCAGTAATTCTGTAAGGTTCAGTGATTGAATGTTTTCGTTGGAGAAGTAAAACTGTAAAGACAGCCAGAAACCAGTAGTGATGTTTAAAACTTAAAACAGTGCTACTGTGAGAACATTATACGTTCATGGACTTGTGGTAGACCACGTTGCACTGGAATCCACTGATGTCATATTCGTAAACATTGAGCACAATAACACTTTGATCCTCTTTCCCTTTATGTCATCACAAAGAGGAAGGTAGTTATTGAATTTTCATTACTGAGAAACCTGATGACTGTAGGCTATTGAGTTCCTTTTTTTTGCTTTTTATTATTTACTGTGTTCCATCCCATGCTCATTCTGTTCTTTCCACGTATATTCAGACCCCGGAAGCGGCCAGTGTTCAGTCATCTCTTTATAGCAGATCAAATATTATGTCAGTAGGGCAGGGAAAGTGAACAAGTTCTCATTTAGTAGTGGTTACCGGTAAAACTACCGGTTTTTGAACTGTAGTTGATGAAGAAAATGTTTCAGCCGAGTTGTAAGTTTGCAAGACTGAATGTATTAAGATGGCATCCCCATTTTTCCAAAACACATTTTTTCAGGGATACAGTGTGACTAGTACAGTCCAAAAAAATAAATAAAACAAGCTCCAGAACCTTCATTTGTAGAACCCTGTCCATATTCCTGCCACTCTCCCCATTCCATGATCTCGTTCATTCTGACCCTCTTTCTCCCACTCAGACCACCTTGCTTTGATTATTGAGCTTTTGGGGCAGATTCCTTGTCACTTTGCTCTGAGCGGGAAATTCTCACAGGAATACTTCAGCTGGCAAGGTACGCCTGTCAATCAGGTAGAGCCCCGCCCTGAGGGAGGAGTTTTAAGAGAGCGGAGATCGCAGGAGCTTCAATGACAGCACACCCTTAGGTCACATCAACCCTTTATTGTTTGGCAAACTCAAGATTTTTCAGAAAATGAACAACCTATTACAGAAAGGATCGAACTCTTCTTACAAGTGAATGCAGAGACGGTTGTCTCAATCTGACTTCAGCTTTGATCATTATTTCCGTGTTGCTGCACATGCAGTCTGTTCCCACTGACTGGTTCCCAACACAATAGACAAATGAAGTGTCTTCAGCTTCAAAAGTGTTGCGTGACTGTTGAATGTGCATAAAGCACCCAAAGGCAGTTGAAAGTTGAAAACAGACTTCGGCTTTATACGGTCGAGTTCTCAGAAAGTTAAATCTGATCAGCCTCTGATCTCTAAGTGCTTCGCTATGTGATTGTTATCGTGGTGCTGTCAAGACGTGGCCACTGCGGCTCCTTTCCTCGTTCCTCTCTTCTCTCAGGATGGATGAATGACTGTATTAACTCTCATCAATTTGTCCTTTGTTTTGTCCTCCATCTCACCCTTCCCTCCCCGACTGTCTGTGTGTGACTGTGCGACGGTAGACCACATTGCTTTGATCATTGAACTGTTGGGGGTCGTCCCACGCAAACTCATGTTGACCGGAAAATATTCCAAGGATTTTTTCACCAAGAAAGGTAACGTGGCATTTGTGATAAATTCTTGAAATTGTACGCAGAACCAGCAAGTGGAAAAGATCTAACTGTCTTACTAACACAAGTGTTTAGATCTTTTTGTGTGTATTTGTGTTGTGCATGTTGCAAGATGTAAAAAAAAAATAATGGTACACATTGCAATAAATGATGCTTGAACTGAGGTGTCTATGTTAATGCACCTACAGATGTGCTTGTTTAGTGGTAAACCTGGGCAGCTAATGGTGTGCTTTCCATAGGTGACCTGAAGCACATTACTAAATTGAAGCCGTGGGGTTTGCTGGAGGTACTGATGGATAAATACGAGTGGCCTCAGGAAGAGGCTGAGACCTTCACCGATTTCTTACTTCCAATGCTAGATCTCCTGCCAGAGAAAAGAGCCACGGCTGCTGAATGTTTGCGACACCCTTGGCTCGCCCTCTAGTGGCTTCTCGACGTCACTGCACATACTTCAGGCTATCTCTCCGTAAACTCAAGAGACTGCAACAGATCACTTTCCAATTTTTATGGTATATCAGAGTAGTTATTTTTATGTTCATCTGAGTGTTTTCGTACGCTTGGCTCACCTGAATAATCTGTCCGTTTTGTTCTTAATGTCGCTTTTTCAGAGTTGAGAGGTGCCGTCTGTGATCTTTACACTGTCCCTCTTATTTTGGCAAAAGATGAAACCCATTTAGATAATTTTTCTAAAACATTAAGAGGAAAACTTCCAAGTTATGTGCAATGCAAACCTGAGATAAAGTCGGACTCCAGTGCAATGCACAAGAAATTGTAACTGAGGCGGGAAGGAATGTGGGGTATGAAAAGGGAATTGGTAGGTTACGTTATGACTGTAGAGTATAATTTAAGATTCTGTTTTGCATCGATTCTCTACACCTCTGTGTTTTCGTTCTCTTTTTCGAAACTATACAAGTGTCTCTTTGTGTGTGTGTGTGTGTGTGCGTGTGTGTGTGTGTGTGTGTGTGTGTGTGTGTGTGTGTGTGTGTGTGTGTGTGCGTGTGTGTGCGTGTGCGTGTGTGCGTTAGTTAAGTAGGTTTTGATCTTGTCTGTCGCAGATTCGATTTTAAAGTCTTCTCACTTATGGGTCAGTACGTAAATGTGTACAAGAAGCTTCTACTCAGTGAGCAACCGTTAAAGGCCACCAAAATGGGATTTTTGCAGGAAAAACAAAACAAAACGATAGTATGAGTGCGTTTGTTTGTGTATTTGCTTGTGTGCGCGCATGTGCATGTGAGTGTGTCTGTATATATGTGTACCAAAGAGTTTGCCTTGATCTGTATATTACAGCCATGTACAGTTTTTAAAAGAAATCCTACTATTGCATCTATGCTAAGATTATTTAGCTGGATAGAAGTGTTTTAATAAAGCATTTGGAAGATGGGTGTACCTTTTTTGTTGTTCTCAAATTGTTACAAATGGAGATGAAAGCTGGTTCATTTTATCTGTAATGCGTGCTAATTTATTGGATAGGTAAAAATAAAAAACATCGATTGTTCTAAATACAGAGCAAAAGAAAACAAGGCATGAGGACAAACGTTTTGTTTTCCATATAACTTGGGAATTCAAAGTCATCTGACTCCTGTTTCATGTCCACTGCAGTGCAGTTGTGTAAATTAGGCATGTGTTGTATTCTGTCTTTATCTGTAAACAAATGGAAATATTGATCAACAAAAAGTGTAAATATCTGCAACCTACCATTCTGTGCTGGATTTTACAGCTGTGTGTGTCTAGTGGTAGTTCAACATTACGTTACGTGTGACCTCATAGCATGCTACAAAATGTAGAAATAATCCATTCTTAATCTCAAAATCGATTTTTAGTACCTTTCTTATGGCTGAGCTCTTCACTCACTGTCTTTTCCTGTTTCCACCTCAAAGTCCTCAGGCAGCAGCTTGTCTTGCCGGTTGCCCAAAGTAAAAGCAAGCAGCGACAGTAAACCCGCATCCAGGATACTGATGATGCCTAAAATGTAAGCCCAACGCACGGTACAGTTCCCAAGCGTGTATTTGTCTGTCCTCTCACCACACATTCGCTTCACCTCCGGAGCATCCCAGCCATCCGGATAAATCATACAACCCATCACCATCAACACGGCTAGAACAACAAATGCAAAAGATCAACTCGCACTTTAAACTACATGACTCTTATACAACAAACTTGATATTATGGTAATGATGAATGTAAAAAATATGAAATAAAGCATTATATTACAAATATATTTTTTTGCATACAGCCATACAATATTATTGGAACCATTAGTAGCACTTTGTTCAAATTGTCTCCCTGTGAGTTTTAAGTCCTATACTTCTGATTGGCTAATTCAATGGAAGCTGCTGACCGATGGTTCCTATCCCTAAAGCCCACCCCTCAAATAATCCTAAACTCATAGTAGCGGGAAACAAATGAGTCTCACAGGGAGGAAGATTTCGATAGGCTACTACACCTGGTTTATGAAAACAAACCCCATAAATAGAAAGATTTAAAATGTACGATAAATCACGTGACAATTCTACTTGCCCACCTGAAGCTGTTTGCATCCACGCGCATATCTTGTACACACTCCCAGCGTTGCAAAAGAAGAAAAGACTCAAGCACACAATCGTACCCACGATAAGTAGCATCGAGCAGCCTACGAAGAACATAGCAGTTCTGAAAGCCCCAGATGGGATCGAGCCAAAGTCAAAAACGCTTCCCTTACAGACCAGTTCGGAGGTGATGGGGTTGCCAATACAGTAGTGAAAGAGTCCGAAGTATCCAGCCTGCGGGGTATTAACGCTGTCACCAATCCAGTAGGGCTGAATAAAGACCACCACAGTAATGATGGCGAAGCATAATGTGAAAACTCCCCACAGGACGCCGATGGCTCTGGAATTTCTCACGTAGTTGGTGTGGTAGATTTTGGCAGCCTCTTGGGCTGGCAGCATTTTCTCGTTCGCCATGATTTGATCAATTTACAAGCGTTTTAGAATCCAGCACGACGGATAGCTCCAATTATACTTCAGTTCTCTTTAAACTCACGGAATAAATCTCTATTTACACAAGTTCTGGGAGTTCAAATGCAGGTGAGATCGTCATCGGGAGACAGCGCCAGAGAAGATTTTGCTGCCAAGCAAAGGTGTCAGTTTTTTAATTATTCATGGTAAATTAAGCAGAGGAATAAGGTGACAATAACCTGTTCTCTTAGAAACTGTAATCAGATATACGTGTTATTTCACAACAAAATGAAATGTCATTGTTTTAAAGTTACCAGTATAACAACATTAAGCACATTCTATGTGTATCTTTTAATAGCCTATCTATTAAAATACTGCAGTCGTCACGTGTTTTAAAAATGTCACTGTAAATAATGAATGTAGGCCTAGTTTTATTTGTTTTGTAAAAATTGTGTTTTAAGTGCATAATTTGTCAATATTTAAGTCATATCTAAACAGAGAAAGAGACCCTCTCATTTGCTTATTTATTCTGAACTCCCTGCAGCCGAGAAAGTTTTTGTTTAGTACTCCAAACAACAATCTCCACCAGAGAAAGAGAAAAAGAGATAAAATAAGAGATCATTGCTAATGGTGTTTTAGAACCGACACGAATAAAACAACAACTTCACATTTGTCAGAGATTTATTGCTCACAAGAGAATTTGTAAAACACAAAAGTCTGCACTCTCACGTTTGCATTCCTCTCGGGCGTGATGTGAAACCTTTGCTGTGGGGGCCATAAATTACAAAAATATCAAAGACGCTGTGATCTTGATCTATAAACTGAACCCTTGTGCATTGCACGTGCTGCAATAACATTGCAACATCTGTTCAACAGCGATATATTAAATTGTGCTCAAAACAACTATGGATACTATATTTAGAACTCTAAAAGACAATCAAAATAAAAATGATCAAATGCTATCAGTGGTACGGTACCCTTAAAAAGGTCCCAAAATGTAATATTTAGTTACATTTTCAGGTACTAATACTGTATATACTCTTAGGTGAAAAATGTTTTTGTGCCTTTTTCTGAGAGTGTATACAGGCCTTGCAAATATTATTTACAATGTTATCATAAAAGCCTAATGCAAAAAAACACATAATGCCTACGCCATGGATCATAAAGATTACTGGCCTGAGTAATAAAAGCCATGAAAGTCAAAAGTTTGCAACTGGGTATTCATCAGAATGTGTGGTTGTACGGAAAACTGCGAACAGAGCTTTGATCAATGTGCTGTGTGCCTTTTGGTTATACTGTGAGACATCAAGACATTCAACATAGAACATGTCATGCTTGTTTTTCTGTCACATACTCCGTCACCGTCTTTGTTTTTATATTAACATTTAAGCTACAAATAAAAATCTAACTCAACGCACTGTAAGTATAGTTATGCAATGTCGTGAGTTATGTAATGTCCTGATGTAAAAAATAACATATATTGAATTACTTGAACTTACCAAAATTAATGAAAGGTTTCATCAATAGTCAGGATTTAAAATAAAGTTGAAATGACACATACACACAAAAATTTACTTTACTGAAATTAACTATAGGCAAAAATAGCTAATAGGATAAGAATTAGAATAAGAGCAGTATAGTTTTCCACAGAAGGCATGGTGGAAAAATAGAGTTTATACAAGAAAACAAAATTAAATAGAAGTTTTAAAGGAATATAACACACAGGCAAACTTTCCATCATCACAGTTTTTAGGTCAAGTAAACAATTGTCCATGACACATGAAACATAGTTCACAGTGTTTGCATTTAATAAATCTATGAAAGCACTGTACCAGTCAGCAATGTGGCACACTTGACATTGTCACAGATATACCAAAATTGTATAGTAGCTATAATAATACGTGTGTCTATCACATATATGAAAACAATTAATATATTCTGTTATCCTTGCTGGAGGTGGTGCTCTGATGAAAACAGTATTTATTTCCCCCAAAGTTGATGATGATTCTTTTTTATTGTACTTTAATGATCTGGGGTCCATGTACTGTTAAAGGGATCGTTGTGAATTTTATCAGATTACATGTGTTCTATGAAAAAAGCATGATTAATAAATGTGAAAAGCATTGTTAATAATCATATAAAACACTACTGTACAATCAAACTGCACCAACATTCTACTATGATATACTGTGCCCTTCTACATGATTTATAGTAGACTATTCCAAAACAGTCTCAGTGATTAGGAAGTCATACTAAGAGTAGTAAAAAAATGAAACCACAAAACCAACATCAAACTAACACAAAGTAACCTGTCCTGCGTGATATATTGCAAATCTTCTGAAACAACGTAACAGCTTTGTGTGGGGAAACAGACTGAACGTTACTATTTTAAAGATCCAGTGTATGAAATTTAGCAGCATCTAGTTGCGATTTGCTACCAACGGCTCACTCCACCGCTCACCTCTCCCTTTTGAAGTACTATGGTGGCTGGACCCACGGTGTACATATAGAAAAAGCTCATTCTAAGGTAATAAAAACATTACGCTTCATTATGTAAGGTCTTTATACTCCTCTGAAGACATAGTTATGTATATAGCATGCCTGTCAATAGACCCTCCAAAATGTACACATTAAAACATAAGAATTTAAGAATAAGAAGTTACCAGCTCATTCTTTCCCACATCAGGACACTGATGAGGATGTTCCTCCTGACTGCTTTTCATCTGCTCCCCTCTTCCTTGCCTTACTTTTCCTGAATGGTCTCCGAACTGCATGGGACTCAAGTGGAGAGCAACAGATAAAGTGATGCTCAATCAGTTGCATCCCAGGATTTTAGCGCCCTTGTGGCTCCGTCAAAACGAACATTACATAAAAAATAACAAGTGAATAAATACTTAAATGCAAAGAAGGGGATTGTTAAGTGAATAAGGCCAGGAGTTTTCAAACTGGGGTCCGGGGACCCCCACAGGGCCTCCAGAAGATTCTAGGGGGTCCCCAGAAAATCTGAGAGAAGTAAAAAGACAAAGCATATAAAGTCTACTGAACATTATTACAGTTTCATTTAGAACTGCTTATGCATATTTCTAAGTGTTTATCACTTTAGTACATTTACATTACATGGACGGCCGGCCAATAGAGAATTGCAGTAGTCCAGTCTTGATATGACCAGAGCTTGGTCAGCTGAGAGGCATACTCTGACAGGAACGGCCTGATTTTCCTGATGTTGTAGAGCACATACCTGTAAGTTCGAGAGGTTGCTGCGATGTGAGAGGTGAATTTAAAGTGGTCGTCGAGCATCACCCCCAGGTTCCTCGCAGTCTTGATAGGTGTTATAGTTGAGGATCCGAACTGAACGGTAAGGTGGTGTTCAATTGAGGGGTGGGCCAGTATAACCAGGAGTTCTGTCTTGGAGCGGTTGAGTTGTAGGTGATGCTCTTTCATCCAAGAAGAGATGTCCAGAACACGGGTTAGAGATGAGGGGGTCATCTGGCCGAAAAGAGAAATAAAGCTGCGTATCATCTGCATAAAAATTGTATGAGAACCCACGTGCTTTAATAATTGGACCCAGGGAGGTGGTATATATAGAAAAGAAGAGCAAGAACTGATCCCTGAGGAACTCCAGTTGTCAGCTGGTGAGATCTGGATGTCTCGCCTCTCCAGGATACCCATAGGATCTGCCTGTGAGATAAGAGTCAATCCAATTGAGTAGTAGATTTCTCACAACAGTTCTCGTTATTTCACTCACTGGGCTTTGTAAAGTATAGGCTTTGCAAAAATTTTAGGAAAATTGCTACACTACAAATACATCTGAATTGAAATTTGTTCAGTTCTGATTTATACATCCAACATTACTCTTAGCCAATTATTTAATATGTTGTGTTTACAATATCACACTTATCATTTATTTTGCATAGCTTAAAAGTGTATTTATACAAAAAAAGAAAATATACATATAGATGAGTGTGTATTTTAGGAAGGGGGTCCTCACAAAGTATTCATCATATTTGGGGGTCCCTCAGATCGTGAAGTTTGAAAACCTCTGTGCTAGGAAACCTTGGATCCTGGCATTTAAACTGGATGTTACTGTGACACATACCACCTGCAGCCCTTCATGGCATTTATGTTCCCTGGTGGCACTGGTCTCTTTCAGTAGGACAATGCACCCTGTCACACAGGAAAAATTGTTTAGGAGTGGTTTGGGAATATGACCAGAAGTTCAAGGTGTGAGCCAGTCACCTATTCATCACTTTTTAATCAGATCTTTTTGCTTTCCCATTTAACATATGAAATTCAAGAACACTTTGATCACTCTCAGCCTAATATCTCACTGATTGACAAGTTTATTTGAATAAATAACAGACGTTTCAATGGTTCATAGGGTTTAGGTAAATGTTTTTAGGTAGATATTTGGACAGTATCCCAATTTAACAGTCAGAGACAACAATGGCTACATTAGCGATACAGTATCTATAATACGGGGCCTAATGGTTAGAGAGTCGGACTCGTTGCCGGTTCGATTCCCAGGGCCGGCGGGTAACGACTGAGGTGCCCTTGAGCAAGGCACCTTACCCCTACCTGCTCCCCGGGAGCTGCAGTGATAGCTGCCCACTGCTCCGGGTGTACGTGTGTTCACCACTTGCTGTGCGTGTGTTCACTACTCTCTGGATGGGTTAAATGCAGAGGTCACATTTCGGGTATGGGTCACCATATCCGACTAATAGGTCACTTTCACTTCACTTCACTTCACTTAAATACATCTAAAGTTTAATCACAACTGACAGTATTGGACATTTATTTCACATTACCGAGTCCACTCGAGTTTGTAAGTTCCTCCATCAAAATTTATTTAATGTACTGTGTAGAGCATCTTACAAGACTGACTGGAGCAGATTAGAAAGTGAATTAAGTTGTCCAAACCTTAAAGGGATAGTTCACCTAAAAATTCTTTCATCATTTACTCACCCTCAGATTATTCCAAACCTGATATTTGGAAGAATGTCAGTAACGAAACAGATCTCATCCCCCATTTACTGCCATAGTAGGCAAAATAAATACTATGGGAGTCAATGGGGGATGAGATCTGTTTGGTTACTGACATTCTTCCAAATATATTCCTTTGTGTTTAGCAGAACAAAGAAATTTATAGGTTTGAAACAATCAGAGGGTGAGTGAAGGATGAATTCATTTTCATTTTTGGGTGAACTGTCCCTTTAAGGTTTCCTCTCTGTTGTACAGAATAACAGGTGTTATAGTAAACTTTGTAGGACGTCACTATTTGAAATAAATGTGTCCACTGTATCATGACATATTGTATTGTAGGCAATATGCTTTAAAACACTGTGGGCTGACATAACCTACAGGAGCAGCTGATGTTGAGGGGGCTGCTGGGGATGTTACTGTCTTTGCTGTTGTAGAAAAAATAGTTTTGTCATATTGAAAATATAATTCTGTTCTAATCCTCTTCTGAATTTATTCACTTTTTAAAATGATAATGATAACAAAAACAGCATTGATAATTATAATTGAGAAGAAAAACAGAATAATCCTGTTTTACCAGTGTTTTGATAACTGTTTTGAAGGCACTCTGTAAATACTGTAATAATAATACTTCAAAGTATTAACAGTTTTAGTCAAATAACATAAAAAGACTAGACCCCTCGATGCCCACACCTTTGTTTATATTGCTGTGTGTAGAAGTAACATTAGCTGCAGCTAACGTCACTTCAGTTCAAGTCCAAGAGTTTAAACTTTATTTGCTCGAGCAAGCAAAGTGAAATATTCAGAGTTCATCTGAAGTGATCTAACAAATACACATCTGACTCCATACTTTATACAGAAACCTCAAGTTGTTTTTCACATTGTTCACCAATCAGGTTTCACATGATTATCGTCTTTTTGTTAGTCCGTCCCCTTCTCATTTGCCATTATTATATTTCATTCAGGCCCACTTGGCCCTCCCTTCTTGCGCCACAGTTATGTTTCCGGCATACCTTATTAGAATTTAATCGTGGCAAGCGCCTCCCAGGATTTAAAAAAGAAAAACACAGATATCATGTGCCCTTCAAACTACACTTTCCCGGACACATTTCCTGGGCTTATCGGACGATACATGATTTATCACAGTTTTACTCTGGCACATGGTTTAGTGTAATAATGAGCTCATGGTTTAGTGTAATAATGAGCAACCCAGTGTCCGTGACTTTGTGCAATAAATTAGACATGTCTAAAAAATATGTGTGGTATACATGCAGTTCCTGTCTTCAGTGTGATAAGATGTTGGTGTGCTTGCAGATGTTCAAGTGCTCAAACTCACACATGGGGGCCTTATTATAGCCCATATTATATCTGAGAAATACATGAAACTTATATCTAACTAAACATATTATTTTATATTAGAAAACACAATAAAAACCCAATTCTGTATTGGAAAAACCACCATAGTACTATCACACAGATGAGCTGATGTAGCTCAAATAGCTGAATGAAATAGAAGCTGCAAGGTATCAAAACACATGGCTGTGTATGGGGCTGCATAGCCCATGAGAACCTGTCCACTGCCAAGAATGGCAACAATGTATGACACGTGACCATCATGGCTGCCCACGGGGCAATAAAAAGGGTTACCTTATCTGATAAATCCCATTTTATTGTAGATCACCATAAATAAACAAAAACAGCTGGTTTTAGCTGGCCTACCAGTTTGGTTCTAGCCGATTAGGCTGGAAAACAAACACCAGCCTGGAAACTTGGTCAGCATGGTTGGCTTGTCTTAGCTGGTTAAAGATGTAATTAGCTGGTATAAACCGGTCCACTAAGCCTGACAAAGCTGGTTTAAGCTGGTCTTCCAGCCTGACCAGCTTTACCAGCTAAAAATGTGGCCAAACCTAGCTCTAAAACCAGCTTCACCAACTTAGGCTGGTTTTAGCAGTTTTTTTTTTCAGTAGGGCATGTGGATTGCTGGGCATATAATATACATTGTTTACTTGGAGAAAAGTTGTCAATGTTTTCAAGTTGTCAATGTGCAAATGCTGCGCAAGTAGACTGTGTTGGATTTACTATGCTGATTCAAGAGTTGAGTAAATTGGCGCATACAGCCTTGTCTTACACCCTGTCTACACCGGATGCGATTCTACAGAGGAGCATTTGACAAAGGTGCCATATAAAACATTTAAAGGGGGGGTCTGATTCGATTTTCACTTCTTTAAATTTAGTTAGTAAGTATAGCTGTTTGAGCATAAACAACATCTGCCAAATCGCAACGCACAAAGTTGACAGAAAAGGAAGGAATTTTCTTTAACAGAAGTCACCATTTAAAGACAATGATGAACAGCTCGTTGGGACTACAATGAGCTACTTCCTGCAGTAGTTACATCATGACAGCCAAATTATACCTAAACCCTGCCCCCTGGAACACAGATAGGGTAATCTTGAAACACATTCTAAGCGATAGACCAATCACAAAAGACTGGCTCATCTTGACCAATCATAACATTTCGGAAGGAGGGACTTCTTCATAGAACCAGGAATTCAACAGCCGGTTTTCTGAGAATCGAGATTACGGTGTAAAACACAGGTAAAATATGTCATATATAAAGCATTTTTTGAAAATCGACACATGAACACCGATTGTTTAGCACATCACAAACATAATAAAGCAGTTTATTAATTAAAGTGGTGTCTCGCCCCCACATGGGTGCATATTGAAAGAGATTTACTGGCCCCTTTTTCAGCAGAGGCCTTTCGGACACAGAACGCTCGACCAATTCCTGACCAGAATCCGGTTCTTAGATTTGTTAGAGAAAGTTGGAAATTCTATCATCAAAACATCAAACAAAGTCCGTGGCTGACTCCTAGAGCCTCAATTTGGCATAATACAAAACTAAGAATAAACAAGAAACCTTTCCTCTAGATACAGTGGGCCAATAAAGGGATTTGTTTTTTAGATAACCTCTATGAAGGAGAACATGTGGTCTCATTTAACCATCTGAAACAGAAATATAATTTGTTGAACAATGACTTTTGGAAATATCTACAATTAAGGCATTGTCTCCATTCAACCATTAAAAAAGGCCCTGACCCACTAACGGATATACAGCACATTTTTGCTACTAGTGGCTATAAGAAAAGACGTTGTTCGGCTTTCTATGGCTTAGTTAGAGATGTTAATGCACCTAGTTTAAGTGGACTTAAAATGGCATGGGAAAGAGATCTGGGGGAAACAATTAAGGATGAAACGTGGAAGCAGGTTGTATCAAAATGGCATTCTTGTGTTCGTGAAATCCAATCGGAATTAATAAACTATACAATTCTTAACAGGTGTTACTGGACTCCAAGCAGGATGGCTAGACTTAAACTAAGGGATGATGATCTGTGTTGGCGATGTAATACTGATATTGGTACTATGAGTCATATGTTATATGAATGTGACAAGGTCAAAGAAATGTGGGAAAAGATTGTACATTTTGTTAATGACACTTTCAGCCTAACACTATACAAGAACCCTGCCCTATGTACTGTATGTTGGGTATCCTACCAGAGGATCTGTGCCTTTCCCGACAACAAAGACAATGGTGCCATCTAGCTATGGTATCTGGATATAGAATCATCCTGAGACATTGGAAATCTACCTCATCCTCATCGTTTGAGGAATGGCTAGAACTCATGTCTAATATTGCTAGCTATGAACGTGTGATATTTAGAGTTTCAGGACGCCTTGATGTATACACGAAAATATGGGGCTCTTTTCTTGCTTTGATTGAGAAAAGTGTATGAAGGAGAAAACATATTGTCATATATGACCTGTATAGTTGTGTAAAGTTATACTGAAGTGCCAAAACCCATATGTATTCAATTAGTTTATTTGTACTATCTTCATTTATTTATTTGTTTTATTAGTATTATTTTAGTTATTATTATTATGATTAATCTATTTACTTTTGCTTTTGGGGGGTTAATCGTTATTTTCGATGCCTTTGACTGTTCCTGTATATTGCTGTGTTAAGAAAATAAAAGCAAAAAATAAAATGTAAAAAAAAAAGAATTAATAGAATCTTATTGCTGAATGGGTTCGTTTTACTTTTTAACAAATGTGTCGGGTCAACCACACGCGACAAGCAATGTGAATCAGACTTAGCTTGGTTTCGCTTTGTACCTTGCATTCATATAGACAAATTCAATAGCACAGTATGTATGAGTACAAATGCTTTTATGTTAAGCGTAAAACGTCTTGGTTACGGATGTAACCTCAGTTCCCTGATGGAGGGAACGAGACGTTGTGTCGAGCCGACAGATGGAGTTCGCTCTTGAGAACCTATCAACNATCTCTATGATTTTCTGTCTTTCTATGATTAGCCTACAAGCCAATGAACCACATTATATTATATTGTTATAAAAATATAAAAATAATAAAATGACAAAAGCATTTAATGAAATAGCTAAAGATCAAACTAAAATTAACATGAAAAATAAATATATAAAAAAACGATTATCAAAATATGAATAAAACAAATTCTGCAAATCGTAGACGATTATGGCCGATTAAAACTCCAGAGAAAACATCAAACCATCTGTTGAATTGACCTCATACCAATACTGTGTTCCTGCTGTGGGTCCTCTTTCTCCTGAATGAGATGTTGTATCAAAGCCTAAAGAGGCCAATGCAGTCTAGACAATCCACAAATATTGATGATCTCAAAGGGATTTGTAGGAAATTTCATCTTAAATTTTATAACTTTCTGTGACTCGGCTGCATGCCATATTCTTTCTATAAACATCCAAAACGAAATAATATAATGTAAATAACAAATAAGTATGGGAGTTACTGTATGTTGTCAATTAAAAATCCTAAACGAATAGCTAAAGGACACACTGCCAAAACGCATAAAAATGAGCACAAATGGACAGCTGTAATTGAGGCTTTTGCCGATTATGTAATTGTTTCACCCGTGGAGAGAGCGGGGCACAACGTAACGGTTTTTGGTTGTAGTGCAATCACTCATAAGTTGTAACACTTGCTAGAAAATTCTGTTTCAAGCTTCATTAATCAGATTTTTACACAAGCAACATACACATGATGGCTACAAATGAACACTTGAAGTTTGTTTCTAGAAACTACTGTTCTTGTACAATTACAGCAAAAGTGACAGAAGTTCAAATGTTAACAACTTACCCCATGCGTGGGGTTCATTGTAACAGACAGAGGATTAGTTGTAACACTTGCTAGAAAATTATGTTTCAACACAAATAACTCAATATCATTCTGTCTATAAACTAAAGGTGGATATTGTTTGTACATCTGTCTATAACAGACAGACATCTACATCTATCCTCCAGCCATCCTCCTCTAACCATCCTTCCATTATACATCAATACATACAGTATGAACAGATATATGAGAAAATACTGCACAATTATAACCAAAAAATCATCATTGTCAACTACTCTCGCTAATATTGTAATTTCAGTTATGATTTCGATTCATCTCATTGTCTTATACATTTTCACACATTGGGATTAATTGTAACACTGTGTTACAACAATCCTTACTGTGTAAACATTTTTTTCGAAGCCTAGTTAACAGTTGAGGAGTGGCTGACATGTTTCAATATGGTGCTATGTGTTAGCCAACAAGCCATTTTATATAAGGTTGGTTCCCTTTCTGTTGGTCTCTCGACGTTATGTCGAACCGACAGATGGGGTTCGTCCCTGAGAACCAATCGCTTCCGACTACTTAGAAAAGGCCAATGAAAATTGGCGAATGTAATTTGCATGATGCCAAAACACACTTTGTACAATATCTCCATGAAAACACATCAAAACTTAAAAAAAATCACATATGATTGTCATCTTGCAATGAGAGAAAAAGACTGAAAGCACAACTCGGTCGACCCTTTGTAACTATGAAAAACATCCATGTTACAGTTAACCCTGCGTTACTTTGTGCCCCGCTCTCCCCCTAATTGTAATCCTGATTAGTTGTTCCATTAATTGTGCAGCCCTACTTGGCGTATTATAAGTGAGTTCCACCCGTTCCACCTGAACAATGCTGACTGTACCACCAGACAGAAGAGGTTTAGATTCATCAGGTTTCATCATACTGTATCCTTTCATAATACTTTTGCTGCCACTCTGTTTACTTTAAAGTCTTAATACTGGGATATCTTAATGCCTTTATAATAATGCTTTTATTGTCACCCTGTTCACATTAAAATCTTTTACAATTAATTTGTGAATTAATTTGATTCTCTTATGTTTTGGGTGACAGTGTTGGAAACAGTGTTGGCAAATCATTACTATTTGAATAATTGTACACAATGATACAGAGCAGTATTCAGTGACAGTTGTCTCAAAGTTTGCCCTGAAATCAGTTGGCCACTGTTGTTGAGAGCTGAAGTGCAGATATGCAAGGAACCGAAGGAACATGCAAGTACTGGAGTTCGTGTGCCAAGAACAGTGCAGCACCACTGCTCAACACAAACCTGAGACAAGGCATACAAAGATAAAACATGTCAAAAATCTTATTACCCCTGTCTGAGTGACAGTCAGCCAGCAAAATGTTCAGCATTTACACATCCAAAAATGGTTTCTACTGTAAGGCATGATGGTGAAGGGCTGCTTCTCCTCAGATGGACTGGAGCTGTAGTCGCCCATCCATCCGTCCGTGCGTCCAGCCAGCCGTCTCTGTCCAGCTGTTCGTCCAGCCATCTCCGTCCAGCCGTTCCTCCATTGGTCCGTCCGGCCGGTTGTCCGTCGTCTGTCGAGCCGGTCGTCCTTCCATCCGTCCAGCTGTCTCCGTTCCTCCATCTGTCCGTCGAGCCAGTCGTCCAGCCGTTCATCCATCGGTCCGTCGTGCCGGTTGTCCATCCGTCCGTCGAGCCGGTCTTCCATCTGTTTGTCCAGCCGTTTGTCCATCCATTTGGTGAATCCACTTGTCCTCTTGGAGCTTCAAGGGCCACCAATTGCCAAGACACTTCCTCAAAGTGTTGAACGCAAAATGTTTTTTCTTGCCTTTATGTTATACTCATCACCTGAACTCGTCCGGCATCACCTTGAAGGTGATGATGATCTAATACATTTTTGTTCAATCTTAAAAAACAAACTTACGGTATCTCCACATCATACTATTGAATCATTACAATTATTATATGACAGGCAGCAATTTTTTTACATTTTAGGCTTGACAGTAGGCCTATATTATATTACATGTTAAGTTATTAATTGTACAAGTTTCATGTTTTATTAACAATGTTCTTATTTAACAATTCGTTTAAAGTATTTCAAAATAATCATAGAGTAATTTGGCCCTTCATAAGGTTGTTAAATATTGTCCTAAGTCGTAATTGGAGCATTTTGAGCGTTTGGTTCTTAATATTTCGTGTTGCATAAAGTAAAAAGGAGCCCGTAACTCATCCTAAAGTCAGCAAAGCTGGATCCACTGTTGTTGAGAAAGAAAACGTGCAGATCATACAGCTCGTGCAGACTCTGGAGGATTTTTGCCAAGAACAGTGGGCAGCTTCACCGCTCAGGACAAAATCACGGACTCATAAAAGCCGGTATGAGATGCAAATATGCAGCTGAGATTAATGACGACGCAACTGACAATATAACGTAACGACACTGCCAAAACAGTTCAGGTTTAAAGCATAGAAAACATAAAGGACAAGATAAAAGCTTAACATAACCTGCTTTCATAAGAGTTCACAGCCAGGGGGGAGGTGTCCCGTCCGGCAGATGATTCTTCTCGACTCCGAATAAAAGAATGATATGATATCCTCTTCATTAGACTCCTAAATCGATGATCCGGCTGTAAGCATGTTGTATGCGGGATTGCATAGTGAAAAGGTCAGCAAAAATTAACCCAGAGTTAGAAACGCCGCTTTTACTGATCTGTTTATCTAGAACTTCTGTCACTGCTCTGTTGCCGTGGTGACGTAAGTAACAATGAGTGACGCGACTAACAATGAGTGACGCGGTCCTATAATGAAGTTAAGTACTAGCTCGTGTTTAAGCGCTGTTTTATATTTCACAATAAAATACTTTGTTGGCAATTTAATTACTTGATTTGTTTCATTTAGAGAAAAACGCCCAGAGCCATTTCAGCTGTAATCTGACTGTACAATATAAAAAGTGTGAAACAGAATTGTGCTACTCTAACAATTATTTATTTCACGAACATCATAGATATAAGACAGACGTGCACAGTATAATACTGACAAATATCAGTATTTCAACATTTAATTAGTTTTACATATAGAATGTACATTTTATATTCACTATAACATATCACGCGCACTTCATCATTGACATGCTATGTGGAGCCCCGCCACCAGATGGCTGCATTCCATTAAAACAACTCCAGCGCGTCCCATTAAAAAAGAGCAATAAACACAGTTTAGTTATCCCACGAGGTACCGCGAAAACAACATCACAGAATTCAAAGAAGACATGTAAACAGCTTGCATGAACGAAATATACTTCCACTCGTACAGCCATTATCAGGTATTGATGACTCTCTAGCAGCTTTAGTCTGAGCCGAGCTAACACTTCCACGTTTTCATAAAAACACAGGTCTGATTAAACAATTGATCATGTCTTACTCATCACTTCCCTTATGTTACGCCTTTTCACGCACATTTTGTCAACAAATTACAGGCTGATTATTGCCTATCGGCTGAATGTGACATTAAGTAATGGATTGGACTATATTACATACTGTACATATATTACATCCTGTCGTCAATATACTGTAAAGGAATTTGATGAATATGATCCTTTGGATATGCATATGCGACATGATTGATCTTGTTTATTTCGTAGCCACTCCTCCACACTTACAGATTGTACTTGTGTCAGACACACTGTAGTGTAGAATATTTCATTAGTGTTTGTGGCTGCTGTCTAATGAGGGGGCTTCTAAAACTGACAAAAATACATAAAAAGTTTAAATTCAACATTATGTATAGTTTTTTGCAATGTCTAATAAAAAAGTGTAAGAATCTTTAGACTGTATTCTTTTTACCTATTTTTGAGTTTAAGCAGTAAGTTTGGATGTTGAGGCTCTGTACTCTTCTTTTGAGTTTATTGAAACCAGTAAGAAAATGTATTGCTTTTAATTTCATTCTCCCCACAGGGAAAGAACATTGACTGTGTTATTTACCAACAATTTCGTACACTGTACCCCCTTAAGGACTTATTTTTACATTTTGTCTGCTTCTTCATACTCATTGAATAACACAATTGCCCCAAAGCAACAATACAAGCATGCATGCCAAATAATTTCAGTAATTTATAATAGACCTTAATAGTATACACAATTCCAAGCATTTCTCTCTACAAAATAATGACTTTTTGTGATGAAATGCTATTGCATTGCTGTATACACTCTTAAAGCTGCTATTTTGGTTCCCCAAACAACCATATTGAATTTTTTTCCCACCTTTAATAGTTTGTAGAGCCTTTTGTAAAACAGAAAGGTTCTTTATGGAACCATACACCCGAACAAGGAACATTTTTAGAAAATAATAAAAATAGTGTGTTCTGCACAGTATACAGTTTTTCTTTTTTTGTGCTGTCACATACTAATAAAATGCATGACTTATACGAACTGCACATCACTTTGAATTAAAGTCATATGCATTGGTATAAAATGATTCATATGTGTTAAAATTGTTTAGGTGTTCCCCCATCAAGGCTGCATAGTTAAATATTACTCTCTCTAGCATTTACAGAGTTTATATAAAGCATTATTGATTTGAGTTGTAAATCATATTGTTGAATAAAGTATCTTAGGTCAGTGACTAATTAAAAAAATCCAAAGCTGTAGGCTCTTTTTCAATTTAGACCTGCTTTCATCTTCATTTCATTTTCGCTAACAGATTTATTAAAGGGGGCATGCAGCGGTGTTTCATGCATTCTGACTTCTTTACAATGTAAAACGTGCTGTCTTGACATGGTCAACTTGTCAAAAAACGAGTTGGACATATGACGTTGCATTTCTGTTTAGGGCTGCAGCTATCGATTATTTTAGTAATCGAGTATTCTACTGATTTTTCAATCGATTAATCGGGTATTCGGATAATAATTACATTTTCTTTATTAAAGAGCAATACTAAATATACAAGAAAAAATAAGACAGGTCTCTTAAAATGAACAACTAATTTGTTTCCTTTTTAGAAAAATTTACATATTTATTGCTGAAATTGCATACATTCATATCTGTGAAAACTAAACCCATTTAGTACATTCCATTGCCATATTACATTCAAAATGCAATATAGGCCTAATACAAATGTATAAATATGAAACATTGATCAAAATAGAAAGAATAATTTCAAAGGTAAACAACTAACTTCAGCTTATGCATGATGCATTTAATTTATCTAAATTAGTTTTAGTTTCTTTTTTTACTATTAAATAGTAATATATTTGTCCACATAAAAATACAGAGTTACCCGGACTTTTATTTTGGCAGGTCGTCGGAAGACGCTTATTTTTTAGTGCATTAGCTTCACTCAGTAAAATGTTCTGAAATAAACTCTCAGAGCAACTCTGGAGGTGAAGTTCATGTGCTCATTCAGCGCAGACGCAGACAAATTTATGAGCATCACGTGTGTAGCATGTTAAACTGTGCAGTTCATTCACTCAGACACGCAGAACAGACAGATGTCATGTGTAAATAACATGATTCGGCATCCACTAGTCCGAATCTAGTTTTATGGACTCAATGCAGCCGGAAAACAAGTTTCACTCGCAAAATAGACTAAAACCAAGTAAAATATCAGTTCACCATTTCAATAAGCTATCACTTATTTATCAGCAAGAGAAATTCAACGAGGCTTCGAGGCAACAAAAATTGCCTCGATGATTTTTTGTATTTGAATAACTCGAGTTACTCGAGGAATCGTTTCAGCCCTACTTCTGTGCTCTATACACTCCCCCAGCGTTCGTATAGGTTTCAGATAGTTTTTTTCGAACATGAAAATCCGTTTCGTAGTCCCTTATTGGGCAATTCTCGGGAAGGCGAAAGAAATAGCCCGCCCACGCATCAACCGACAGCGAGACCCACTTACCATCAAGAATGGCTGTGCTGCATTAAGATTGGCTGCACTGTGGGCCTGCAGCTGCAGCTCGTTACTCTTGTGATAGTGAGGGTTGTGTGTTTGTTTGTTCACGGCATTTTAGTGATGGATGGATGGCTAAACGGTGGATTTAACGCTGGATTTGGAGATCGAAGGGTGAAGGGTGCGATACTATTCTGTAAGGACTCAAGATTAAGATGAGATATGCAGAAACTGTCTGAGTTATGGCCACTTTAAAGTAAAAGAAGGTTTGTATTGGTTTTTGATTGGGATTGTAATGATATCGTATGTCATATTTGACACATGAGCTTTCAGCAGTAAACATGAGATTGGACATTGCTCAGTTCACATAAAACTGTCTACTTTGCATCTATGCTGAAATTAATTGTCATCTTGTGGCAGATTCTTGTTTTCCTTGTTTATATAAGGAATGTCTGAGTGCTTTTCCACCATCGCGCCGAACCGTTCTAAGCATGGTCTGGAACGGTTACAGTTATGTTTCCACGTGAGCCTGGTTCGACATGGCACGATTACAAACTGTTCTCGGCTCGGAATTTTCGGCACGGTTGTCTAACCGCTAATAGAATGCGTGCAGAAACGTTATAGCTCAGTCTCTTGCGTTACCAAGGCAGTGCTTGACGCGTTTGTGTTTACATTCTAAAGATTTCCGTTCAGTCCTGTGGTGGAAATGAAACCATTTATGTACCGGCTGTCCCAGATCAGCAAGGTGTGGAACGATTAAGCAGCGAGAACGATTCTGCATGATGGTGGAAAAGCGCTCTCTGTTACCACGAGCTGCTGACAACATTAAGAGTAATTTCATTACAGAATCATTTTTAGTTATCTTTTAGTTTAAGCACAACCAGTCTGTTTTGTTAACTGTTCTGTTAAGTTGAAGATTTTGTGTTTTTCATGAAGTCTCTTACTTCGAAGTTGCAAGAAGAAACAGGACAAAAAAGCAACAACATCAAATCTTTTTCTTTGTTTCTTTCACGCTTCTTTCATGCTCATATCATAGGCTTCAAAGGTGATTTTTTTATTCTCAAAGGAATTTACTCCTCAGATCAATGGCCTGTCGCCTCACGTAATATTTGACCTTTTACCCCTGTTGTTGCTTTCTGGCATGTCATTGCTACACTGTGACTTCAAAGCCGAGCATGGCTTTGGACCATTTTCTCTCACCTTGTATCATTGACTGATGTCTTTTTAGCAGGAATATTTGAGATTTTTACTCTCTAGAAGATATAAAGCAGTGGCTCTCAAATACTTCTGCTTCAGGGCCAAATTTTACATGAGCATCAATTGGCGAACCAACACAATACAAAAAGAGCTCACCATCATAGATGGAATGTTTTATTGAGTTTTAGTCTCTTGAGTTTTAATGGATTTGTGCTTTTGGCAGCCAAGTAATTCACAGCACCAAACACATTATGGTTGCATGTAAACCTGGCTTGCATTTTGTTCTACTTTGCCTTGTTCATATTTACACAATTTACACCCTTGCACTTTTAACACATCAAGTAAACCTCTCCCCATTTCATTGTGCACCTGCATAGTAAATAGGAGACAGTTGCTGCTCTTTGTCTATCCATTACTGCTAGACTCTGTCATCCTATGTGTACGAGCTCTTTTTTTATTGTTAATGGCTTTGTTTGAGTTGTGCACCATCAGTAGGCTTGCTGCCTGAGTTTCCCTCATCCACTCTACAAAAGATAGCTAAACGGCGGCCCATTCTGTTTATGGACCGCTGCTAGTGGGAACAATTGAACATAATTGCTGATAGGTATTAAGCGGTGGGCTTTGTCGTAGTGTGCGGTGCACTGCTATCATTAAAGTAAAACAGTCATTATTATACGCATGCTCTTCATATGCTTTACTTCTACCCTGTGGCACAGTCAGACCAATATCATTAAATGTATTACATTATTTCAGGTTTGTCCATGTCATACCACTCAGATAGCTTTTGTGCTCTGAAAAGATTTTCACAGATGCACATCTTTAAGATGATCTCTTTTTAAATCTTTAATATGTGTGTGGTTAGGTGCTTTTAATCTTTTATAGACACAATACATCTTTACTTTAATAGTTAACATATTGTAGCTCAGCTGGTAGAGCATGGTGTTTATATAGATTTATTTCCCAGGGGAACACAAATTGATAAAATGTGTACATTGAATGGAGTGCATGTCACTGTATATGCGTAACTGAAAATGTCGAACTCTTTTTTTTTTGCTTGCGTCTCGTCTGGTTGGATGGTCACATATCTTCCCATTCTAAGAAGTGGCCATGTGTTGATGGAAATGGGCAGGGTTCTTTTGAAGTGTCTGATATTACTCTCTCGCTCTGTCCTAAAGCTTCCCACCCCTTTCTCGCTAATGTTTGGGCACCCATATTCATACAGATGAATGTTGAAAGATGGACTGCATACAAATCTAAAATTTGTCACCCTGCATCGGAAGGAATTTATAAACAGGGAATCTAGTTGTGTCCTTTAACAGGGTTAGTTTGGTTGTTTGGATTGAAATACTACATTTAGATCCCATACCTAAATTTAGATCCCACACCCTAAAGTTTCGCACCGCGTGTGTGTGTATCTTTTTTGTGTAACTGCAGGGAATGTCAGTCATTTGCACATGAGCCCAGAGCCCATAAATGCTATGTATGACAGGTTTAAATGTGACAGAGGAATATTAGTAATGTGATATTAAAGGGATAGTTTATCCCAAAATAAAAATGATGTCCTCATTTATGTATATCTATGACACTTGTGTGGAACACAAAAGAAGATATTTTGCCTCAGTGGTTTTGTGTCCATACCATGGGAGTCAATGGAGTCCAATGTTGTTTGGTTATCAACATTCTACAGAATGAAATATCTTCTTTTGTGTTATGCAAAAGAAAGAAAATCATAAAGGTTTGTAATGACACAAGTGTAAGTAAATGATGTAATAATTTTTATTTTTGGATGAGATCAAAGCCCTATCAGCCTTATTCTTTTAAAGGGGTCATATGGCGCGAATACGTGTTTTTCTGTGTCTTTGGTGTCTTATAAGTTGCCCATGCATATATTATACATGTAAAATTTAACAAATTAAAGTGTGGGAACAAAAGATGCATTCTATCTAAAAGCGAATGCTCACCCAGACCTGCCTGAAACGTCTCGTGTAACCACACCCACACAAATCTACATCAGTTCGTGGTATGATTTGACTTAGATCGCCCAAATGTATACGCAAGTATGGTGTGTGTACCTGTCAGTACAATTGCTTTGTAACCTGATGTTCCAAATATGGTAAGAGACGTTACATTTCCGTCACACGCTTGCAGTATTCGACCAATCACTACCCACTGGTTAACTGGCCAATCATAGCACACCTCGCTATTCAGAGCGATGAGCTTTGTAAAAAATCTGCCCGTTTCAGAGGCGGGGCAAATAGGAGATACAAACATGCACGGTATGTGGAAAATACATCGTTTTTAAACCTTAAATCTTGTATACACATTGCCTTACATCTAAAACAAACGATAATATTCGTTTTAGCCGTGTCATATGACCCCTTTAAGATTACGTATTTGTGAGGTTTGAGATATAGCAGAGCAACCTTTACACTGACACATGATGTGAGTAAAAATTGTTTTGTAAATCACCAGAGGGCATCTTTGCTCTATGTGCATTGTGAAAAATTTGTTTGCTTGCTCAAGGTGTGAGTTATGAGTCACTGCAGTGCAACAACCAAAGAAACATTTCTCAGAAACGACATTCTGCGGTAGCCTTACTGTATTTACCACCATCATTACCCCCGGTGAGGGACCCATTCATTTTCCATTGTGTGGCGCTCAGATTAAGAGATGGGTATAGCTTGAATATTGATGTCAGGA
Source organism: Triplophysa rosa (assembly GCF_024868665.1). Taxonomy (NCBI): domain Eukaryota; kingdom Metazoa; phylum Chordata; class Actinopteri; order Cypriniformes; family Nemacheilidae; genus Triplophysa; species Triplophysa rosa. The sequence continues at coordinate 14,244,523 of NC_079906.1, read as the reverse complement.
TGAGTCGTTATTTAGCGGTCAATTCCCCAGAGAGCTTTGTGACCCGTCAGTGGTGCAGTCAGTAAGGTCGGGAAGTGACTGTGAGCGCATCGATCCAACCATAGAACGAGCAAGAATCGGAGCGCAGGAACTTTACTTTCATGTTTAGATCCATCTGTCATTTTCAGTGAATGCCTTTAATAGACCTGATCCACTTCTTGGTCACCATTGATCACTGTTTTCAAACCCCAAGGGGGGTAAAGCAAATAGTTCAGCCATGACTGATGCATTTTAACCAATGTGATTTTTCGGTCGCAATGAAGATATACAGTACTGTTGGGGGACTGGACAGTGGACACATTACTGTTTTATCCTCCCCATGATAAAATGCTGCTGGTTTTGTATCTGCTCAAACTCCCTGAAGTTGGACACATCACCTGGTTGGATGGAAATAGATCTGAAGTTAGCAGAGCTCTGTGAGTTGAACTCCTCAGTTCACACCTCTGTGGGGCGCATAGACAGAGAGACACACGCACGCACGCGCACGCACACACACACGCACACACACACACGCGCGCGCGCGCACACGCGCACACACACACACTAACTCACTAAGTTGTTTCCTCTAATGATGTCCCCAGGCGCTCGTGCATGGATGTGTAGTGATGTTAGCTGGTAGGCCGTGATGTGAGATCATTATAATATATGTTGATGATGATGTACACCAGAGGTTTTATGATGCAGTTATAGTGTGCTTTTGTGATATTAGAGCCATCTCAAGTTCTGTTGGAAATGTCACCAAAGCTTGAGTGATGTGCACATATTCATGTGTCTGACCTTTTGGTCTATTATAAGAAAGGTGTAACTTATCCTTCAAAAAGAACACTGTGTACTGCTGTAGTTTGATTCTTCCCTGATGTGCTGTGTCAGTATGTCTGTAATGCCGTGGTCAAATTAGGCTTTTTAGCTTCATTGATTTAATTCATATGCATGTGAATGCAGTAGACCAAGCTCTTGCAAAGAAATCACGCGATGAAGTGTGACCAATAGAAGATCGATACGCCACAGCTTGACTTTTCTTAGTTTGAAGGAATGCTATAGTAATAATAATATTGCACAATCCAGTTTTGTTCAATTAAGCATTATTCACTCTAATATGGACAAACCCAACGGTTGGGTTAAATTATCCCAGGATATGGTTATATTTGACCCAACAATGGGTTAAAGCATTTTGGGTTGAAAAAAGGAACATTTTAGGTTAATTAGTTTGTCTATTTTTGACCCAATGATGGTGACCCAACATGTTCTAGAGTGCGATAACGTAAACGGCAATAACAGTGCAAATATGTCAGAATCAATTATGGGTAAAATAAATAATAAAGAACAATGTTTTTTTCATCAGCTCAATTTGTGTTATCTTACCATTGTGAATTAAGGCAACGTTTTTAATGTACTTGTTTAATAACATGATTTTTATGTATGTTTGTTTAATGAAGAAAGATACAGATTGAAACTAATGTTTACATTTTTTCCCAAAGTTTTGTGATGCATAGGGTATGAGTCTTTTGGATTGTGTAGTTGGATCCAAGCCTTCCTACACATCAGCCAAAGCTTTCAACAAGTCTTAATAATTAATTTACTTTTACACTCATAACATTGATAGAGATTTGTTATCTCACCTATATCAATGATTTTCTCTGTCTTTTGAATTCTTGCGAAGTTACTGGCCTTTTTTATTTGATACGTCTCTATCCACTGTCATTGAATTGTAATCAATACCTTTGGGTGAAATGAATGGAACAGAATTAAATACACAGGAGTATTCTGCTGTTCCAGCTATCTCAACACCACCCTCCTGAATTCATAATGTTTATGTGATCCAAAAATGTACCCTTATAAATCAATAGCAAAATATTATTTTAAATTGCGTTGTATTCCTTTCATAAATCATTTTGATTCATTTCATGGAAAGGAATTGGCTCTGTTTACATCAAACCACATTAGCATCGGTTTGTGTCCACGGGTAACAGGATTATCATCAGCTGGTGTTTGTGGGATAATTACTCGATCACAGCGGCTCAGTGGCAGGTTTGTAGAGGAACTAGTAAAAGTTTTAACATTTGTCTTTGAGTGTTCTTCTGTAATTTCAATGAATACATAAGTAGGTGTATTTATAACATTACAGATTTTTTATGGTGTTTAAATACATTTATGTGGGTCCACACTTTGTGTAGGACTGTGTTTGCTTGTTGTGATTATAATGTATAGTATTTGGAGGCTGGGTGTTTGTTTACATGAGAAAACATCTGACATTTTTCTCAGAGTTGCTGCGTGGGAGTTCACATAAGGTTTTCGAAGAAACCAGCAATGTTTAAAGATTCTGACTTGCCTTCGAATTTCCGGCCATTGCCCTTTTTTACAGCAATTCACATAGCTGCCATAGAATAACAGCTAGCAATGAATGAAAAAACAAGTAATGATTTTGTGACTCAGACTATATTTGTTTGTGTTTTTGGCACCCCTTGGACCCCGCAAAGAACATTTATTGGCTAAGTTAATAATAAACAAAATTTTGCTTTGTGATCTTGAAATGTCACCAAGTTTCTTCTGGAGCATGAATTGTTTTGTCTGATTTCATACTTTGGATATTTCTCAAGGTTGGTTGATAACGTTGTCAGACTGCTTTTAAAAAGTCTTTATTGTATATTTTTGTACCATTTGTGCATTTAATGAAAATATAAATAAATGTGGATTATTCAATGACTATATGTGTGTTTCTTCATGACTTTCCCTAGTGTTTTCCTCTACATTTTCAATTTTTCCTCAGTAATCTTTCTGGTATCTCCCTACAGTAAATATAAATGAAAAACAGAGTCCAGCCACTTGTCACTGTCATACGCATTCATCTCTTTATTATGTACCCAATACTTAATGAGCTAGATGATGATAATAAAGTTTTCTCTTTTCTGCATGCATATGGTTGGTCTCTGATTAGTGAGCTCATGAATATGTATTTGTGCGCTGAGAGAAGATGTTGAAATTGGGTCAGAATGGTGTGATATTCTGTGCTGGTGCTGAAGAGAAGCAAGCTATACTTGACACCTTAAACCGTCTCGATGCCTTGAACCATCTTTACCAAAGGTCGCTGTGTTCTAGACAGCTTGTCTCTCAAAACTTCTCAGTATAATGCCTCAGACTTTTAGATTACTGCAGGAACACCAGATATACTTTGTTTCTCATTGTGCCCTAGATTTACTGAACCATAATTTACTGGATTTACTACTTGCCTTAAAGGGATAGTTTATCCAAAAACGAACATTTACTCACCCTTATGTCAGTTTAAACGTGTATGACTTAACGTCTTCTGCAGAACACAAAAGATATTTAAAGGATGTCTTTAAGCAAACAACACTGGACCCCATTGAAAAAAAGAAAGTCATATCGGTTTAGAATATCAGTGGATGTCAACTTTATTGGCTTCATTGTCCACAATGATCTGAAGGCCCATCCGATAGAATATTCTAAAGCTTGATATAACTTAAAAGATATATATTCCTTAAAAATATTCAAAATAATATTGATTTTAGTTGTTGTATCTTATTTAACGCTTGTTTTAATCCACATCCGTTTGGTCTCAAAACATGTTTTTGAACCTCAAGTCCCATTGTTGAGATTAAATGTCATGCTTAGTTTAAAATAATTTTACTTCGGGGTAAAGGCAATGTTTTGCTTAACAGGTTTTAGAAATGTGTGATTGGACGTGTTGGAGGTGTTAGATTTTTTTATCACAGACTTAACTGAGCCTCAGTTTACCATGCTGTGATATGAGACTCACTGTAGTGTCTGGCAGCCGATTGCTGACATGACAGTCATTTTCACTTGTGCATTTCGTATTGTAAAGTCTGGATTTGGTGCTTAAATCAAATTGTTACATATTTCCATATTTAATTTATTATGTATTATGTAAGCTTTAGATAGTCAAGAGATTTTTCTGCATTTACTAATTGTAGTTGTGCATATACTGTATGCACGCACGCACGCTCACACACACACGCACGCACGCACACACACGCGTGCGCGGAAAAATGAACACCATTTCCAGTTTAGACTATTTTCAGTTTTTCTGAACTGACTCTTTGTAGGATGTGTTTAGGTAAAATAATCATTTTTGTTTCATTCTGTGAACTTCTAACATTATTTCTTCCAAATTTCAAATATAAATATTGTTTCTATTTGCATTTATTTGCAAAAAATGAAAACGGCAGAAACAGGTAAAAATAACAGAAAACATGCTCTGTGTTTTTTCAGAAGTTCACTTTTAAGCAACACAACAGTAATATTGTCACGGTCCCACCGTCTTGTTTATGATATTCTAGTCGTGTGGTGGGATCGGGGCAGAGTTCTTGGGTTTTATGTGGGAAGGCCATGAGATGTTTATGTTTTTACCTCTCATGTGTTTTCCCAGTGTCTCGTCTCTGTTCCCGCCATCTCGTTTCCTTGTTGTCCTTCCCTAAGTGTTTAATGTCCCACACCTGCCCCATGTCGTTATCCCTCGTTTGTGTTTCCTATAAATACCCTCTTGTTTCTTTGTCTTGTGCTCGGTCATTGTATTCAGTGCGTCTTGTTGCTCGTCCATTGTATTCAGTGCGTCTTGTTGCTCGTCCATTGTATTCAGTGCGTCTTGTTGCTCGTCCATTGTATTCAGTGCGTCTTGTTGCTCGTCCAGTTTTGCCTGTTCCTGTCGTGCTGTTTCAAGTCTTAGTAAGTGTTTGAGTTTAGTTTATGTCAAGTGTTGTTTTAGTTCAGTTTAGTGCAAGTTAGTCTTCGTCCTGTTTATTCTGTTTCCCTGTTATCAGTTTTCCCCCATCGTGGGTTTTGTTTTGTGTTTTTCAAATAAATATTTCTTGTTTAACCCCTTCACCACTGCCTGCCTGCATTTGGGTTCTTCCGCACACGATTTCGTGACAGAATGACCGAGCCCATTCAGAACCCAGCGGGCAGTAAAATGGATGGCACGGCGTCGTCCTCGCGGGCCGCCCAAGCCCACTTGCTGCTGGGGTTCCGTCAGGGGAGTTACGGGAACCGGGAGTTCGCCGGGGTATTCTCGACGGTGGCGAGGTCTTCTGAGTTTGGCGAGGCGGAGTTGAAGGCGATCTTCAACTGCTGCCTCACTCAGCGCCTCGCCCCGTCGGAGAAGAGGCTGCTGGCTCCCCTTGGGTTCGCGGACATGGTGAGGTTCGTGGCCAACCGGGACGGTCCCGAGGGTGAGGTTCCACTCGGAGCCCTCGCCCCACGGTCGACCGCTCCGGAGGGCCTCATCCTGGCTGCCGCTGCCCGGGGGACTCAGTACCCATCGGCTTGAGCCCCACGTTCCCCGGTTCTCCTGGCGGTGCCTGTGGCGAGTGGGTGAGGTGTGACCCGGGGATGACGTCTGCGGTCTCCACCTACGCGGAACTCCCTCCGGTCCCCACGGATTCGCCAAGGTCGGCTATTGATCCGGTGGTGCGGAGAAGGAGGGAGAGGCGCAGCGGAGGAGCGTCCATGCCGGTGCATCCGGTCCGGTGCGGCCGGCATCCGGTCCGGTGCGGCCGGCATCCGGTCCGGTGCGGCTGACATCCAGTCCGGTGCGGCCGGCGTCCAGTCCGGCGGTGCTGCCGATGTCCTGTCCGGTATCCAGTCCGGTGCAGCCGGCATCCAGTCCGGTGGTCCAGCCGGCGTCCAGTCCGGTGCAGCCGGCGTCCAGTCCTGTGTCTAGTCCTGTGTCTAGTCCTGTGTCTAGTCCTGTGTCCAGTCCTGTGTCCAGTCCGGTGTCCAGTCCGGCGTCCAGTCGGCGATCCAGCTGGCCTTCCAGCCGGCGTCGAGCCATGTCCAGCCGGCCTTCCAGCCGGCGTCGAGCCATGTCCAGCCGGCCTTCCAGCCGGCGTCGAGCCATGTCCAGCTGGCCTTCCAGCCGGCGTCGAGCCATGTCCAGCCGGTCCCTGGGAGAGTCCCAGGGCCAAAGACTGTTCCCCCCGGGACTCCTCCTAAGTCCCCCAGGACTCAGCGCCCTCGAGCGCAGCCGGGGACTGGGACTGTTCCCCCCAACCCTTTTGGACTACCCCCTATGAACTCTTGTTTTGCCCCACCCCCCCTCCCATGTTTGTTATTTTTGTTATGCCACCCCAGTCCTGTAGTCTTGTTGTCCTGTCTACCCCTTGTCATGTTCACCATGTTTGTCTGGTTTTTGTCTTTGGTCCAGTCTGTCAGGTCTTGTTAGTCACCCCTTGGTGAACACCTGGAGGTGTTCATTAAGGGGGGGGCTCTGTCACGGTCCCACCGTCTTGTTTATGATATTCTAGTCGTGTGGTGGGATCTGGGCAGAGTTCTTGGGTTTTATGTGGGAAGGCCATGAGATGTTTGTTTTTACCTCTCATGTGTTTTCCCAGTGTCTCGTCTCTGTTCCCGCCATCTCGTTTCCTTGTTGTCCTTCCCTAAGTGTTTAATGTCCCACACCTGCCCCATGTCGTTATCCCTCGTTTGTGTTTCCTATAAATACCCTCTTGTTTCTTTGTCTTGTGCTCGGTCATTGTATTCAGTGCGTCTTGTTGCTCGTCCAGTGTGGTCCAGTTTTGCCTGTTCCTGTCGTGCTGTTTCAAGTCTTAGTAAGTGTTTGAGTTTAGTTTATGTCAAGTGTTGTTTTCGTTCAGTTTAGTGCAAGTTAGTCTTCGTCCCGTTTATTCTGTTTCCCTGTTATCAGTTTTCCCCCATCGTGGGTTTTGTTTTGTGTTTTTCAAATAAATATTTCTTGTTTAACCCCTTCACCACTGCCTGCCTGCATTTGGGTTCTTCCGCACACGATTTTGTGACAAATATTTGTACATGCATTTAAGAAAAGTAAGGAAAAAGGTATGTGATAACCTTTATTACAGTTTTCATGTCTTTTCATGCTGTCAGTCTTTTACATTGCTTTTTTGACTTTACTCCTGAGGTTTGATTTTGCTTAAATTCAGCAGACACTGGACTGGTATGGCCACAATACATTTATAAATGCTGATTAATAGAAAATTTGGAATGGTCTCTTAATATTTGTTTGTGTATATACATGGGGACTTTAATGGCCATGTATTGACAGTTATATAGACCACACTTAAAACAACCACACTGCTTTTTTTTACAAAAACATTCACAAGGCTGGTGAGATGTGCCATTTTAAGCGGTGTTGAGCATGTTTTTTCTGCACCAGTGGATATGTGCTGATGTGCTTTTCTTATCTTTGGAGGTGATCCTAAGTATGGAACAGATTACTAACATAAGAGAAGCAGACAGTCCTTCAGTGTGTGACCAAATCACATGACCTCAACAGCGGTGTTACGATGCAGGCGTTTAAACTATAAATCTCATCTGTCAGAGGATTTGTAGTCATAATAGAACTGGGTCTCTCTAGCGCTCTCTTATTGAACTGTTTTAGATTCATATGCAGACTATTAGCCAGGGTGCCGTGGACAAGAAATGGTGTGTACAAACCTACGGTATAACTTCTCCATCAAAATGCTTTCACAGACTGTTCCTTTCACACCGTATTCTTCAGCTTTCATGCTGCTGTTTCTCTAAACCAGCTTGTAGGTGAATAAAACGTTCTCGGCAGTCTTCCTGCCATTTCTAAACTTAGCCAACGAGAAAAAAACTGTTAGCCATCTGACATTGTGTTAAACATTGAATTTCCTGTTTAATCAAATCAATGGATCTGTGTCTCTTGACTGCCCACAAACCTCGGTGGGAAATGGTATTATTTGTCAAAAAGCTTTAGAGAAGGTGCAATATAAATGGGCTCCTGCCCAACGGCTGAGTTCCATTTGACTATCGCCAAATAAACTGTTATATACCCATTAGGCCAACAGGGACAGAAGGCAGAAAGTAAAATGTGGCAACATGTGGCGTAACCCAGAAAGATCTCAGAGAATGAGTCATCCGTGCTGGGGAGATCGGCCGTTCCGACTGGTGGTTGAGTTCGCACAGCTGCTTTATTGAGCTTGTGGCAAAATAACAGAGAGATGAACTGCTTTAGTGGTTTCAAAATGGAGAGTACACTGACCTGATATTATCAGTTCATCTTTTTTTATATTTTATTAAGCAACAACACAACAAAATAGTGCTTTTAATTCAAATTTAAGGAACAATGATCTAAATAATCAAAACTGCTTTAGAGTAATTATAGAAGTTATTAAAGAAATTAATCACATTCTCCTGAAAGGTGAATGATAGCTATTCATACTTTTTGCAGTGTCAATGTTTGGATAACTAGACACACAAAGACTTACTATAAGCTTTTTCTGAATCTAACATGACCCAAGGTGAAAGATTTATGGCCACGTCATTTTCACTACGACTGGATGAAGTTGTGCATCAGGATTCATTGAGAAAATATGGCAGGGATTATTTGCTATGAATATCTACACAGATTCTACTTAACGTTTCATCTTGATAAAACACTGAATCTGTGACACACTCTCTCATTACTTTTTGTCCAGGTGAGCTGCCCTGTGGATAAACATTGTCACTTTCAGTAAAGTCACTTGACTAATTTTCCTCCATGCATGAAATGATGTCGCTGTGTCTGGTTCAGCCTTGTGTTCTGTTGGAATTCCCATTTATATTGGTGAGTGATTTCTAGAGATGTAATTTTAAAAGAGGCGGTGTGTCAGGGTGGGGAAAGCCATCTGTGTCTGATCTACTGGTATGTGTGACTGAAAGGCAGGGCTGAATGTCAATCTGTGAAGTCCTCTGTGGAATTGGATCCAAACCAAGGGGAAAGACACTGAATAAAATGTCTCTCCGTTTTTGCTCTTGGCGCAAGAGGAACAATATCAGATGCTGTTGATAGGAAATACGCATTCTGAGTTGAAGTGTAATTCAAGAGGGCACTCTTTCATTTGGCTACCATCTAGTGCCTATGCACATTATTCTAATTTCCTCTCACAACCAAAACACACCACATGTTGCATAGTGTTCCTTTTGTCTTTCATACTCATCTATTTAACCCAAGCTCCAGAGCTTTAGTGAAAAAAATCCAGTGCAATGCCACTGTCAGTCAGGGTCCCCCACCAGAGCTTATATATCTGTCAGAGGGACTATATGCTGCTCCAGTTTGAAGCTCTGTCAGAATGCAGCCCGCGTGCTGTCACCTTAAGCCCTACCATAGCAGCCCCGCTGGGTATCTCTGAGGAAGCAGAATGTAGATCTGAGAGGGTTTACTGCAGTTAGAAGGCCTTCTGGAACATTAGGCCAGGGGTGACACCAGTAGCTGTAATTAAATCTGACAGATGATTGACTCCTGGGAACTTTGGGGTAGAGAGAGGGCCTTGCACACTTTGCCTCTGCATCTAGATACTTCTTGATGTCTCATAAGGAATGAGTGCATAAATGTTGGTACATGTAAATTTTGCTTGTTACAGAAACATACTGTAGGATTTCAGTACTGGGCGGAGCTGTCCAGCTCTGTGGTGCTGAAACGCAGTTACAACAGGAATGACTCTGCGAGGCTGTCTCGCGCCGTTCATTTTTTATCAGCCGTTTCATTTTTTATTTCATCTAAAACAGATTACCATGTTTTATTAGAGCTTAATACAAGGTTAGTATACAGTGCATATAGAAATATTCTATATCTTTATAGACATTTGCTTTGTGATTCATTTATTATCATATTTTATTTTGAAAACTCCATTAACAGTTCAATTAAGTTGTTTTCATATGTGATGTCAAATGCGAACCGCTTAGTAAATAGCTGGGGCTGTAATGAACCATAGCTGTGGATCGATACCGTGCGCCGAGCGAGCTCAAGGAGGCGAATATGTGAAAGAATGCGAAAGGGGTGGAGTTCTGCTCTTTTACTTTACAATCTGTCCAGTGCAGGAGAGAGATCGCACTGCTGTCAGGAGAGGCACACACTTCCACTCTTCCTTTAGTTTTTGCTGTACAACGAATTGCTTAACCAAATCCGCCCTGCGGTTATTTTGTTTCTTGTAATGATACTGATGTGATTTTTCGTGAGCATTTGCGGTCCTCCGACACAGACGTTGATTCTGTCATCCCGCTGCGTTACTCGCGCGCACTCGCACCCGTAGCCGGAGAATTGAGACTTTCATAAACGCTGCCAGTACCCAGAACCGCCAAACTGTTTGAAGTGGAGAGCTTCCTCCCGTCCCGTGCGTCCATGGAAGGGGACGTTATGGATAAACTGGAGGACATGGCCTCAGTGTGCGAGTTCGACCCCATCACGGGGGATATCCCCGCCACCAAAGTGGAGATCACCGTCTCATGCAGGTACCGCGTCAAATCACTTTTGACTCATTTAAGTTTATTTGACTGGTATATCCAATCAAAGCTCAATAAAGTAAGACAAAATGTATAATAGTATATTTAAAATGAATGGTTCCTGTTCATCTAACGAAGGTATTTTGTAGGCTATATACAGTATATATGTTTGGTTTGCAAGGGGTTAATATTTTAGGTAAATGCAAAATAGACTTTCTGAAGTAGTTCACGTCATTCTGTCTATATATAATTGATATGAGCATTAAACTAATGCGATGAGAGTGTACAAGTCCCTGCAAATACCCAGTAATATATATAATTCAAGAGATACTTTTTATTGGGTCGTTCTGTTATTTCACTACTCAACACATTTTACAGCTGTAATCTTGAAGTAAACAATGATGAATATTCATGAGGACCATAAAAATAACCAGAGATTTACATTATAGTGCAAAACAGTAGAATATTGATTGTACAGTATGTCGCCCTCAAACTAATTTCTGTTCTGTGCTTTTTCATTGGTGCTTGCTTGTGTGCATTATACTGTAAGTGCATGTGTTGCATATTATTATGTTGCATTCTGAGTTGACACTAAGCAATATTCATTTATCACGCAAACTCTTCTACTGGAAAAATGATCTGAGATGAGGTGAAAATAAATTTCAGTCATGGGGCTTCTCAGGCAGGATCGCAGCCAGCTCATTGCTCAGAGTAATAGGTGGGCTGTTGGTTTAGGTTTTCAATCATCTGGAGAAGTAATGGGTAGTGCTGGCGGTTCAGTTATGTCTTTAATAGACGTTTATAGCCAATTATACATGCTTCAGTCCAATTTAGACAAAATTATTTGTCAAACCATCTTTTAATAAGAACAATTTTCTTTTAAAGTGGTTAATAACCATAAGCATGCCAATTTCTCATCTGCAAGTTAATATCGCCTGCTGTCTGCGCAGTGAAAGACTGTATACTAAATATGAGTGTAATTTCGTCACTGATTTTTAGATGAATAAACATCTCAGTTACAAAACGAGGTATTAGCTAAATTGTGATCTCAACTGTTTTATTGGAGCAGATGTAAATTGCTTTTTAGACTGGAATACATTTTTACTTGCTTCATGGTAGGCTAAGAAGCCAAAATGCCATTTTACAATACTTACTTAAAAACATGGCTTTCCAAAACCAGGCTTACGTTTCATTTTCTGTCAATCTCTCTTTTTATACCTCTATCCCTTGCCAGAAATCCTATAGGAATGCTAGTGGATTGCTAATGTGATTTCATACAATGGATTCAAATAAAAGCAGCCAAAAGGACTGGACAAATTAAACATAATATACCCACTGAATAAAGAAAAATTCAGAAAAGATAATTTAGTTTATGGCGTATCATATTAGATTTTATGTGGAATCTTATAGGATTGATGTTTGATCCTTTGAGATTCATTCCAAGTTGTAATTATAAAATTCCATTTATATTCATTTGTATTTTTTTCATTGTGCTAATCTTGTAACTCCAAAAGCTATAAAACTCATTACTGTTATCACTTTTGTGATCAATTGATGAATTTTTTTGCATTCTTATTTTTAATTGAATTTTTCGCAACCTCTACTCCTAAAATTGAATCAATGCATTAATAAGCTGTTGTCTCTGGACAGTTATTGCCCCATCTGTTGGGAACATTTTCACCGGGGCATTGATGAGACTTGGCGTGGCGGTGATGGAAATCATAACCTGCGTTTGTTCTCTGTAATATATTTAGTTTGGGGCTGGTTATCAGGGGATTGAGGTAGACGTGGAATTGAATTGCTTCACTTCCCCCACCAGATTCTTTAATAACCTGCAGATGTTATTGGAGAACAGAAAGTTTGGGCTGACAAACCCAGAAGCTGTAAGGAAAGCCTTATCAGAAACAAGAGCTGTTCTGTGGCTATGAGATATGGGATTGATCCAATTGTCTAGACCTAATTGTGTTTTGCGATCGGCTCGTATTGTACTGTTGTAAGTGGCAGGAAGAAGCTATCTGGATGCACCTGATGTCAAGTTCAACCAGCCCACCATGATTTCCCATATCCACAGACTTACTAAAACACGAGACAATATACCACTCCTGAAACTCGAGAAGTACCTGATTAATACTTTTGGGAATACAGCATTAGTTTCTCTGCCACTTCAAACATCATTAAAAATTTTTTGTTTGTGTTCCTCTCTTCTGATGTCTCTCAGGTGGCACAAGTATTGGTTATTTGCAGGTTCTACTACTGTAACCGCTGCTTGAAGCTGCATTATGTGGATAATGTCTTGCATAACTAATAAACAAACTAATTGATAACTAACTTTTTAGATAATCCACATTTTTCCATTAAACATGCAATAAGTGCCTTATTTGAAAAGGAGTGTCATTAAAGTGCTTCTTCAGTTCATGATGATCATTCATCTAAACATTTAATTCAGTATTTTGAACATAATCGTGGACCTTAATCTGGTTTGACACTAAATTTAATTAAAAGGAATTAAGATAATAGTATAGGTCAAGGTTCAGAGACAAGGCTTAAGGTTAGTCCCAGACTAAAATGAATGTTTGAGCTGTCTTATCTGAAAATAATTTTAAATAATAGTTTTGTCTCAAGATGCACACCAATAATGTTTTTTATAAAACATTTTCTAAAAAGTGACTTAAATATCCTAATTTAACTAAGGCATAGTCCTGGCTTAAGCAAAGCCTGGTCTTTGATTTAGGTCACTTCTATTAAAATGCCTTTGATAAAAATATTACTGGTGTGCATCTTGAGACAAAACAATGGCAATGACATATTTTAAGATATGTCAGGGCAATTTATTTTCAGTTAAGACAGCTCAAACTTTCATTTTAGTCTGGGACTAGTCTTAATCCTTGTCTCTGAAACTGGCCCTTGACCTATACTGTTATCTTAATTCCCTTTAAATTAAATTTAGTGTCAAACCGGAATAAGGTCCACGATTATGTTCAATAAACTGAATTTAGGTTTAGTTTTAACATCATATTAACATATGATGTTAAAACATCATAACATCATTAGTTTTTTACAACCAATTTGTTTTTGTCCTTTAGATTTTTCTTGTAAAGATATGTTTTGTTTTCCATTTCTGTTGGGAAACATGCCGAAGATGTCCAATCCCTGCACCCCTATTGTTACTATTTCCCCCGGGAAGCTCAATGTATTGTGTCAGTGGAGGCGCATAGTTGTACTTGTTGGCAAGCTTTAGTTTCACTGCAGATCCACATTCTCCTCTTAGCTGACCTTGCAGCAGGTGAGGAACGAGATCATGGAATACATCTACATTCACATTCCACCCCTCCACTGCATTGGCTCCGATCCTGCTGAGAAGAGCTCTGTCAGGCTTTCTTTGGATTGGTGGGTTTTTTGAAACCTGGAGATGAATAACTCGAGGTTCAGCTTCGTTCTCAGCATGTGATTTGATTTCAAATGGAGCCATGTGCTATTGTAAGCCCTTATATTGTTCTTTTAGCTCTATTGACCTTAATGGCTGAATTGTATCATCTGATAATAGAATAGCAGAGCATCTTCCAAAAATAAGTACAGATAATAGTCACGTGAGGGTAATGGTCACTAACCCTTAAATGCTTCTAACTTGCGCATATGAACATTATTAATGGTTAAGACAATAACACCATTATGCAAAAACGAAATAAGAGGTAATAAAGCAGATAATGTAATGAAATACATATACTTTTCCAAAAACTCATAAGAAAGAAAGATTTGAGAGAAATGTGGAAATGTACAGTCACATGAATATCAATTGTTTCGTTCTAGATTACTATGCACTTAATTTCTCTTTCATCTTTTTTCGCTGTAATATTGATCTTGAGTGGTATGATTGACATTTTGTGGAATCGTCCGATTTATAGCTTTGAGGATAAACAAGTGTCTGAATAAACTGCAGTATGTCCAGTCTGTGGATAGAAGGAAATCATATCCTGGCGCATAATGTTTTTGAGAGGAGGGACTGAGTGTCTGACCTCTGCATGTCACTGAGGGAAGCTCTTAATACAGCGAGTAGTCAACAGATGGTGAACGGATGGATGGGCTGGGTGAGAGCTAGGCCAGTTGTTAATTGTGCTGGCAGATGTACAGTAGTAAGTGTAAAAATGAGTTATTAGACTGAGTGTGTGGGGTTGGCTGGGAATGCTTGTGTTTCAGCAGAGGATGTTTGAATGTAAGAGATCAAAATGGTCAAGTGAACTCTTGAACTCTTTGTCCCTACTGCGTGGTTCAGACGTTCAGCTGGTGTATAATGTAATAAATGCTGTAAAATACTGTACTGTAATGACAACATGATTCTATTACAAGTCCAAACTTTACTCATATAAATAATACAAATAAACACACTGATAGCAAAGATAGTTGATTTAATGTCGAATCAATGTTTTATGTTATAATCAAGGTTATTCCCAACATTGATTTAACATCAATTGCAATCAATTATCTTTGCTATCTGGGTTGTTTGTTTGCCTTAAAGTATTGTTGTAGAAATATCTCCTGGTCTCTGACCAGTCTGTTATTAAGTCAATATTGACAGTCTTGTTGCTGTTAGTTAATGCTGATTTTTTTCTCAAGCATTTGTAGTAAAATATTAAAATGAATCATAATCTGCGTATCTCACCATCTCTATTGTCATGAAATGTGAGGAAGAACCCAATTGCAGGCAGCAGTTTAGGATTAACAAAAAGGGGATATTTATTCAAACACAAAAAAACGAAACAAAAACCCACGATGGGGTATAACTGAACAAACAGGATAATAAACAGGACGTAGACTGACTCACACTAAACTAAGCTAAACATCACTTTACAAACTAAAGTAAACACTTACTAGACTTGACGGGACAATCCAAACAGGAACACGAGCATGGGAGAAACAGGTAAGCAAAACATAGAACGCACAGCTCACACGGCAAACACAATCAATGACCGACACAGGACAATGAAACATGAGGGCATTAAATAGGAAAGACAAACGAAGGGTAATCAATGAGGGCAGGTGGGAAACATTAGACACGGCAGGGAAGCAATACAGGAAACGAGAGGGGCGGGGCCAAAGACAAGACACGAGAAAGCACATGAGATGTAAAAACGTAAACAACTCATGGCTTTCTCACATAAAACCTAAGGCTTTGTCACGACTCTGCCACAGGACCAAGAAAACCATGACAAGATAAGGCAGAGTCGTGACACTCTATGCAAAAACAATAGAATTGGCATAAAAACTATTCACTCTCACATGGCCTTTTATTTAGATTTATAATAGACTCTATTGGTCTCAGTCCGCTCAGTTACATCCAGCACACGTAGCGTCCAGGGAACAATGACATTTTCACTCCTAGGATTACGGTCAACGTCGTGAGTCATATTATCCAAACACTACATCATACATCGACAACCAAAAGGGGGAAAGGCTTCAAGCTATACGTTTAAAGCTACATCCACAAATATAAAAAATGACGTAAACTTTTGCACTTACTTGAGGCTTGATCACAGAGGCACTCAACAATGCTGAGCTCTAGTGCTGTTGGTTCCCTGAAATTTTTACTCTTTTTTAGGTAAACATGCATATCGCTTGGTGACAAATCACATCAGCCCCATGACAGCGGAAGTGGCTTAGCTGGCTGAGATTTTAACGGATGTACGTCATCACCCTGTGTGCATAAAGTATACAATACACAATAAAAACATCTCGGTTTATAGCATTTGTATTTAGAATTTTTAGAGTGATAATTTAAGTCAATACATGCATTAATATTTACAGAGTTGTTAAAGTGGAGGCTATTGATCATACTGTAGACCTTAAACGGTGGCTTATTTTTCCACATCCCAATAAATCCCAAAATATCTGAGTGACGTAAATGAGCAGTTCAATTACTTCATTACCATGACAATAGCTTTTAGTCAAAGATATATAAAAGGCATATCTTCCTGATCATCTCAGCCTGAAAAACCCATGTAAAAAGGATTTTCTTTATTAAGGGTACTTTTTGATTATTATGATGTTCATCATTTCTGTATTACTGAGCCTTTGTTTGATTATTTCTGCTGTCCTCTGTAATCAAATAAATGTTTAATTCAGCCATTAAAGTGGTAATTCAACTTAAATGAGAGTCATACATCAGACGGCACTGCGTAACAGTGATTAAGCATCATTTTTGTTAACCAAACATCTCTCTTAGCCGTTATGCCAGAGGCGTGTATAGAACAAGGTGGCCGCATGGTCTGTTACTTTACTAGAGATTTTTGCAGTGATATACACCCGGTTTATGAGCGATGTCTGCTCAGGGTTCCTGTCTTGTTTTTGATAAGCTGAAAAACGCTGATGTTTTTTTTTTGTAATTATCCCTTGTGGAGAAGACCAGAAGGACTGTAGATCATATAGTATTTAATGAAACACTATAACAAGAATTCGGAGGTCTTAGAGCTGGCCACGGACCCGTGAGAAACGTTTTAATAACACACCGGTTGGATGCCAGTGTCCATTCTGCTTGGGTGATTGGGACCCAGGACAGTAAATTATACTCTTAACCTTTCTGCCCATCTTTTGTTTCAATCTACGGGAAATGTCAGCGTGTTGTTGTCTTTCTTGAAGCTGTTAAATTGTAAAGCGTACATGCACAATTTGGTTTGTTTGGAGTGGTACTGAAATGTAAGCTATCAATGCATTGATGGCATCTATAACATGGGGAAAGTTGGTAAATGTGTTAACTATTCCTAACAAGAGTTAAACACAGTCTTTACATATCTCATTTATCATAGAAACAATTAAATTTATGATCTCAATATGAACCATTAACAGTTGTATATTGGTAAAGTTATTCAAACTTATGGATACCATCAAAACAGTTGTTTCTTTCACGTTCAAAATGCTTTAGTTATTATTTAATCCTTCTCAAGGCTTTACTCAAAGTTTAACAAATAGCCATGTCAAACATCTCCTACAGACCTGAGAGTCATTCACACAGAGCACTTATACCCCTGCCAGTGTACAAGAGTTTTCATTTCTGATACACAGTGAGCACATCCTGTCTTTCTTTGTTCACCTTTACTTGCAGGTCCATAGCTTTCAGCTCAGACGCACACTGAGAATTCTCTTTGCCCCTCTTAACTTGATAGTGACTTGGACTCTTGAATTGCTTTTTCTGCTTCTTTGAACCAATGAAAGTTCATTGGCTGGCTGAGGAGTTTAGAATCTATTTTGATCCCGCTGACTGGAATAGCTTCTCCTGCATGAGGGTGCCAATTACAGTGCCATCAGGTGCTGGTAGAGCATGGGTGAGAGGGGGGTTGGATCACAAGTCCATTGGTGTCAGACCACTTCTTTAGCAAAATTAAAAAACTGATATGAGGTGCCAATATCCAGTACCTTTTCGAGTGAGTCTATGTGAGTCAAATAAATCAGTCAAAACATCAAAACAGAGCTTTGTGTTCCAGGTAATGCGTGTGCATTCTTTTTACTATTGTTTTTAATTGGTCAGTGATAGTTACAAAAACATTAAAGGAGTCTCATTATGAGGAACCATTTTCCTTGATCTTTTGAGATGAAAGAATTTTTTAATAATATAAAAACAACTAACTTTTATACTTTAGAATTTCCGGGTGAAAAAAAAAACTCATGGAAACTAAACTGCATAGATAATTTGTTTTGTACTTCCAAAAGAGTGTCTCCACATTTAAGTTACTTTAATTAATACAGCATAAAAAGGTTAGATACTGTTATTCCTAATATAAGATTGTGAGTAAAATATAAAAAAGATGGTCAAACATTTAGCTGCATGAAGTTCCTACTGCGCCTCGTTTCCTTCTGAGAAATGTCAGCGTTAGAAAAGAATGGCCAACGTTTATCTTTCATCGCTTATAATCCTCGAGGTCTGGGCGGCACATTTCAGCATGGATTGTTTTGTGAATCTATCACAATGTAAAGCAGACTTTGCCAAGAGGCTGTTATTGAAGGATGAGGCAATTAAAAACCATATTGCAGCCGACAGCAAACCTGCAGATAGCAAGCATGTGCTGCAGAGCAATGTATCTCATTTCACATGCAAAAAAGTCTTTAAAATGCCCAACAGCAAAAAATCAGCTCATTTGTTTCAGTGGAAAGGTGCAAAAGTGACATAAACTTAACTGCGAGTGATTTTATAACAAGAATTGTTATTAACATTAAAGATGGACATTACAAAAAGAACTATAAAATAAGGATTGTATACAATCTCTATGGCTTGAACCTCATACCTTCTCACGAACCTGTAACACTTAGTTGTTGTAGGATTCATCCCGGAATGCAGTCATGTCTCAAAGCCCAAAGGAGTCAATTTATCATTTTGGTGTGTGAACGTCAGAGATCTGTCAAAACCTCTACATGTTTAGAGAGTATAGCATAATGTCTCTAAGGAAGCCCAACTTTATTTTAGCAGCAGTAGGACACAAGTTTCATAAGCCTCACGTCAAAGAAAACTACTACTGAGGTATCTAATGTTCTGTGTTTCCGGATGCATACAATGATGTCGATAAATCAGATAATTCAAAAGTTTCCTCAGAAATGTCCTTTGTTCAGCATTGAAATCTTAAAATCCCCCAAATTCATTCCTCAGAGTCATTTCCTATTTCTTGTTAATAATTAATTACAGATGGAATCTTTGATATCCCCTCATTCAGAAAGGCAAACATTTAACCTTAAGGCTCAGGCAGGAAAGTGTGAATACAGAAAGAATACGTAAGCATGGGAATCTTATTATTGATTTGCAGAGTACTACAAGAGTATGTGTGTACTTATGAAATATCTTTGTGGCTGAATCAAAGAAAATTGTCCTTTCTGTGATAGCAGTTTAGATTTTCGGTTGTGTTTTGAAGACCTACCTGGTATAACAATAAGTCTGCGTGGAAAAAAGAATAAAAAATCAATAATATAAAAACCCCACATCTATCAGCCAAGTCTAAAATTTGATTGTGAATTGAGTTTATTCAGTTTTCCAAATGACTGCTTGGGTGCAGTTAAATTATTCGTTTTCCATTGAAACGTCTCTAAAAACTCATTTCTTGTTGAACACTCAGCGCTCAGTCTACCACGGGTGAAAAAATTCATTTAAAACCTTTGCAATTGCAGGAATGTTTACTAGTTGAATTGACAGTGTTTCTCGTCTGTCAATGTCTGAAGCACACTAACAATGTCTAGCTGACACTCATAAGAATCAGAGAACCCTGTTTCAGAGTTTTCAAATAGCCATTATAAAATCCAAAGGCACACATAAAATTGAATTACGACTAATTCCTCTGAAACTGATATTGCAATAGAAATCAGATATTTTCAAGCCTGTCAAATTAAACCGAATGAAATTGTTTTTATAGAGTGCTACTGATAAAAAAGAAGGTTTGAATAACCAGACCAATTATCTGTTAGTGACTCTCAGAGTTTATTGAACCAGCATGTCAGAAACCCTTTCAGATTCGATCAGCCAAAAGATGAGAATGAAATGAATGTCAAGAGCTGTCTGAAGAGTTTGCAAAACTGTATATTTTGGGCCCTATTTGTGCACAGAATGTCAATTAATATAAGCAATGAGAAGCGTTACGAAGGAATAAATCCTTAGTGCTTGGCTAATGTTGCCATATGCCTCCCCTTATGCTTTCAAATGGACTATTCTGAATATTTGGAATAACTGGAGAACAACTTGTGTATGTACAAAAAGAAAAACGGCACTTTTCTTTCATATATGGGCATAATGGAAGTGTAACCTCTCTTCTCAATTTTTATGGGTACTGAAGGATCCAAATGATTGGGTTTTGAAATAACATTTGAATTAGAGCTCCATCTGGTTTATTTGTGTGAGGCTGCGGTATTCATTTTATGCCTGAACTGTTTGACCCATATGACCTAGTTTGTCAGAACTTCATTGCCGCCTTTTTCTCTTGTTTCCCCAGAAACCTGTTAGATCGAGACACGTTCTCCAAGTCTGATCCTTGTAAGTACATCTCGTGTTCTATGACAATAGCACACGAGAATTTGTGGGTATGCTAAGTGCTTTGGAGTTATTGGTTTAATCTACTGCGCATGCAGTACATGTCACACGCACACTTATAGAAACTTCCCAGGCTCCCCAAAGTCCCCAGGCCCCTAACTTTCTGTACCTGACACATCGTTCTCAAGTTCTGTCTCTTCCACACACTTCAGTTGTGCTTCTGTTTTCTGCACTCTGCCTGCAATTTGTCTACTCTGCTGTTTCTTCCAAGTTTCCTTAAACGCATGCATAGCATTTGCATCACAATGTGACAGATTTTCTTCACCACCATATAATAAATGCAGAGCATGAATTTGGCCCCTGAATACAAATGCTTTATGAATTATAGGGGCATCTGGGGGTCTTCTTAGACCTGTACAGTAAATCTCTTACTAAACACATACAGATTATAAAATAGAGACCTAGAGGAAAAATGTATTGTTCAAAGGTTGCTCTTTCATAGATCAGTTGTGTTTCATTCATGTACTAAATACTTTATAGTACAGCGCTATAAAATGAATGTATAAAAAGGATCTAGGATCAATTCCTGTTTCAGTTTTTTATTTGATTACTATTATTATTTTAATCTTACATATATAATTAAAACGAAATTCATGTTCTGTTGGTTGTATTTTGTTTAAACGTTTGTGTAGTATTAAAAACTGAAACAGTTCCTCTGGACTAGCGTACTGTACATCTTCCGAAATGATGTATAAAATAATCTGGTTTTAGATCAATTTTATGTTCAGATTGAAATCGTCAATAATATTGATATTTGATGGCAAATCAGAGCTCTGTTTGTGTGACATGGCTGAGATCTCTTATTAAAGGGATGTTTCACCCCAAAATGAAAATTCTGTCATCGTTTACTCACCCTCTTGTCATTTCAAACCTATATGACTTTCTTTCTTCTGCAGAACACAAAGAGATTATTTTAAAGAATGAAGGTAACCGAACGACTGCGGTACCCATTGACTTGCATTGGTTTTGTGAATACAATAGAAGTGAATGGGTACCGCCATCGTTCGGTTCTACAAAATATCTTATTTTGTGTCTTGCAGAAGAAAAAGTCATACAGGCTTGAAATGACAAGAGGGTGAGTAAATGTTGACGTAATTTTCATTTTAGGGCAAACTATCCCATTTAGGTCAAGTGGAACCATTTATTAGATTTCTGTAGGAGAACTATCTAAGAAACACAGACAAAAAAAATCTTAATCTTATTACTAGCAAAAACATCTACATTTAATTACTGGAGTTAATCCTGAACCTGAAAGATTTTGTTTTTGTTTTTTACCTTTCTGATCTAACTATAACAAGGTTGTTTTACAGTATTGATGCAAATTGTTTCTTTGCTTTTCTTTGTTCTCAGTGTGTATTCTTTACACTCAGGGAACGGAGTCGAAGCAGTGGCGCGAGGTAAGTGTCCACACTCGAGAACGAACCGACAATCAGTTCTGACACAGACTCCCTCCCTCATTTCTCCTAATCACCTCTGCATATCCTCCACCGTCTCACTCCTCTCTGATCCGCCCTCTTCAGTCTCTCCGCAGCCCTCCACTGCCCATTGATTTCCTTGTTGAATATTCATGAATCTGTCCCCACGGCCTTGAGTGATTGGCTGTTAAGATGATTGTACACTTTCCGTTACCGATTAGCATTAAAGTCGATCTGGCTCTAAAGTCACCAGCCAACGCATTTGTAATGCTTCCCAGCTCGCTGGTCCCGATTTTTCACACTTAAATTGTGTTGAGCTAGGGCACCCTGGCTCCCATTTGGCAGGTCATTGCAATCAGCAGAAAATCTGACTCCGGAATCATGTCCATCAATGAGCTTACACAAAAAAGGAAAGATCTAAATTGGACCAAGCGGGTTGCGGTGCTCCTTTGCTGGACTGGTTTTGTGTAGAGAAACCCGTTTTAATTGAATTCCCCATTAGCGGGTGACAGTTGTTCAGGCAGGTGTTCTCAAAGTCTACTTGAATTTCGAAATGTCAGGAATTTTTTTCCGCTCTAATAATAAGTACTGCTGGAGTGTCGGTCGTCTTTTATCAGACAGCACAGTTTTTCTGGGATTGCTTTTCCTCTCTTACTACAACAGCTTACATAATACTAAGCAGGTTGCTAACTCCGATTAGCTTTGTGGACTCTTTCACCGTATCCCTTCGGTGTAAAACACCTGTTGTTTGGGTGTTATACCAACCACTGTGGAAAGGAGAAAGCTAAGCTGTGAAGGATTGATAAAGACATTTTTTGTATGTGTACCTCTTTCAGCAGGAGATTTAGGTGTGTATGTGTATCTCCGGTTGTTTCTGAAACAATATAAACGCCTGACTTTAGCCGAGAGATTTACAAGCGAATGTGTTCACAGGCCCATGTTCTCTCCCCACACTCTTTTATTATGTTTACTTATTTGAACTATGATTCTTTATCTATAAACACTTGAATGAAATGACCCACTAGAGGCTCTATGTTTTGCTGTGGGGTGTTTTTAGACACAAACCAATACAAGTTAATGGGTGCACGTGTGTTTTCAGTCATAACTTCACTGTTTGAGTTTAGTTTTTAGTGTCATCATTTGAATGATTATCTCATTACAGATTAGTTTCTTTCTGTGCAGCTCTCGCTGCTTTTATTTTTCCCATGTTGAAATTTTTCCTATTGTCCCATCACTTCTCCATCTCTGCAAATGTCATCCGTTATTGTGTTTTGTGTCCCCCTCATCCATGTATGGTCTCAATCACTTTTTTCTCCATTATGAACGGAAGTAAAAAAGCATTTCCAAAAGCATTTCCTGAAGTTTATGTTTCTATTTGCATCTGTTCTCGCTAATGGCATTACTCCCCAGAACTAATTTGAATGTCTGTGATATAATACATACAGAACACTGCACCTTATGCCAAACAGTATAAAAGCTAGCAATAAACAAAGGTTTATAGCCTACAGCACACAGCAGCAGGTAAATAGAATGATTTATAACAGCCGTTGAAGTGATGTGAAGTGTGAATTTAAGGTCGTGTAATCGTATTCAGTGTTTATGACACATTATGTTGTGAATGCTAAAGACTCTGCTTGTGTTCTCCTCTCAAAGAGCTGCGTTTAAGTCATTCCAGACGCGGTCTCTTCTTCAATGTTTAGGGCCTTGAAAAATAAATTTCAGTAAATGTTCTCCTTTTGTTTTTTGGAAAGATATTATGGGGGATGTTAACAGGCTAAGAGTTCAGAGCAATACATATGGGCCAGGCCATGTACATACATTTGGAAACGGATTCATAATAGTAGATTAGTAGACAGTAGGCTACATTACACTACATGTCTTTGACATTATACATCTTTACATTATGTTACTTGTCTGTAATGAGAAAACTCTGCCGTGGTTTTTATATTTTAATCACCTGATTATCATACGATCCCTAATAATCTTTCTCCACCCTAATTTCTGCCTGGCCAGTACAGTTTCCCCCCTTCTGGTGATTCATTTATTTATTCATTTCTCATCTGACTTCTCATATTTAATTATTCATGGAAAACACAATTAGCTGAGGAAACCAGCTGCAGACCTTCTTAGTATACATCGCAAAGAATGAAAGCTCCTGTAAAACTGTTCTCTTTTCTTCTCTTCCCCTCTCTTTTCCTTTCCTCTCTGACTGCTGTAGGTTCAGAAATATTTACCCACACTTGATTCAGAACCACCAGTTTTGCTTTAAAACCAACAGGGACAGACCCTTCCAGCGGCTATAGCGGATAAAGAGATGCTTTTAGAGTTTGTGATTCCACATTTTTAGAGGACATTACAGTGAAACAGTTGGTTATGAAGTAATATTCATACATAAAGCTGAGCTCTGCTTCTTTATTATCATAGAAATTGCAGTCATTTTCAGTACTCCATATGTTCATATGAATAGACTGTGACCATGTGCCATTAAAGTGACATCCCATAAACTCGGAGAGCTGCTCTTCTGAATATTCATGTTTATTTATTGCCTGTGTGCCCTTTATTTGCATGCAAACACTCGCATACATGCCACACAAAGACTGATTATGAGAGGGAGTTCCTTCATTTATCAAAAGCAGCTCTCCAAACATCCTGCTAAAAATTCACCTGTTCTAGTTTTCTTTGCACCTGCTGACTTAATGCCGCATAGATTATTGGCTATTTATTATATAGTTTGTTGACACTCCATTCCATTTTCTGTTTAGTCCAGTCCAGTTTTTGCTTCCTGTCTCCATTAAAATAGACAATCCACCCAAAAACGAAAATTCTGTCATGAATCCCCCCCCACCAAGTTTTTCCAAACCTGTATACATTTCTTTGTTCTGTTGAACACAAAGAAAGATATTTGCAAAAATGTTAGCAACTGACATTTCTAGGACATCATTGATTACCATGGTAGGAAAAATTAAAATGGTAGTCAATGATGTAAATGTCAGTTGCTAACATTTTTCCAAATATATTTCTTTGTGTTCATCAGAACAAAGAGATTTATGCAGGTTTGGAACAACTTGAGGGTGAGTAAATGATGATAGAATTTTCATTTTTTTGGGTGGAGTATTCCTTTAAGCAACCACATAAACATGTTGGCGGCCGAACTGTAACTTTATTATGTCTATGCTATGCTGTGCTCTTTCTTTGTCTAGTTTGGGAGAACTGAAGTCATTGACAACACCCTGAACCCGGATTTTGTGAGAAAGTACATCCTGGACTATTTCTTTGAGGAGAAGCAGAATCTTCGCTTTGACATGTGAGTTATTACCTTTGGTGCTGACACAGGAATCTGCCTTGCTCTCTGAAGACCTGTCCCACTCCATCCCCTGTTTCTCTCTGTCTCTCTTTCTAAACCCTCACCCCCAGCGCATCCTCCTCTGTAATTATTGATGGTGAATCTCTCTTGACTGTCATGTTTAAGAGGCCGGATCAGTGAAAGGGCGATACATATTTCAGATCAGTTTTATCCTCAATCTTCACGCAGCCGCTCGAAAGCAAATGCATGACGCTGGATCCCGAAAGATTTACACAGCGTTCTCACGTTCACCTGTGTGTCCATCGCATGCTCATTCACCCTTTTAAGTGGGCTCCCCTAAATACCGGGTGGACTTAATTGGAGAATTCAGAGTGCCTTCGGTGTTAAACCTTCCTCCTTCATGCTGACTCCTATACCACTTCCAATTACACCAATGCAAATATTCACAGAGCCAACCAACTGTGCTCCAGACCCGGAGTTCCACTCAATTCAACTTTCAATACTGCCAGGAATTTATATGCATACTAAGGGTGTTCTATTTAAATTCTAATTTAAAGGTGAAATGTGTCATTTTTTCGATAGCTAGTAATGAAACCAGATGGAATTGCAAAATTGATGATTGCTCTCACCTGAACTCACGGCACTGGTTGAGGCTTTAATCAAATAATGTTTAATGCAAAATATATAGCATAACCTAAATTAATAAGTAGTCTAAAGCCAATCTACATACAGTGCAGTTCTATAAGGGTTGCCAAGTATGCATTTTTCCTGCGGAATCGGGCTACTTTTATACTCTAGCCG
Organism: Triplophysa rosa; assembly: GCF_024868665.1. Classification (NCBI taxonomy): domain Eukaryota; kingdom Metazoa; phylum Chordata; class Actinopteri; order Cypriniformes; family Nemacheilidae; genus Triplophysa; species Triplophysa rosa. The sequence continues at coordinate 14,218,680 of NC_079906.1, read as the reverse complement.
TGGGTTGTTTTTTATTCTGCGGGTTAAAGGCGAAAAGATTCTTTTCATCATTAGTGATTTTTAAGGTAAAATTGAATTATTTATGAAACAGAGGCGTCATTATGTTTACTGCTGTATAGTGATTTTCAAGGAGAAAAGTGACTGCAAAATATGTATTTTAGCTTTTGTTTTAATTTTCGTGTTTGGTCGGGGGTCATTGGGCTAGTTTTGATTGGCCACCCTGAGTTCTGTAATGTCTTTTTTAAAGGGACAGTTCACCCAAAAAATAAAAACCTGTCATCATTTACTCACCCTCGAGTTGTTCCAAATCTGTACAGTTTTTTTTGTTCTGATGAACACTGAAAAAAAAGATATTTGGAAGAATGCTTGTAACCAAACAGGTCTTGGCCACCATTGACTATCATAGTAGGCAAAATTACGATGGTAGTCAAAAATGCCTTGCTTTCCTACATTCTTCAAAATGCGTATCTTCTTCTGTGTTCAACAGAACAAAGAAATGTATACAGATTTGGAACAACTTGAGGGTGAGTAAATGAAGACAGGATTTTCATTTTTGGGGAACTGATCCTTTAAAGATATATGTTCCTTTACCAAATGAATTGTACAGCTGCTGTAGAGTAGTATAGCATTCAGCTTGGCAAACATTTTTAATTACACCTCATGTAACTCAGGCAGAAGGAGGTGCCCCTGAATCACTGTCTCTGGATCAGTTTGACTAATGACTTTCATTAATGGCAGAGATTTAATATTGACATAATTACACCGTACCACCAGGAGTTGTGTTAGTAGTTACTGTAGTAGTCAGCTGTTTAGAATTATGGATACTTTCATTATGAGTTAAGGTAACCCAGATCAAATAACTTCAGAATTGTTGAGCATGCTTTTCACAACACCTGAGAGCGCTCTTGTAGTCACATGATCAATACCAAAAGCTTTTTTCTGCCATTTCAGTTATGACATCGACTCCAAAAGTCCAGATCTGACCAAACACGTGAGTATAGCGATGCTGTGTGTTTTTGTGCATGTGTTTGTTTGCCTGATTGTGTATTAAAGTGAAATTATACATTTGATATGCATGCTTCTTTGTGTTTGTGCGGTTGGTTCTCTGCAAGTTATTTAAAAGACTGTCACATTTGATAAACTCTGTGAACTGAAAGAAAAACAAGTTCTAAACTAACAGTCTGGACTGTTCAGTCTGGTGTGTCACCAAATAAGTGGTAAATTTGTAAATTCTGTAATGTTCCCTTTTTAACTGGCAAACAAAAATTATTTAGGAGATATAATATATGATAAAAAAATTGTAAAATTATCTTTTGCATCGAACCATCCCAATGTGCTTTTGTGTTCATTTCACAGTGAATTTTTGATTTACGTTTTGGTTTTCCCACAGTTCTTTCTTTTCTTCTTTGGTTTTATCTCAGTGATCATTTCATTTTGGGTGTTTCGTCCCCTTTTTCTCCTCTCCAAAATCTTTTTGTCCTTCTCTAACTCTCTTTTTTTCTCTTGGTCCTCTACGGCCTGAATTCACTGACGCCTTCAATTTGGTTATTTTGTTTTGTTTGTCTTGTTCTGTTACATGATATGCTCTGTTGTTATTGTTATATTTGCGGCCTCACATCCCTCCTGGAAGCCCTCCGATTTCAACGTACGTCTCTGCCTTGCACTCCTAGACTCTTTAACCGTACATCTAATTTCTATCCAGTATCACCCTGATTTATTCTGATTTTTCCTTTACTTCCTGTATGCCAATCCACCCCATGGGGCGTTTTTGGTTTGGACCACCGTTGTGTAGGACTTCCTGGGTCAGACCTTCTGCACTCTGGGAGAGATAGTGGGTTCACCAGGCAGTCGTCTGGAAAAGCCTCTGGGGTAAGAACCTAATGCACTGTTCTTTGGGACTTAGCAGCTGTGCTTGAATCCGTCTCAGACTGATTACTAGCCACATGAAACTCTTCTCAGGTGGATGGCATTCATTCCTATTGACTGGCTGTCTATCTAGTCACATTTATTGATTCATGAATTATTTCGGGCTCAGCTATATGCACAGCCAGCGCCAAAGCCTATTTATTTACTAGTAACTTGTCTTTCACTTCTTAAAGGGATAGTTCACCCAAAAATGAAAATTCTGTCATCATGTATTCACCATTTTGTCATTTCAAACCTGTGTGACTTTCTTTCTTCCGCAGAACACAAAAGAAGATATTTTGATGAATGCTGGTAACCAAACAAAGGCGGTCCCCATTGACTTGCATTGGTTTTGTGACCATACAATAGAAGTGAATGAGTACCGCCGTTGTTCGGTTACCAACATTCCTTAGAATATCTTCTTTTGTGTAAGGCAGAGGAAAGAAAGCCATACAGGATTAACATGACATGGCGGTGTGTAAATGATAACAGATATTCTTTTAAACCTTAAGCATGCGATGAGGTTGTTTTTAATTCATAAGTTCTGTGAAATGCACGGGCCTTGCATTTTTGACCTTGCCTGATTGCCCATAATGCAATGCACTCTATCACTTTAGCCTGTCTTTATGTTCAGACCTTGCTTGAAATGGGCCGTAGCCTAGTCTTTCGTTCCTGTTCGGAGCATTATGGCTGTGGAACGATGATGGATACCGCCGTCTATGCCTCACCATCTGTGTCCTACAGATGTATGTCAGAATAGCAGATTAGGCTAGTCATTGTAGATTGCAAACACTAATTGAACACAACCAAAGGCATCCATTCTGCCATAGTGAGCGACAGAAGGGTTCAGGAAGTAAAAATCCCATTTATTTTGTCCATAGACAAAATCATTTTTAGCAGTAAGGAATTAACCTGTCAAGAGAGACATACTATACCATAAGCTCCAACATTGTTAAAGTGACAGTTCACCCAAAAATGAAAATTCTGTCATCATTTACTCACCCTCTTGTCATTTCAAACCTTTATGACTTTCTTTCTTCCACAGAACACAAAAGTTCACAAAAGATAGTTTAAAGAAAGTTACGGTAACAGAACAGCACTGGCCCCCATTCACTTCTATTGTATGGACATAAAAACCAATGCAAGTGAATGGGGGCCAGTGAACAACATTCTTCAAAATATCTTCTTTTGTGTTCTGCGGATGAAAGAAAGTCATACAGGTTTTAAATGACAACAGGGTAAATGAGTAAAGAGTAAATGATGACAGAATTTTTATTTTTGGGTGAACTATCACTTTAAGAAATTGTATGTGCTTGTGGGTTTAAAAACAAGACACATTTTTGAGAAGTCAATTTTTGTATATACTTAAAGATTTTGTAGTCAACTAAACCTTCTTATTTAATATTTTACATTTTGAATGAATGACAAAGTCAGTTGTTCGATATATTGTATCACTGTTGGTTCGTTTATGTCATTCAAACATTTTTTTGTGAAATCCCTATACAAAAAATGAATGGGGATAACACTTGATCCAAGCCACTGAAAAAGCTTGCAGTCTATAATTGTTGTTTGTCGAGCCCTTTGAAGCCAAACACTGCTGCAGTCTGGATCACACATACACATCATCACCACTCCACAGCCTGTAAGTGTTTTATAATGGCGCTTGCTGCTTGTATATAATGGTGTGAAAATAGCAAAGAGCTGAAGTTTACAAGGTAGATATGCAGAGTGTGGTTAGCACATATAAATAAAGAGAAGGTCGGAGGTGAAGCAGACCCTATTGATCAACCCGAAAGGCTCACGGTGGGATGGGATGTGTGAATTGCTTTTATTTATGGGTCTTATCTGTGCAGACTGTATTGGAGAGTTTTGGATGTGGTGAAGGGACACTGGGCTGCTCAGCTGGTGAATGAAGAATCTGTGTGAGTTTAGAAGCTTTAGGGAAGAATTGGAGCCCCTGATGTCTGTACGGTTTCCCCAGACTGTGTTAGATTAGATAGAGACAGTAAGAAAAAGTGAGTAAAAGCTAAAAAAATAAAGAAATTTAGTGAAAATTGGGTGTTTGTCTTGGAATGAAACCAGAAGTGAATGCATTTGTGTGTAACTGAGAAATCAAATTCTAGCAGAAATTTGGAAATCTGTTAACCACAGCTAAATGGAGTCTTGTCACAGAGCACACGATGACCTGCTTTTGAACAGCATGTCTTTCTCATCTCTCTCTCTCACACACACACACGCTTATGCGCACTCCTAATATCATCCTTTCTACACCTCAATAATTCACCATAGCCATAGAGCTGTCTTAGTGTATCCACTGCAGCAAACAGGCTACAGTGTTGTCTCTATCCATTCAGTGCGGTCTATATAGAAGCATTCATCTCTTTGCAAGTATCCATTCTTTTAAAATAAGTAAATCAAAGGTGACACACTTGGCAGCTCAATTTTCAAAGCTCAAAATTGTATGTTTATGTACACCCATAAAGTGAAATCTGATGTCTACTGCAAAGAATTCACGTTAATTTATCATCTTCAACATTTAGGTCCGCCTCCGCTGCTTCTGTTCTGAAAGAACACCAAAACATCCCTCTGCTGTAGATTCAATTACATCTCTCAGATCTTGTTTATATAGAAGATATAGGAAGGGAGGTAATCTAACCCTTATTGAATACAGCACAATACATCACCTGTGAATGCCTGTGATCTTCTCATTTTAGTGGTGGTGTTGTATTCGGGTTAACTCACCGAAATATGTAAAAACGTAAAACATACTTTTAAAATATTTTATTAGATGGATTTTGATTTTCAGATAAGTTTAGATGTTTTAATGGAAATTTCTTATGACTTTATTTGTTTTAAGAGCTAACGGCAACATGATTGGCGGGGTGGTACAGTAGGCAATTTTTATTTATTTATTATTTTTACACCAGTGGCATTTCAGCATGTGAGTAGGTGATTTCTGCATTTTAGACAAACAGCTTTCAGCCTGTATTGACTTTTCAACCTAATTATTAACTATACATATATTATCTGTTAGAAGTTACATTCTATTTCCCCTTCGGCTTAAAAACATGAGAGGGCACGTGCACATTCAATGTGAGTGATGCTTCTGGCCCGAGGCATTAGGTCATTATGTCATGCTGATAGATTGAGCTTGTGCCCAAGTATGCTTTGACTCTGTTGCATTGACAAACAGAAAATGAGAGGGAGAGAGAGAAAAATGGGCCAGCGAGTTTTATCTAGGCCTCAGATGCTCTACTCTGGAGGGACATCACATGTGTTTTGACCGCGGGCTGTTTGAGCTTTTTACTGACGAAAAGGGGCTTTCAGATTTAAATGCTAACCAGAAAAAACACCACAACAGACAGACTAAGTGCAACGGCAGAATAGAGAAATCCACTGAAGCATTTGCCCCCAATGAAAGAAAAATCTAAAACTATGTGTGCTGTGATGATATGAAACATTACTACGGTAAGGGAGAGTAAAGTAAGGTTCTGTTCTGCAAACACTGAAATTATGCAGTTGTTTTTACCTGATCTGACTAATAAAAATGACTTTTTGTTGGTGAAACCCAACATTCTGAATGATTCATTCAGTAGTATTTTATGCTAGAAATTTGTGTTACTTACATTTATTAGGTTACTGGATTTAACATTCTTTTTGTAATGCATAAAGAAAACCCTAAAAGCGTAAAGAATAAAAAATAAAATATTGCTTAAATGATCATAAACAAATGGCACAGTGGTATATTTCCGAGCTATGGTCAATTAAAACAGCGACCCAGGGCATGTCTCGTCTAATAAATCAGATTAAACTTAAGTCAACGTTGATCCATCATCTTGGATGAGTTTAATTGGAATTCACACGTATAGCACAGGAGTCTGTGATCATCTAAGCCACTCCATATTATGCAAATATGCAAACATTCACACCGAAGGATGAGCCGTTTCCGAGTGTTCTTATAGGTACCCTTCACAGAATTAAATTTTAAGCCATTCTGTCACATTTAGAGAGATGAGGACAGGAAATGCATTTACCGTTCCATCTACAGAAGCACTCTGGGCTAGGGTCATTTATGAAAGGCAATTGTCCACATAATGTATACATTGATTGCTCTCAGCCGAGTTTTTAGATTGCAGACGGACCACATAAAAAGCCTCCAGCACTGGGAGCACATTTAGTTTATGGATATTCCTCCTGTCGTTGGTTTAACATCAGTTTATTTATTCACCTAGAGGTCAAAATGAGGGCAAGATGAAATATCTTATGGGGTGGAAAAGCTACTATCACAGTGACCCCCAATGTGTAGCAAAAAAGCGGCTTTCACACTTTTTAGTAGTCTTTATTTTCTCTAAGCTAAGAGACCTCTGACACATGCACATTGTTAAAGTGCAGTCCACAATAGACACCAGCCGACGACTAAGCAGAGGAGGTAACAGAATTACAGATATGAAAGTCATCAGTCACTACACAAGGTCAGGTAGCTTTGGGAGGCAAAACAGAAAATGCATAAGCTAAATCGCACAAAACAATCATATTGAGTGCTGGTGAATCACTTCAGTATTTCACCATAGAGGATACACTGTAAAAATGGTGAAATATAATCACCATCGAAGCCGTGGTACAGTGCCTAGTTCCACTTTTTAACATTCACTCAGTTTCGCTCTCCACGAAAGTATTGTATTTTGTCTCATTTGGCCTGAACTTGACTCCAATTAAAAATACTTATAAGTCAAGTGTTTTTAATTGGAGTCGAGTTTGGGCCAACTAATAGAAATGAATTCAGGTACCACTGGGAGAGAAAGATTGAGTGAAGGTTGAAGTAGTCGCTGAATAATAAAGCTACATACATTTTTTACTGTGTAATTTTCATATCCACGCTATAAAGCAAAATTTAAAAGAGAGGTCTTAGACATCTTTTCTCCTTAGCCCATAGATGAACGCTTTACATTTGAGATAGAGCTTTCGGCTCTATCATTATTTTGTGGCTGTAGCCATACAAGATATGTTTTCATGAATACGATTTAATTGCAAGCATGCATTTTCGAACAATAAACAATAATAGTTCATTCCAAGCTCATTTAACTGCAGTACCTCTTAAGTAGCTCTATAGAGAAGATGATTCCTCATTATAATAAAGGGATGGTCGGTTAGTTTGGAGGTTTCATATAAATTATAGATTATGTTGGCTAGCAGCACAAAGCGGTGTGTTGCTTTGATTTTTCAAGGTTTGCTTAAAGGCATTTTCCAGGTGTCTCTAGTCCTAGTTTTATTCAGATATTTTCTGTTGCTATGGCACTGTATGGATTTTAAGGCGATCGAGATGCAAAACTCAACAAGTGGCGGCAAACGGCACATCGCTCTTAATTCTATCGTATTTAAGGATTATAGATGCCTGTCTAAATATGAAAAGCAATTGGATTCAATTTATAATCTCATTTCAATCCCTTGTGGAGTTTCAGAGCTGTGCTTTAGCAACGAGCTGTTGCGTTTTGCCCTCTCTGTTTGTCTTAGTTTCACGTGAAATGAGTCCGGATAAACTTATTCGCCTAATCTCTTTGTTAGAAAGATGAATGTAAATTTTCCTACCGGCCCAATGGTCTGTGAATGCACGGCTTATCACTCTCACCCAGAGCTGTTTATATCTGTTCAGACTGTTCCTGGATCAGCTGATCTAGTTATTTAATGCATACGTACACGTTTGCATGCTCGGAAACACATGAATATTTAATCCATCTTTGATTCTCATTCTACTGTTGTTCATCACATATTCTCCTCTAATCATTCCTCTCCGTCTCTGAATCTCCTCCGTAGCTTTCTGTTTTTCATTGCCACCTGTCAACCTGCTGCTGGTTTAAATACCAGCGTAATAGCGTAATATTTCATCCTAATGATGATACGTGCAAAAACCCTCCAGCGTTAAATTCTGTTATGCATCTTTCCCAGTCATGTGAGATAACATTTGTGCACTTTGTTAGAAGTCTCAAGGTCATGACATCATTGGCATGTTGTATGTAATTACAACGACATTTGTTTTATTTTTTAATCTTAACATTGTACGACTCATTAGGGGACAAGTGTGACGAAAACTCTTCTTTTGTTGTCAAAAACTTTTTGTCAACACTGTGATGAATAGTTTCTGATATAGCATGTAGAATTGCCTCACGAGCCGCAAGCGCGGAGCAATTTGTTAGGTTGACGAGTACCTCCATAAATCACCTCTTCTTCTCGCATGAATTGATCAAATCAGGCCTGCCCATGTGAAATGAGACGGCGGGCAGCCGCGGATGCCGTGATGAAGAAGAGGCAGCATTGAGAGCATCGTCGACAGAAGATATTCCACATAATGCTGCCTGACTCTTTCTCTCTGCCTGACTTTCTTTCATCTGTGATCAGTATGTTAATATATTCCTCCTGTTCCTTAAGGATGGAGCTTTGTGCGCATACTTTGTTAAGGTACTGTTTGATCATAGTGATCGGGTCGGACTGTGTGATGTTGATTTATAAGTCATTTGGCTTCGAAAATCAGCTTTGGGATGGTCTGATTGATGTTTATTGGTTCTAGTTTAAGGTTAGAGAGTTGATATCAATCTGTAAGCTATGTGCAAAAGATACCTTGCTCTCCTTTGCTGATGTGTGCTCTAGATCGTTATTATTGCTTTTGTCAACATTATCGAGCTTTCCCTTGACAGGTACAATGTTGTAAATGCCAACAAAGTCTGCCCATATTCAAATCATGCACGGTAGTTTATGCTGAGATGTTTTGTGTGTTTGTGTCGGGCTTATACTGAATTGTTGCATTTCATCTTCATTAAAAAAATGAAGGTACAGTTGTGAAGTTATGAGTCACAAAAATAATGTTCAATGCAACCTTTTTATTGGTAGTGTAGTTTTTGTGCTCAAGATTTAAAAGAACAGTTTTCCCAAAAATACTAATTCTGTACTTTCATATTAGTATGCTGTTTTTTTCTCAAGAAATCTTTATACAGGTCTTGATGACAGTTACAGTCAAGGTCCAGTGTTTGAAATTTACCGGCATCTAGTGGTGAGGTTGCGAACTGCAACCAATGGCTCACTCCACCCCTCCCTTTCGAAGCACTATGGAGGCTGACACAGAACTAAGATGTCGCCATGTTTTTGCTTCTTTCCCAAAGGATAACATATTTACGAAACACGCTCTGTAAAGCAGTTTGTCTGCTTAGGGCTACTGTAGAAACAACATTATTTAATAAATAAATTAAAGGGACAACACAAGTTGAGTTAAAAGTAAAAGTGTGTTGTCCCAGAAATCCCCCCAGAAATTGTATTGTTTCAACACAATCATTTTTACAGCGGTGATCACAGCTGTCAAGCTTCTAAAAGTGTAAAAAGTCCATATGAACAAGTGTATTTTGTGCTTTTTCACATCCCCTGGTTTCTATAAACTTGATTGACAGGTATTTGCTAATAGCTACTGAACAAAAGCTTCCTTTTTTTTGTTCCCAGGAAATAAATTATGGAATTAGATTGACATAAAGTCATTTTGGGCTAAACATTTTTCAGTTGCACTTTCTACATCAAGAAAAAAATATTAGCTTTCTCCACAACTGAAAAAAGTCCACTTTAACAGTTTGACAGTTGTTTGATGGCTGAGAAATGCCCATTTTCTACCAGAGTGGACTCTAACTGGTTTAGATTGCCTTGCTTGGTTCCAGGTGATGATATTGCTTCAAATAAAGAATGCATTTTCAAACATTCTAGCCTTTCGGTTTAAGTTAGATGAAAGGAAAATGTAACTCTTGAGTTTGCATTAATAAGAGTTAAATAGCGTGCAGTAGTTCAATATTAGCTGAAGGCACCGAGGGGTTCAGATGTTTGATCAGGCTCGAATCAATTGGGAATGCAGCATGGAAGGGCGTGAGCGCCATTGATTTTGCTCTTCTGCAGAGCCTGGCCAACACGGAGTGTTAAAAGCCACTTTCCAAATAAACAACCGGCCACACCACTGGGGTTGTAATAGGAAATTGAATGCCACATTTCGAAGGGTTTCATCATTCCAGACTTCCTCTCGCATTGAACGACTGTGCATACAGCAGCCTCTCAGTGAATGAGGTTATAAATGGCTTTTTTTTCTACTGAGACAGCCACGCTAGCGTTACAATTGTCAATTCGTTGGTGTCTGCAATCACAGTGCAACATTTTTGTTATAATGCCTTCATGACATACATACTTTTGTTAGTGCTTTGTCAGTTTCACTGGATTTTGTCGAACAGTGGTTGTTCTCAATTATGAATGAATTTACGTGTGTCTGCACAGAGATGCTTGGATGAAGCTCAGATAAAGCTTTATAATTGTTCATAAAGGCCAGTGTTTGAAATTTGTTAAAATGAAGAGAAATAGCAACTGTATGCACTTATTGCAAACTTCCTTTTTTGAAAGCTACTTCTAAACAAATTAAAGTTACTTTAATCTTCTAGATGTTTAATCTTGTTTTTCTACTTTTCATCTTTCTGGCATTTGTAAACCTGTCTCAAAAAAGTTCTAATTTGCCAGCCGTCTGGGTCTGACCCTCAGAAAATGAGCTGGCTTCTATCGTTTAACCCTGTTTACTTGTTTTTGGTTTACGTCCAAAACTGAGTCCAAGAATTTGTTTGGCTGTAAATCGTGCCACTCGTGTCAATGTTTCAAAAAATAATTTGCTCAGGTAGAAGCACTGTACAAAACGTTAAAGGTTAGTACTGTACGTTTTTTTGTAATAATTGTATTTCTGGTTTATTGAGGAAATACGGTCAAAGCACAGTAGGTTTAATAAAACAGGTGCCCTGTAATAACTCAGGGGAAGATGAGCAGTTGCACAGCTGACCTTTTACCCTACCATTTGGATGCAAGATTACAGATACCCTCATTGTATTCTGCACTAGAAACCAGAAAGTTAATGGGGAAACACACCAAAACACACATACATGCACACGGACACACACGGATGCACACAGAGACAGAAGACACAGCTAATATATTATGCAGACAATAAATTCCTATGATGTAGTAATAATTCACACAAAATGTTACATTTAAAATAATATTAACACAAAGGTAACACTTTAGTATAGGGACCAATTCTCACTATTAACTAGTTGCTTATTAGCATGCCTATTATTAGCATATTGGCTGTTTATGAGTACTTATAAAGCAAATTGGGAGTTTACGGAGGTCTTGTTAATGGTTTATTAATACCGAGAATTGGACCTTAAAATAAAGTGTGACCATACAAAATTCTAAAGCTGATGTCAGCAGCCCCTCAGTGAGCAAAACGAGTGCAGCCAGTGTGCAAACAGTGGAGAGGAACCCAAAACTCCAGTGGAGAATAAAAACCTTTGGAGGACCCAGGCCCAGCCTACACTGCTGCTGCATCTCTACAAGCTCGACAGTGATTGCACAACTAGGCTAAATAAATGAAAAAAAACAAAAAACAGGTTGCAGTTGCAATTTTTACGGACCTCGGAAACAATGAGAAAAGACAACTGAGAGCAGAATATCGTTCTACAAGTGCATCAGTTGTTATAGGAAGTGTTCCTGGTTCCGGTTGTTCTAAATAATTCAGCCTAATAATCCCTTAGAGGATTTGTATTATAGAATAGAATTCTGCTAAGAAGTCACAGAATTTTTGATTTTTTGATAAAGTCTGTGTGGTGCCCTGGTGGCATATATACAATGATTTATCATTTATTATCATTTATCAAAGTACCATCACCTCAAATTAATTGTATTTAAATTTAGAATTCTGAGTAATGCTAAAAGTATTATTATAGTGCAGCAACACCTCGACGATGCTCATGTTTATAACAGTAATTGTGGGGAACAGACTCATTTAAAGTAATACAGTCATATGGTTTTAGCCACGTTTCTGTTAGACAGAGCAAATCTATTTTATGATCTGTGATCATATCGTTAACAAAAAGTGCTTTATTAGTGAGAGATCTAATATTTAGCAAACTGAGTCGTATCAGATGTTTATCTGGATTATGTTCATTTTTTTATTTGATTAACTTACCTGTCAATGGTTTACGTCTCTTTAAAATGATATTTTGTGATCTCCTATTGACGGAATCGACCATCGTTTGTGCCGACATGAATTACAATTTTACTGAATTTACAATTACCTTTAACCAGCACATTTAAATTTGATGTCAGACGCTCTGGCTCCAGGTAAACATTGGACAATGGTGGCTGGTGCATCTATGTTAACATTCCGAACAATAGATTCACCAATAACTAGGGCACTTTCAGCAGGTTTCTCAGTCGGTGCGTCACTGAGCGGGGCAAACCTGTTCAAGACTGTAATCGGAATGGTTGAGTGATTTTTTTACTTGCGACTACGCCGTCTCACGGTCACAAAGTTTGCAGGGGATCTTCAACTGGAACCGAATTATGTGCGCAAATCGCATCCAAAGTGTTTTCTATGGCCCTTTCACTCTTACTATCAGAGTTAGCAAACAGAACAAGCAAACTAACTAGCAAGTGTAATTTTACAAATATATTAATTTTATTAATATTAATATATTAAGTAAAAAGTAAAAAACAAATATGTTAATATCAAAGGGAAGTGCTATACAAGGATACAAACAAACCGCAAGCAGCAGGGCAGCCAGGAACCAAGGAACTTCCAGTGATGACGTCACTGCCAGTACATTACAGTGAGCCAGTGATGATGTCATAAAGACATCCAGTAATGACGTCATTATGACATCAAATGATGACGCCATAAAGAAGTCCAGTGATGATGTCATTATGACGTCCAATGATGACGTCATCAAGACATCCAGTTATGTAGTTAACTATTTATTTGGTTTAGAATGCCAAATAAATTATATCAGACATATTTATTAATTAGTATCAACAGTACTGAGTGTCAAATAACAAATATATTAATATCAAAGGGAAAATATATTTATATCCAATGATATAATCCAAGAGCTCAGTGTTTCCCCTAGGTTTATGGCTTTGGGGGGGGGTGTGGTCTCTATATTTTCTCTATATTTTATTGCGGCGGAGGTCCGGACAATGCTTTTTTTAATAAATAATATTTAATCAATCAATCTAATGTTTTATCAGGCCATTTATTTTATATTCTGATAACCAAAGTAAGGCCTCGTAACTGATAAAATGTGTTGTAGGCTATGGTGCTGAAGCGAAGTCCTAGTAGTCTATTTGAATATTTAAAAAACTATTGACAACAGATGTAACAACTGAAATGAATTTATCATGAGAAGTACTTATAAAGTTACTAACAAGTAGCTTTCCATGCCATTCATACTGATTCTAAATAATCTTTCTGATTAAAACATGATTCATTGGCCCGGTTTCACAGACAAGGCTTAGCTTAAGCCAGGACTATGCCTTAGATCAGTGGTTCTCAAACTTTTTTGTTGTAAGGCCTCCTTTGTGTTAAGTGCATCGCTTTGCGGCCCCCCCATATAAAGACGTATAATCTTAAACTTAGAATTTTAATTAAACCAAAAACATTCAGTTATACAATGCTGGAACCTCAATTCTTTTGGTTGGTGGTGTCATTTTTCTGATGTTTGATTGCATAAAATCTATGATAAATTTCTATATTTCATAAAATGCCACAAAATCTGTGGCCCCCTGGATCCATCTTGGGGGCCCCCAGTTTGAGAACCACTGCCTTAGATGGATTAGGATATTTGAGTCACTTTTATAAAAATGCTTTAGAAAGAAACATTACCTGTGTGCATCTTTAGACAAAACAATGGCACTGACATATTTTACGATATGTTAGGGCAAGTTATTTTGAGTTGACACAGCTCAAACATTCATTTAAGTCTGGGACTAGCCTTAAACCTTGTCTGTGAAACCGGGCCATTATGAAATGCTCTTAACATGCTGAATGCTCTTAACGCGCTAAATAAAGATATATCGGCAAAATAATCAACATAAGTTTCCCTGAGTGTGCGTGATGTGTGCAGCTCAGTTATGTAGACGTGCTGCTCAATTTAGACTACAGAAATAGTCTAATTTTTTAATGGTTTATTATGTCTCCCGGTCCGGATGGAACGAAGGATAAGCTGGGCGAAGACCTGTCATCTGGTGGTAACTGGACTGTTGCTTGTCAGGGGCAGGGCATGTGTCTTTTCTGTACTTAGACTCAGAACAGGGGAGCGAATGTTGCCATTTTCACCACCCTGGGAGCGTTTAAAAATGCCAATACTTGTATCTAAATTTCAGGTGGTTGACGCGACATATTTTCCCACACGCGCTCTCTGTCCATTGGTGGGAGTGTGCTTACCTGTAGATGCACGCGCACGTGTCTCTGTGTGCAAGAGCATGGGGGCGGAACTCGTTACAGAGAGCAGAGGAGAACTGTAAGCGACCATGTAGAAACAGAGATGACATGCCTATGCCGCCATGTAAATAAGATAAATAACATAATGCTATTTAGTTTGTTTAATACGAGAACAAGGTATAGACATGTTATATAGGAAAGGTAGCCTTAAATTACTTCTCTTGTAATCTGGCGCTATATAAAAAATAAAATTAACTTGACCTTCAAGGGGGGCAGGGCGCATTGATAAGGCAATGATAGGGGAAACACTGGAGCCGGTGATCTGACAATTTATGGTACCCTATCAAATTTTGCTACCTTCATACAAAACAGAACTAACCCCTCCCCCAACCCAACCCTTACACCCAAGTTACCCCTCCCCCAACCCAATCACAACACGAGGGTAGCAAAATTCGATGGGTAGCATAAATGGAAAGAACACCGGCGGTGATAAGGTTAACTGTGTAACTTATACGATTAATGTCGCTTTAATGAATCCAGAGCCGTGCATAGGATAAGCAAATGTTCCTTTTCTCACACAGACTGATACGCTCTTGATTCTCCCAGGTAAGAGTGGCTGTATTTGTAAGCCAGGCCAGATCATATGCAGGTGGAGATGTGGTTTCCCTGTAACAGATAACAACAGGATTCCTAAACAGGCAACACTATTGTAAATAAACATCCATACCATTAACACATTAACAGATATAACTATGGCTTCTCCCCTCATACATCATAACAATATAATATATAACACTCGTCTCTCAAATGTCATCTCTTTCACAGTTACCAGAGTTTACACTATTGATGTAATGAAACAAACACTCTTCATCAACAACACTGATAGACAGTAATACAGATAACGTAGCACAGTTATGAACAGCTGTGTAGCTAATAGCACGTTAGTGCTAATAATAACAAACATATCCAAGTGAACACACATAAACCTGTCTGTACTCACTCTTATCAGACGCACATGAGCACACTACATTACAATCTGGAGCTGATGTCTCAGTTACAGCTCGATTCCCGTGTCCGTGTATACAGCGAACCTGCTCCACACGCTGCGTTCACATCTAGCGCCAGGGTTGCCAGGTCCAAGTAATATTTCTAGCCCAATGACCCATCAAAACCTGCCCAAAAGGAATGAAAACTACACTCTGAACAATCCGTAAAAACAGGGCACAATATACAGTATTAATATGAAGGAATTCAACGTATTCATTTTTTTACAGTTGTTTTACCTGTATTTTACATTTTGCACTGCATTAAATAACATTTCAGCATTAACGGAAATGTCCGTAAAATAAATGGAAAATGTACTGGTAATTTTCTGCCAGTACTTTATCCCCAAGATCCGACAGGCGGATGACATCAAAGTACCGCGAGAGGGATTCGAAACCAAACTTTTTACAATAGGCTTGTTTGAGATGCACCTCGCCTCGCCTGAAAAGAAGACGTGAGTAGGCGGCTGCAGTAAGGGGAGGAGTGAAAAGAGCGCAGGCAAGACGGACACTTCCCAAATCGCGCTGTCGAGTCGACTGGAAACGTCAGCAATGGAATAAAATAGAAGACTAGAATAGAATGAGCTTTATTGGCCAAGTATGTTTCCACATACGAGGAATTTGTTATAGTGACAGAAGCTCCACAGTGCAACAGAAAGACAGCAACAGGACAGAACACAGATGAAAAAAAATAACAATATACAATAATATAGAAATAGGCAATGTACAAAACAGCAAAAACACAATATACAATATAGACAATATAGACAATTATGTATGTAACACAATATACAATATAGACAATTATGTATGTAACACAATATACAATTATGTATGTAGATATGTGCAAATTTGGTGAACAAATAATGTAATATAGAGTTGTGTGTTCCGCGTTTAATGTCAAGTGTTCATAAAATGGATTGCCTGAGGGAAGAAACTGTTCCTGTGTCTGGTCGTTCTGGTGCTCAAGTGCTCTGTAGCATCGACCAGACGGTAACAGTTCAAAAGGGGAGTGTGCTGGGTGTGAGGGGTCCAGAGTGATTTTACCAGCCCTTTTGCTCATTCTGGATGAGTACAGTTCTTGGAGAGTGGGGATGGTTGTACCAATGATACGCTCAGCAGTCCGGACTACCCTCCGTAGTCTTCTGAGATCAGATTTGGTAGCTGAGCTGAACCAGACAGTTATAGAAGTGCAGAGGATGGATTCGATGATGGCAGAGTAGAACTGTTTCAGCAACTCCTGTGGCAGGTTGAACTTCCTCAGCTGGCGAAGGAAGTACAGCCTCTGCTGGGCCTTTTTAACAATAGAGTCAATGTGAGTGTCCCACTTCAGATCCTGAGAAATTGTGGTGCCCAGGAATCTCAATGACTCCACTGCAGTCACAGTGCTGTTCATGATGGTGAGTTTGGGGAGAACAGGGGGCTTTCTCCTGAAGTCCACGATCATCTCCACAGTTTTAAGTGTGTTAAGCTCCAGGTTGTTAAGACTGCACCAGACAGCCAGCTCCTTGACCACCTGTCTGTAAGCAGACTTGTCACCGTCCTGAATGAGGCCGATCAGTGTGGTGTTGTCTGCAAACTTCAGGAGCTTGACAGAGGGGTCTTTAGATATGCAATCATTCGTGTAAAGGGAGAAGAGCTGTGGGGAGAGAACACAGCCCTGAGGAGCTCCAGTGCTGATGGTGCAGGTGTTGGATTTGAATTTACCAAGCTTTACTAACTGCTGCCTGTCTGTCAAGAAGCTGTTGATCCACTGACAGACAGAGGTGGGGACGGAGAGCTGTGCCAGTTTATTCTGAAGGGTGTCCGTGATGATGGTGTTAAAAGCGGAGCTGAAGTCCACAAACAGGATCCTCGCATAGGTCCCTGGTCTGTCCAGATGCTGAAGGATGAAGTGCAGTCCCATGTTGACAGCATCATCCACAGACCCGTCTGTTCTGTAGGCAAACTGCAGGGGGTCCAGTAAGGGACCAGTGATGTCCTTCAGATAGGCCAAAACCAGTCTTTTAAATGATTTCATGGCCACAGACGTTAGAGCCACAGGTCTGTAGTCATTAAGTCCAGTAATTTTGGGTTTCTTTGGGACTGGGATGATGGTGGAGCGTTTGAAGCATGAGGGGACTTCGCACAGCTCCAGTGATCTGTTGAAGATCTGTGTGAAGATGGGGGCCAGCTGGTCAGCACATATTTTTAGGCAGGCTGGTGACACACCGTCTGGGCCTGGTGCTTTCCTTCTTTTGTTCTTTCTGAAGACCTGGCGCACATCTTCTTCAGTGATCTGAATTGTAGGTGTGGGAGAGAGGGGTGTTGCTGAAGGTGTGAATGGTTGTGTGGAGAGGTGTTCAGGGCGTGTGTGGGGTGTTTTTTCAAACCGGCAATAAAACTTGTTCAAGTCGTCAGCTAGTTGTTGGTTCTCCAAAGTGCTTGGGGATGGTGTCTTGTAACTGGTGATATCTTTCAGGCTTTTCCACACTGAAGCAGGATCACTGGAAAAGAATTTGTTCCTTAAATTGTCAGAATAATTCCTCTTTGCCCCTCTGATCTCCTTTTCCAGTGTGAATTTGGCCTGTTTATACAAGACTTTGTCCCCTTTCCTGTAAGCATCTTCTTTGGCCTGACGGAGCTTTCTGAGTTTTGCCGTGAACTACTGTTTGTCGTTGTTGTAAGTTAGATAAGACTTGGTAGGGATGCACATATCCTCACAGAAACTGATATATGAAGTTACAGTTTCTGTCAGCTCGTCCAGATTGGTGGCAACAGCTTCAAAAACAGTCCAATCAGTGAGAGAGAAACAGGCTTGTAGATCCTGCTCTGTTTCAATAGTCCATCTTTTAACAGAATAGATCGCGTTCACGTTTTTTATCGCATTTGTCTTGGGCCAACTGAGTTTAAAAGTGAGAAATGTTCTAAATCGTATATTAGACAAACTCTCAACCATGTCAACGCTGTACGAGAGAATTTAGATATGTTCTTTGACAAACGAATGCTTAAACTTAGAACCTCCGATTTCAAGTTTCTAGTTTATCCCCACCAAAAAATACATTTCAAAATTGTATGTGATATTTATCCTTCTGGGGAGTTCCTATATTGTGTAAATTCTGTAATTCTTTCCATAAAACAGACCCCTTTTTTCAGAGCATATTTTTCTTTAATTCCTGGACAAAGTGCAATAATTGTGGTTAAATGAGTAAAATGTTGTGAATTTAACATGTTGTTTATAAAAAATGTAATATGGAAACGGTGAAAAAGGTCAAACTTTTCTTTTAATATTAATAACTTACTTTTGTTAGCTAAGAATTTTATTCCCAAATATATATTTTTTTATATTTAAGAATTATTTGGGACAATATTTAAAAATGCTGTCAAAAGCAAATAATAAAAAGCTGGAGTTTTGTTAGACTTATTCGATAATATAAATTATATTTCTTGTTTTGAATTTATTAATATGGATGGTTTGAACATTTTGATTTTTTTTCTTTCTTTTTTGTCTTTGTTGTTGTTTTTGTTTTATCTTTTATTATTTTTTCTCGTCTGTTTTTGAATGTAAACTGTATACCATCTTATTTTGTAATGTTTTTGTTATACTTTAATAACAAAACGCTTTTTATCGCAGATGAAATCTTTGCAATTGAATTGCCACTGCTTTTACATCAAGGTGGTTATGAGGACTATATATTTCACATAGGTGTGTTTTTTCCACATATAGATCTCAAAACCTAGGCTACTTCAGTTAATGGACTTATTAATGGAACGCTTAAGAAAAAAGATATCAGCTGACATTCTCGCCCAATGAGCATTTAAGCTGTGTCGTCAGCAAGTTGATTCCCATCGTGCTTTTCATCAGCGCAGTCGGTGGAGAGCAACTGTGCCAGACTGAAGAATCCGATACAGCCGCCTGGCCGTCGTGAGAGTTTTTTGACACACGTCAGCATGACATCAGAGCAAGGCGGACGTAACTCGGACACATTTCTTACCGGCATGCATCTCGCGCTGATCACCGGTGATCGGTTCTGCGCAGAATTTGGTCATCTCAAACGAGCCTAATTTTTGAATCCCTCTCGCGGTACTTTGATGTCATCCGCCTGTCGGGTCTTGCGGTGCCGTATCAAGTCGAACAAGCCTAATATCTCTCCGTTATATTGCGACTAATTAACTCCTCAGCCTGGGTCTTTTACACAATATCCATACCAATATCCAATACCCAATGTCCAATGATGACGTCATAAAGACGTATAGTGATTACGTCATAAATGATGACGTCATAAAGACGTAATAAATGATGATGTCATAAAGACGTAGAGTGATGACGTAACAAAGACGTACAGTGATGCAGTATTAAATGACGTATTAAATGATGACGTCATAAAGGCGTAATAAATTATGACGTCATAAATGACGTACAGTGACGACGTCATAAATGACGTCATAAACGATTACGTCATAAATGTCATCATAAATGACGACATTTATGAATCAGGTTGTCTACAAGTCATTTGGCACTGGGTCTCTCACAAACTTGCGGAAGAGGGAAGGCGCGTGTCGGGCCTCTCCCCGGTCCCGTCGCGTCAGGCTCTCCGCCGGGGGATGGGCCCCCGGCTATCCGTGGCCTATCGAGCTTCCCGCTGCGCTGCGGTATGGCTGCCTTCAGGAGGGATTACGATTTAGATGCGGTCAGTCGTAATCCCGCAGACGGTAGCTTCGCGCCAGTGGCTCCTCAGTCAAGCGACCAAATGTCTGAACCTGCGGTTCCTCTCGTACTGAGCAGGATTACTGTCGCAACAACACGGCATCAGTAGGGTAAAACTAACCTGTCTCGCGACAGTCATTGTGACACCTGATGGCTCATTTTTTCATGCTGTGTGTTCTGTATGTGTTTTTGCTGAAACAGTGAGCTAATTGTAGTATCCATTTTTTCAGTGTGATATTGATCTCCTCAGTAAAACACTTACTTTATATAAACTCATGTATTGCATCCTTTTAACTTCAATGTAGGTTTTTGAAGTATATTTTGTGTCAATTTAAAATGTGTTTGTCACAATACTTTTTATTTATTCCTGCTATGATATAAAACAAAATTGTGTTTGTTAATGCACTGCTTGTGTTTTTCTTGTAGTGGTATACCTGGAAAGAACTGTGGTAAAATTATTCTCACTGCGGAGGAACTAGGAAACTGCAGGGTAAGTTTTAATTCTTTATTTACTTAATGATTAGAAAGTTAAGCGTTTTATTCTTAAATCAAACCATTCACTGTCAGACTGCCAGATACAGTGTTTCAGAAATGAACTGGAAAGATGCTGTCTGTTCACAGACATGGGAAAATCTTCAAAAACCGGTTGAAAACCAAAGATATCTTTCAATACCCTCATTTCCATTTTGCTGACAAATATCTCTGTTTTCCCAACCCTTCATCATAACATCAGAAACATAAACAGTGCCATAAGATAAGCCATTTATTTGTATTCACAGACAGGTTTACATCATTACATGTATTTGTATTCGCAGGAGCGGATTTAGTGATTTGGGGGCCCTAGGCGAATCCATGTATGGAGGCCCCAACCCAATGTGCCATTTTACTTTACTACAACCCTTATTTTTCTTCCTCCTCAAAGCACACAAATTTTCACCCCCAGTCAAAGTGACAGGGGAAAACTAAGCTTAATAAACACAGATACTCACTAATTTAAAAACTAATAATAATGAATTCCCAAATGAAAAACAGAAAAAAATACATCTGGGATTACTATATACAAAGTGTGCCATCTCTCCGACCATTCATGCATTTAAATGTGACCAAATTTCTGTACTAGTGCGTACAGTATGTATCGTTAGCACTGCACTGACGCTATTATATTATGTCTTTATGTGCCCATCGGTCTGAGCAGCGGAGTCAAACAACCTTTCTACCTTTGAACTAGCCCTTTCCTACCAAGCGCACAGCGCTCTTTGTTTGACAGTTGTTTTGGTCGTCAGTCATTATAACTGTTGTCGGTGTTCATGGAGAAATACTCACCGGCACATTATCATTGCTCATGGCCGGGAGAGTGCTGTGTCTGGCGGGAGAGAGAGGCAGCAGCGGTGGAGTTTGTGTGGGGAAAAAGCAGAGACTTTGGCAACAATCTTTTCTAAATCATCTTTTTTCCTTCCGCTGGTGTAGCTGCATTTCTTTGTTGTTTTATTTCCCTGCGACTTTAACTTCGCTTTGCAGCTAATGTACCACACAGTGACACTCTTGCTGTGGGCAGTTCTACTAATTCCGCCGCTGCGTTTCTCTAGCTAGTGTCGAACTCATCTCGCGCATATACGGTGCTAATGGAATGGTCCACTCTAATCTATAATGGGGGGAGTGCCTTCGTACAGATGTAATAACGTAAAACGTTAACAGGGATATCCCGACTATTTTGATGATTACTTGGGGCTTTACGTGGCTGCTGACATGGCTTATTGGTTAAGTCCACCCCTTCCTTTTGGGGGCCCCTGGTAGCTCTGGGCCCCAGGCGATTGCCTACCTTTGCCTAATGGGTAAGTCCGCCCCTGTGTATTCGCCTATTTCACAAAATGACGACAGAGACTGGAAGTAGGGAAAAACTTTTTCCTGTCGCATTGCTGCCATAGCCATTCATTCATTCATACAGCTTGTTTTCTCACAGGCATTCATTTTATTTACCAAAAGCAACAGTAGCATATGTTGTCTCATTTGTTCATGGTTTATTGGGAGATGTAAAAATAGGGAAAACAAACATTACAAAAACATTGTTTTTTGAGTGATTTATTTATTATCAAGGTCTGATATATTTTAGCATACATCAGTATATCAGCATTAAGGTAGCGCTACATGCCTAACTGCTTCTAGTCTCCACAACTGTTCTGTGAAGTGAACGGAGCTAGAGCATTGACCTGACAAGCGTTTACCCTACTTCCGGTTTGTGAAAAAAAGTGAAAGTGATGTGAGGCCAAGTATGGCGTTCCATACTCAGATTTTGTGCTCTGCTTTTAACCCATCCAAGTGCACACACACAGCAGTGAGCAGCCATTGCTGCGGCGCCCGGGGAGCAGTTGGTGGAACGGTGCCTTGCTCAAGGGTCTCACCTCAGCCGTGGTATTGAAGGTGGAGGAGAGTGCTAATCATTCACTACCCCCACCTACAATCCCTGCTGGTACTGAGGCTCGAACCGGCAACGTCTCTAACCATTAGGCCACGACTGCCCATTAGGTACACGTCATGCTGTGAAATAGGTCTATTGTGGAGTTAATGACAGTAAAAGGAATTTTTAAAGAGATAGTTCACACAAACATTTTTATTCTGTCATCATTTACTTAAGATTGTTCCAAACCTGTATAAATTTGTTTGTACTGCTGAACACAAAGAAAGATATTTGAAAGAATGTAAGTAACCAAACAGATCTCATCCCCCATTGACTCCCATAATATTTATTTTCCCTAGTATGGCAGGGGGATGAGATCTGTTTGGTTACTGACATTCTTCCAAATATCTTCCTTTGTGTTTAGCAGAACAAAGAAATTTATACAGGTTTGGAACAACCCGAGGGTGAGTAAATGATGACAGAATTTTCATTTTTGGGTCAACTATCCCTTTAACAGCCTTTTTCATCTGTACCTCTAAATGGAAACTATACTGTACATATACTGAGCTGAAAAATGGCATGATTGCCTTCTGGGTAGAAGCATAGGCGTAATTTGCGGGTGGGACATGTCCCCACCACTTTTTGGAATAAATTAAGAAATGCTTTCGGAAGGTGTGTATTGTTTAGGCGGCATTAATATCTGAAACGCATGGAAAACACAGGATGGGCCGCTTTCTCACCATCTCTCATTGCTCACACTCGTAAGTTATATTTGCAGAAGACAGAGAGCCGCGACTTCAGAAACGCAGCCAGTATAAAAATGCGTGCATCATCTGCACTCACTCACGGTGCTTGCTTGTGCATCCAGTGTCCAAGCACAAAAACGCGTAAACCAATGAACAAGTGACTTTTTAGTCGTAGGAATAATCTGTTTTTATGTGAAATGCACCGCAACAGCCAAGTGACCTTCCCCAAGTGACAGTTTGGGAACCACATCCTGTGAGAGCTGGGGCACGTTCAAGCTCAAACCTGTGTGCAACGTTTTGCTAAGGTTTCCAAGTTGAACGACAAGTTTCCTGGAAACGGTGTGCAACTGTGTGAAATGGGGTTTGAGATTCTCTTGTTTGGTGGGTGTGTCAAAAATGTCAGCCCAATCAGCAGCAACATGTTGCGGTGCATTTCACTTAAAATACATGTACAGTGTTGCCAACTATTTTCAATGGAAAATAGCTAAAGCCTGCCCGAAAGTCGCTAAATGTCGCCAGATAATGTCACACGCTAATGCGCATATCAGGGACGTCATCAAGTAGTAGCTCGACCTGATTTTGCCAAGTGGTTGATGTCCTCACGGCAACATATTTTGTTGACCTAAGGACAAATTTTTTATAAATAAAACCTAAACCCACACCAAACCCCAACCCTAACCATAATTTTACCCCTAAAATCTGAGGGAAATGATAAGTGAAAAACAATGGTCTAAAAGCACCTAATCCTGGTTGTAAGATTAAATTTAAAATAAACTGTAAACTTATTTCTGAAATGTGATTGGTTGATTTAAATGTTGTCCCAGGGTCAACATGATGTTGTCCTTAGGACATCAACCACTTGGCAAAATCAGGATAGCCTCAAGTAGTATCTGACAAGGGCTGCGTTCAGTGCTCGACCTGATTTTGCCAAGTGGTTGATGTCCTCAGGGCAACATATTTTGTTGACCTAAGGACAACATTTTTATAAATAAAACCTAAACCCACACCAAACCCCAACCCTAACCATAACTTACCCCTAAAATTAGAGGGAAATGATAAGTGAAAAACAATGGTCTAGAAGCACCTAATCCTGGTTGTAAGATTAAACTTAAAATAAACTGTAAACTTATTTCTGAAATCTGATTGGTTGATTTAAATGTTGTCCCAGGGTCAACATGATGTTGCCCTAAGGACATCAACCACTTGGCAAAATCAGGATAGCCGCGTTCAGCCCCGACAAAACGTATCTCAAAAAACTCGGAAAGAAAAACTTGCTCTCGCGGGGCAGTAGAAGTGAAGCAGAATGTTCCGCTAAATCGCCAAGGCAAAGTAGCTAGATTTGTCGCTAGTCGCTTTTTAAAATATAAGTCGCTAAAGGGGTTTAAAAAGTCGCTAAATCTAGCGACAAAGTTGCCAAGTTGGCAACACCGTGTATATTTGTGGCCTAATGGTTAGAGAGTCGGACTCATGACCAGAAGGTTGCCGGTTCGATTCCCAGGGCCGGCGGGTAACAACTGAGGTGCCCTTGAGCAAGGCACCTTACCCCTACTTGCTCCCCGGGCGCTGCAGTGATAGCTGCCCACTGCTCCGGGGGTACGTGTGTTCACTACTCTCTGGATGGGTTAAATGCAGAGGTCACATTTCGTTGCCTTGTACATGTGCAATGACAATAAATTGAATCTAAATCTCTCTACATAAACCACGCGATATTAAAGAGACAGCTCGCACAATGGGTCCAAGTAAAGTCGTTTACAAATGTGCCTGCTGCAGCTCGCAACAATTTGAAGAAATGTATTTTGCAGTATTAAACACGTATTTATACCTTTTTCATCAGGCTCTGAAAATTATTTAAAAAGAACACAAAGAATAGCCTCTTGCGTCATCAGAACAGGTTGTTCAACGCGCCACCGTTTCCGTTTAAAAAAACGTTTTGCAATGTTTTGTCGGGGCTGAACACAGTGGAGTCGAAAAGCGGAGTAGCCAATGAACGGACTGCCCACTATATATGATAAATATTCCCAACCATTTATTACAGAAACAGTTAAATAGAAAAAAAAGTATCGTTTTTGTCATCTCTGTCCCCACCACTTTTCAAAACAAAGTTACGTCACTGGTAGAAAGTGTGCAAAGTGAAATCTGTCTCCCTCATTTTAACTCGGATTAGATACTACCTGTGTTTTATAACCTTACTCCTATTGAATCAAAGGGTTATGGATTTGGCAACAAGGTTTTCGATAAGGATGCACAATTCACTGTATGCACGCCCTGCTGCTTATGTATTTCCGCCCATATGTCAGTTTTACGCGGGTTTCCGGTATAACATTCTCCCACAGCAAAACGAGGTCCTAGCGTGGTCTTTTTTCGCATATTCGCATATTATATTTGCATATTTTGATTAACTAGCGATTTCACTTAATTATATTATATTATATTATATTATATATGCTGTATATATTAACTTTTGTTGCATACCTGTTTTATATATTTTATCAATACATCGCTGTAGTAATGAGTTCAAGAAGCTTTAAATACCTTCGTCGTGCAGGTGCGATGTCTTAATATTGCTGTGTCCTAACAGCAGCTCATTAAAACGTTAGGCAAGCATTGGTTGTAAGCACGCTTTGGTAAGCACGCTGGAAGCTAGATAACAACTGAGCCTAAACGCGGAAGTGGCCGTGCATAGAGTGAATTGAATGTTGTAGCAGCTAGTGCCAGAGTTTCAGACACCACACATTGGTCAAACTACTTGGAGGGGATCATGCCATGGAGCATTTTATATTCCGATTATGCATTTTAGATTTGATCTGGTGTGTCAGACTCGAATGTTGCTGGATAATAAAGAGTTCGAGGAAGTCATGGTGAATAGCACTGGATGGTTATGATAAGAGGCTTAAATGCGAGAGATGGCTTGGAATAATGACAAGCATTAAAATGCAAATTAAGTATTTTGAAAAAAATCTGTCCTCTGAACATGTTAATATCAGGCCATGCAAGATTTAATTAATAGTTCATGTTTTTGCTTTTTGTTTCAATTTAAATTGTTTTACATACTCAAAACAGTTCATTTTGAGTCAGACATAAAGTCCCCGTGAACTGGAAGTTGCGATGGTTTTTACGTCCGTATTTTGACGCATTTCCAAGTGTGTGAATAGTGAATTGAAGGACATGCTGTATATCTTTTTTTGTGTTTTATATTTGTTTATTTAATGCAACTTTAGTGAAGACGTTACAATAAACAGACACACTGTCTTTTTTCGTGACTGGAAGAGAAAGGAGTTTCTGCAAGAGTATCTCTTTAAAATGTTCTCTTTCTGGAAGGTTTCAGGATGGCATCTTTACCGTTCTTCTCTCTGTCTAGTAAAGTTTATACTGTCACCGGTGAAAGTACTTATTAAAGGGCTGAAATAGCAGCCCAGAGTAAATTACAGCTTTTCTGGGTTGGAATGTTACATTGGCTAGAGGTTCAAACACACACACACTCTCCAAGGATTGCTCATTTGTGCAGTGAATTGCTCACACACCGGCTCACTCGAGCTCATTTCAAATGCTCAAAAAGATTTTCCCCTCTGTGAGGATAATATAGTGGTACATCTGCTAGATATATATGTATTTTGCGCGGGTGAATAAGGCACATCAAAAGATTTTTCAAGATGTTCTGAAAGGCTCGGTTTTGATCAGGTACATGCATTGAACAGCTGTAAGGAAATGAGAATAAAGGGCAGAATAAAGGGCAGCATGTGGACATGGTTATAACGGAAAAGTGGATTGTTGATATCAAATGTCGATTTCGTTTTAGGAAGGTGCATAGCTTGCAATAACCATACGAAGAATGGAAAAAGTCTAATTCTGCAAAATGTACAATACAGTAGTTATGTCATGAATCAGTATGACTGACTAACTATACTGTGATTTAAAATTCCCTTAAATGTGCTTTGTGTAATATTGACAGAAATGCAATATAATATACAAAACTATGTGTTCAGATGTGTATATAGACCTTACATTATGTTTTTATTACCTTAGAATGAACTATTTCTATCTACATACAACGCATGGAATTCGCTATGTTGTTTCTACAGTAGCCCTAAATGGACAAACTGTGAGCATGTTTTGTAAATACGTTATCTCTTTCAGCAAAGACACGAAAACGTGACAAAATCTTTGTCCTGTGTCAACCACCGTAGTGCTTTGACATGGAGGGAGGAGTGAGCCGTTGGTTGCAATTCACAACCTCAACGCTACATGCCAATAAAATCTCCACATTGCTCCTTTAAGGAAGCCTTTCACGTCCTGCACAATTCACAAAGGCTGGTTTCAAAAACCACCCTGAGCTTGAATGCCTTTTCTCTGTTCAAATAATTTTCAGCGTAAATTTATCTCGCCACGAGCTCCTATTGATGGGCTTATAATCATGTTTTAAATGATTACGCTAAGCCTTCCATACACGCCATTTCTGCTTCAGTCAAGAAACATGTCAAGCAAATGTATTCTAATAAAAGCGAGCTTCTCTTTCATCATTAAATATGAGGTAAATGGTCTCTAGAGCATGAGAAGTCCAGTGGCTGTTCCCCCTCAATATTCATCAGTGGCTATATCATTAATACTAATCACCTCATACCATTGAGACCTCACATCATACCATTAACACTAATGACAGTGGTCTCTATTGTGTTAATCATAGCCCTGTAGCCTTAAAAGCCCACGGCAAGCCAGTTTAGACTGATGTCAGTCATTACCGCAGTGTAATATATCAACAACACAATGGGCTGGATGTCACGTGAATGATTCTTTTAGAAATTATAGATGTTTTTCTTTTTTCTTCTCCTAATCACTCTTCCTGTCTTCTTTGACTTCAGTGTAATTTCACAACATCATTGTGACTGGCGCTCTCAGTGCAAGATGGTGTTTAGCAGCTAATTGCTTCATAGTCTGCCAGCTATGAACTGTTGTTTGCAAATGCCAGGCAGAAAATAACCATTTAGGGACCTCAAAGTTTTTTTCTTTGCTCTAAACCAAAATGTATTAGTATACAATTGTCATAATAAAGAAACTGTATTGATATAAGTGACCTTGAATTAACCAATTATAATGTTTTATTATATTCATTGGCAATGTTGTTTTATGAAACATGATGTAATGATAAACTGTTTAAAAACGTGTCAACGAAGCTGCTTACTTTTTAATAAGGCTCAGGAAGACTTAAAAAAGCAGCAATGTAGCCACTATTGAGAAAAGTGTTATTGGAGAGGGGAGGAAAATTATGTCCATCAGAATGAGAAAATTACAATCGTAGTAGATGTCATTATCAACACGGTGTGAAATATTCTGATTAGATGTGAGGGGTCTGTATTTCTTGAGCACTAAATATCGAACCTCAGTCAGGACCGGTGGTGTTTGTGTGAGGAACGAATTATTTCACAGAATAGGCAAAGAGAGTTATTTTCCCTTTAAACTTGCATAAATGCAGGTGTCTGAATCACATCGCTTTATAAACTGTGTGTGGTGTGCACATAATGCCTGAGGGTTCAGAGTCTCTTTATCCATCCAAACTGTCTATGAAAAAGCTGCGGGAAAAGGATTTCTCTGTTGTTACAGCTTACCTTCCATTTTCTATTCTTTCTTTCGTTCTTTCTTTCTTTCTTCCAGGACTGTGCCGCAATGCAGTTCTGTGCTAATAAACTGGATAAGAAAGACTTCTTCGGCCGCTCAGACCCGTTCATGGTGTTCTACAGAAGTAATGAGGACGGAACGTGAGTTACCTCAGTCTCACCATCCCACAAAACCACAGACAGGAAAAATCTCTTGTCATGCCTGTCATGTCAAATGAAAATGTAATTTCTTCAGCTAGTAAATTAAAGCAAATCTTTTAAACATTATTACATGCAGACATATTCATAAAGTATAGAAGCAGTAAAATGGCGTGTGATACTATAAAAAAGAATGATGTATACTGCTTAGTTTGACTGGTTTGTGTTGTTCAGGTTCACAATCTGCCATAAAACTGAGGTAGTAAAGAGTACACTGAACCCTGTGTGGCAACCATTCAACATCCCTGTCAGAGCACTCTGCAATGGAGACTATGACAGGTACACAAACACAAACACATTGATATGCATGTATATGCACCAGTGCATCACAAACACACTGTGTATGTGGTGAAGTGAAGTGTAACTGTATATGTGTGTGTAGAGAGGGATCATGTCTTTGTGCTCTTTCATTCAGTTCAGTCTGCTGATATTCATTGCATCAGCAGTATTTGATCACTGACAGCTTGCCACCAAGTTCCCTGGCATCTGATCTCGAGTGTGTGTTTGTGTGTTTGAGAGAGAGAGAGAGAGAGAGAGAGAGAGAGAGAGAGAGAGTAAACGTGATTAAAAAAAGAAAAGAGAATCTCCAGCTGTTGTGCTGCTCTTCTAATTATTTCCTGCTGTACAGATGCCAGTGGAGATGAGTATTTATGTTCCAGTTGGAATATTTTCACAGATAAAAATTCATAATGAGAGATGTTGCGCATTTTCATTCAGCCCTTCATACGTTTGAAGCATTTGATGGGAAAGAAGCTAATGCACATTCTTGAAATGCACAATTCAGATAATGAGGTATCTCATAATATTCAAGGTATTTTGAGGTGTGCACGATAACAATATTCTTAAGCGTATTAGATTGTATTACTGAATACTAACACATGTCTAGGAAGAACCTATGATTGAATATCAGCTTCTATGTGGTATGGCTTTTATACACCAGTACTATAAACAAGAAATTTAGTATAGAATTGAGAAGCATAATGACTAATTTGATTTACTTTTGCTCATTCTGTGAAACAAAATTTAAATACCATTGCAGAACTGTTATATAATTTGAAGCTAATCATTTATATTTAATTTTAATTTTGATGGACTTTGAGTTTATATCACCATAACTTGAGCTTAAAGGGATAGTTCACCCAAAAATAAAATTCTGTCATCATGTACTCACCCTATTGGCATTTCAAACCTGTTTGGATTTCTTTCTTCCGCAGAACACAAAAGAAGATATTTTGAAGAAAGTCTGTAACCAAACAGCAGTGGCACCCATTTACTTCTACTGAATGGACACAAAACCAATGCAAGTGAATGGGTGCCGGTTACCAACATTCTTCAAAATATCTTCTTCCGAAGAGTTCAGTTTAGCTTTGAAACAGAGACTTGTTTGTACGTTTATGTGCTTTCTGGAGGGGATGCCTGACCCTTCTTTGGGGAATCCAAGAAGTTATAGACCATATTTAGGAAGAAGGTTTGCATTTAACATATTCTTGGATATGGGCCATAAACCTTGGTGCATCTGCTACATCTGCTGTTTTGCATCAGTCTGCTGAAGGCGACAGATGGAGGGTTTCTCAATCTTCTCTGTGGAGATCTTCAATGGAGGCTCAGTGGTTTCGAGCCCATGTTTTCCTCTCATCAAATCACATAATGTTGTGTGCCTTTAAGATTTGATCAATGCCTTTGAGAGTAAAGATCCTTCAAAACCTCCAAAATGTCCTATAACACCTGTTTTTCAGCACATGCATAAACAGATTTTCTTCAGAGTGGGTTACAGTTTTGCTGCCTGTATAAGCACCAGATTGTAGCATAGTAGAAGTAAAATTCGGCAGTGAGCCTATTTATGCTAGAAGTAGCGTGCTGTAATCAGCAGAAAATTGAAAATGGACTATAATCATATTTATCAACATTATTTTTATGAAGAAACATAAAATAATAAAAATAATTGTTAGGCTTGATAAGCAGACAACCTTTTATATTAAGTATGTCTGACTGAAACTTATTTTCTTAATAAATTTAATTATAATAAATTAAAGTTTATAATAAATTATATTTTTTATAATTTTATATAATTTTATAATTAGTTCGATAATTAATTTTAAAAAGTGTATCGCCACACTTTGGGGCTTTAGGTTCTGTTAAGTATTGATTTATTGCCATTTGGTCTCTTTCCACTGAGAAATTAAACTTAAGTTTGTAACTAGGGATGGGTATCTTTAAGATTTTAACGGTATTACTCTCTTATCGATACTGCTTATAGGTCTGGTAACGGTATTCTTATCAGTACTTTTTGATATAAAAAGAAACAAATTAGGATCAGAATTAACATTGCTTTATTTGAATTAACATAATTAACAATAAATAAATAATTCTAATTAAATGAAATAAACAATTTACAACAAAATTAATTCTTCATTTTCATAAGTTCCTTTGTCATATTTTTTGTCTAAAGGGTAATTTAAATTTATTCTAAACAGTTATGTATTTGTACATGTTTATTTTGTGTATACTGCACTGAATTATTTCAGTTCTCTGTGTAATAATAAATGATTACACATATAGGCTGATTTTTTTTAAGTAGTTAACTAATAGAAAATGGATTAAATGTGTAATTTCCTTTCACCTATGTGGAATTAGCATATTAACGTAAGGTTATGGAAACCAGTTAGATCGAATTTACAGTTGTTTTAAATAGGGTGAATGGCATTAGCATATATTATATAAAGAATGTCAGAGTTCAAGTAACGTCTGTTAGCATTCAGCATATATACCTGACGTAGATGGGGCATAAGGAAGGGCTAAGCAGTCAAAAACAGTGCATCTCTCTGTCTGTACATGATGCACTTTTGACAGGTGCTTTGACAGATAACTTATGTTTCCACCCCTACAAGCAAAGGTTTTGTTGCACTTGTGGCAACGAGCATTGTCACTGTCGGCATCAACTTTGGTGAAGTGTAACCACACTTTTGAACGTTTAGTTCTCTTCGCCATCGTCGCGAATTAAGAGCGTCTTTCTTCTGTGCAGATGTTCGTGTTCGTGTGGGTGCGCGCTGTGTAGACACAAACTGCGCGATAGACACGTGACGTGCCGCCTCGCGCGCTCTGCTGGGAATAACGAATATGCTTGCACCAAAGACTAAATTCTTGGTGTTTTTGAAAATTAGAAACTATTGTTGAGATAAAATGTGCAAGATAGACGGCCCGCAATGTACCGCATAATTAAACAGGATTTACAGCGTAACTACTTGTAACAATAATGTACCTCTACACTACATTTATGTAGATAAAGGGGAACAATATGTAAAGTTTGGGGAACTGAATTGTATTATATTAAAATATGTACTGTAGAGGTACATTATTGTTACAATTAGTTACGCTGTAAATTCTTTTAAATTACTCGGTACATGGGCCGTAATCTAAAGCGTTACCGATTTTTTCCCCGAGGACCGAAAGCAGAACCGATAAGGGCGGAGTTTATCGATGCTCCGGTCTTTCATAATACGCCCTTTTCGCATGACGTCACGCATCTTCCGTTCTGCCGCGAAGCAGTGTATCATTACTTCCGCTAGCACTCCAGTTCATAAGGTGGCGGTAATGCACTTATAAGCTGATTTGCTAACCGCCAGTAAAACTCAAGAAGAAGAAGAGGTTACTTCTGCTAGCGCCTCAGAATGGAGTTTACCAAGTGGCTTGCACATCTGCCACAAATACGTCTAGATGATGTACAACGTCTTGCAGACAAATTTTCGCTAACGACAAGATCAAAGCTAGAGAAAGGATACAAATTCTTCGTTGAACAGTACCTGTTTGATTATGAAGGTAAGTGTTTTGTTTTCTTTTTGTGTTAGCGAAGGTGCTAGGATAAGTACTTGAATACGTGTTCTGTCAGTTTTTTTTCTCACTGTTGTTAAAGTCCAGCGCGACGGCAAAACGGAAGTTCTTCTTCTTCTTCTTCTTCTTCTTCTTCTTCTTCTTCTTCTTCTTCTTGTTTGTTGCAAGACGGATGTTATGATACACTGCTTTGCAAAAAGGCGGAAGTTAAGTGACGTCATTGTGAAAAGGGCGTATTTTGCCCCGGGGCCCGTTTAATACCGGGTTTCGGTACCCATCCCTATTTGTAACAATTCTCAATAGCCTAATGTTACCATTTTATAATACAGTATATGCCCATAAATGTGTCATGAATCAGAAGGACAGGACCCAGTCGCAGACAGTAGGTGATCTCAAAAACTCTTTTAATGAAAAAACAAAAACCCACGATGGGGCAAACACATGGAACAAGGCAAAATCAAAACTTCACAGTTCACACTGAAAAAACAAAGACTTCCCACGAGGGGGCAAAACGAAAACAAAAACTTGGAAAAACTAGGAATCTGTAACAAGGGCAAGGCAGGAGCGGGACAACCAGACATGGGAGATAACCAAAACCAACCAGCACAGGACTGAAAACACAGGGGCATTAAATAGGAGAATTAATAAGAGATAATTACAAAGGGCAGGTGAGGGAATGAAACACTGGCGGGAAGCTAGACGGGGAAACGAGGGGGCGGGGTTAAGAATCGCGACAGGGGAGCACATGGCACAAGGCAAACAAAACAAAGGCCACGTACTTCCACACATAACATAACAATCACAAGGACATATACTGTCA
Source organism: Triplophysa rosa (assembly GCF_024868665.1). Taxonomy (NCBI): domain Eukaryota; kingdom Metazoa; phylum Chordata; class Actinopteri; order Cypriniformes; family Nemacheilidae; genus Triplophysa; species Triplophysa rosa. The sequence continues at coordinate 14,185,169 of NC_079906.1, read as the reverse complement.
TGACCCAGTCCACAAAACTAGAAATCTCTTGACCAGAAGGACTGGATCATGACAAAATGCATGAATTCAGTGTAAAAATATTTTCTTTCACTTTTCACAGTACATGTTGCAAAGCTTTAAAGAATTTATTTGTGCAAAATACAGAAGAGATGAGAAGAAACAAAAATGATATAGAAATAATAGTTAAATATTATATTAAAAATAAAAAAGCACCTCCATGCTTTTCGTAATTGCAAGCGTGTCACACGATGTTTATTAACAAAGCTACAAATCTCGCTTGCCTCTGTGTAATTGATTGCGTTAACTTGATTTAAACAAAATGAGTTTCTAATTATTCAAAACTTCAGACATAATTAATGTTAAAATTGAACTCGCCCGTGTCCCGTCAGGTGAAGTGACGCTCGGCGGCGCAGCCAGAGAATACAGTCCCTGCCGACTGCTGTTTAATTCCGAGCGCACTGTCTGGATAATGGCCTGTAATTGGTTGGTTTTAGTATGGAGATGAAAAGCTCAGCGAGGGAGTCTCTTCGACCTGTTTTTAATCTAAAAGCTGCTGCTTCTCACTCTTTTTGTCAGTCTCTCTTTTCAGTGCTGCATGGGGTGAGAGTAGCGCATATACAGTACACACATAATCATGGTCACATGCACAGAGCCGAGATGTCATACATACATACACAGACATGTACACAACACACAATTTATAGCAATACCGTGTTCCTAAATGCTCTTTTTTAATCTTTTAGGTCAATTAAAGTGGAGATATATGACTGGGACAGAGATGGAAGGTATAATGCACACACGTGTATGTGCTTACACAGTTTTTTACCATATGACCATCTAGTAGATTTCTATTGTTTTCATGAAGGTTTATAATATTTTCTATCAGCTAATTTATCACACAAAACCTTATTACAAAACATAATTTGGTCTATTTATGAGCTATCTATCCTGAAATCATCATAGACGATAACAGTCTCTCTGTTTCAGTCATGATTTCATCGGCGAGTTCACCACCAGCTACAGAGAGCTTTCCCGTGGTCAAAGCCAGTTCAACGTATACGAGGTAAGTTCAGTCCATCGCAAGCTGAGTTATCAGTGTATATTAGATCTGGTGGTGCACATCAAATAATTGATTAATATTTCTACCCATGCATGACTCTGTTTTTACTAAGTAATAATCACTGTAGTCATTAAATATTTGCTTGGTTGTTTCTACAGCTCTTTTGAATATGTTCATGTTATTAGACATGACATTATGGTGCTTTGGAAGCCGGATTAAAACCAGTTTGTTGAGGAGTGATCTTAACAGAAAATTATGGTTTGTTAGGCTTCCTGTGGTGTTGGACACAGCTAGTGTTTATTTGTTTGTAAGGGAACAAAAGATAAAATGGGAAAGAGCGTGGGAGACAGAGTGTGAAAGCGTGCGTGGGTTTGCACCCCAGCATTAACCCAGTGGTGGGTTGGGGGCGTGGTGAGATGTTCTGAAGGAGTGTGACAGCCTCAGCAGTCGACTGAAAGGATTTTGGGTCTCTTGGGGTTTGGTTTGGGCCAACAGCACAGGAAGCTGCGGTGCCGGGTCAACAGAACCTCAATCCATACAAATCAGCAGTGTCCCGGTTTTCAAACTGTTGCAAGGTTGTGTATGAAACCGACCTGAATTGGATTTCTTAAAAGCATTTAAATCAATTATCGCTCGAAAAGTTAGTGAAATGGCAAGAAATGACAGATCACAGAGACCAGTTCTCTTTCGTTTTGCAAACACATCCATTCATCCTTTAAATCATCTGTTGTTTCTAAATTTGCTGTTTCAGGTTGTGAATTCCAAAAAGAAACTGAAAAAGAGGAGATACATCAACTCGGGGACTGTAAGTAGTATTTTACTGAGGATAAAGGATTGTGGTAAAAATATACAGTATATTAATATAAATAATAAATATTGAAAAAAAAATTCAGTTATATAAATTATTTGACACTAAAAACATACGTCCATTGACTGTATAGTTCTTTGTTCAATTCTTATAAGAAGAGCAGGGAGAAAGTTATATTGGAGGTGTGGGTGAATAACAGTGATTGATGATCCAGAAAGACTTGAATTGGCTTAGAGATTGTAATCAAAACTCAAATGAATAGTCTATCACCTGTTTCTCTCCCAACACGGAAAGATTGTGGTGCTGTAATGACAAGACTGATGAAAAAGTGTGTGTTGAATTGACGGCTGAGAGTGTATATTTGAATAATGTATTGATAGATTGTGGCAGATGTGATTTATATACATATGCCGTTCAGCGTGTGTAAAATGTTGGTTTCTTTGTTACTCAACTACCCAGGTGACATTGCTTTCGTTCACTGTGGAGGCCGAACACACATTCCTGGACTACATCAAAGCAGGGTATGGACAAAATACACACAAGCGTGCACAAATACACACTGCAACACAAAAGCACAGGTGCACGCATTCCTACAAACAAGAGCACAAATTTAGGAATAAACATTTCTTCTTAAATCCTGATTGATCATGCCAAACAATATTCATATTACAGCATGTTTTATAGAGAAGCGAAAGTGGATGTAAAGGTCAGCGTCTTTGTAAAGCTATCAGGATGTTATCAGAGTAATAGCTTTTGAAAACGGCTTCAGTAAACAAGACCCAAAAGTACCTTTAAATGCTAAACTGGAACAACAAACAAGGTTATTTTAGTAGTTACAGTAATCATCAGTCAGGGGTTGCCAGGTCCTCTCTAGTTTGCTTTGATGAAAGGTTTCTCTTCTACACAGGAGCGAGGATTGTGGAAAATATTTCTGAACCATTGCTCATGATCCGCTGATATCTCTGGGTTTAGGAAGTATAACTTATCTTGTGTTATCTCTAGCAAAGAGTGTCTGAAAACATGAAAATATTAGAGGTAATACTGTAGAGGTAAAAGAGCATGAAGGCACATCCAGATCTAATGTTTGTTAACATCCCGTCTGCTACAGAAGAAAATGGCAAAGATGTGATCATGGTTTCACATAATATCCCCACATAGGCTTGGTTTACTGGTTGGTTGAAGTAAAAAAAACTCAACCACTGGGTTTGTCTCTTTTTGACCCAAGGATTGGTTGAAAATATTTTTTGAATAATTGATCTGATAAAAAAAATCGGTTTTAAAAGGTTGATAGTACATTCAGAGAATAAGGGTAGAAATGCAAACCTGTGGATAGTTAAAGTGATGTTCACCCCAAAATGCAAATTCTGTCATCATTCTGTCATCATTTACTTTCTTCCGCAGAACACAAAACAAGACATTTTAAAGAAAGTTGGTAACCGAACAGCACTGGCCCCCATTCACTTCTATTATATGGACCAATGCATGTGAATGGGGCCAGTTAACAACATTCTTCAAAATATCTTTTGTGTTCTGCGGAAGAAAGTCATACAGGTTTGAACTGACAAGAGGGTGGAATTTTTATTTTTGGGTGAACTATCACTTTAAGGTGATTTATTGGCACATACAGTAAAGGATGTGATTCCCATAAATATTGATTCAACTAGCCCTGCCTGCGACATACCCAATCCCATCTCGTCTCTTTCCCCAGCAATCCTTCCTTCTTTATAAATCAATAAAAAGTGACAAAAGCCTGTAAATAAATACAAGAGAGAGAAAGTAAGAAGGATGCCTGAAGTGTAAACAGTCTATCAGTGAGTATCTAAAGGACACGGCTGACCTTTTACTCCCAAATAATCCAAATCACTCTGACATCAGCAATTCACACCACGTCACAACACTCAAACTGCTTTCTGTCAGCTTTTTCACCTTTGTTATTTTTCTCCATCAGACTCTGACCTTTAATATTGATACTAAAAAAACAGACCTTCGTATGGATTTCCTATTGCTACAGGTATCCTTCTGTTTTCTCTTCATAGGAAGGACTATATATAACCTGTGCGTTCTTGAATCATATCATGGTCCTTTTACAGCTGTGATTGAGTGAAAGTTTCTTGTCTTAAAAGTGTTAATATATACTGCAGGTCGTAAAGGTTCAGCGTCGTGTCGCTCTCAGAGCTAATGTAAAATTTATAGAGGTTTTCCAGAGAGCTTATTAAATGTTTAATTATCTTTTAAAAAGAAATGGTCTGCAGGAAGGAATTGCTTTGTTATTCTAATTTAAATCAAGCTATATTTTATATAGTGTTTATTACTTAAAAGTTTCTTTTTCATTGCTCAAAAGACAGTATTCTGAGACCAAAGCAGATATGACTGGATGCTCATACTAGAACTCAAGCATACAGGGATGCAGAACTAGCACCCAGCAGACGTAAACACATCTCTCTGCACTGTAGCTGATCTGACAGTCATGATGCTTTCGTGCCACATAATTCAAGGCTACAGTGTATTTTGGCTTCTCTAGCTGACATGCAAAATTCGATCATTAAGATAAATGTCTTTTGTGCTCTCGTACAACACTCTTCAAGGTTTCCCGTCTCCACCAGTGGAGCTGCTGAGATTCCAAGTATAATGCAGATTAATGCAGCGGCCCAGACTCTGTGCAGAGACATCAGCGCTAATCGAAAAACTTGAGATGGACAAAAACGAAGGAATGAAGATGAAAGAGGATAAACAGAGCTTGTTAATCAGCATTGTGCTGCGCCTTCACTTCCTGTTAATATTGTGCTGAGTTGGAAAAAGACCAGATAAAAAGGGATATTGTTTTTTTCACCTCCTGAAGGTCTTTGCATAAATGCAACCCCCTTGAGTTTTCTGCGAATACGATTTGGCTTAGAATACTGTTTAGTAGATGTGTGATCATGTTTGCGGATGTAAATACTGTATGTGATTACTGTCCACTGTCCCATCCCTGATGAATCGGCGCTCAGGGAAATATCCACCACCACTGGGATTACTTATGAATGACAACCTGCCGATCGGAGTCAGGGGCCCCGTTTTAATCTCGTTTGATTCTGATTCCGCACGCACCGTTTTGGTGTATTACCCGCTCACACATGAGGATCCTTTATTTGTCTGTGTGGAAATCTTTCATAAATATTCACAGACCTCGTCCTCCGTGTTTTCCGGTTGCACATTTCCATCCAGATCTCGTTTCTCATTTGCACTCGGGCTCATTCAGAGGGTGTAAGAGATTCTGTGCAGAGTTCAAGAATGCCATTGAGATTCAGATATTGGATATGTAGTAATGATATTTCACAGCGCTTTAGCGGTGATCTGTACAATTGTTGTCCCTGCTTATGCTGCTGAAAAAGCTGTTAGCTTGGCTTGAGCTGTAAGCTTGAAAAAAAAACTTGTAATTTGTATACATTAAATAATATTATTAATAATGTAATTATATAATAAGATGTCAAATTTAAACATTACATTTTAATAAAAACATTATTTCATGAATACATTTACATTTATTTTTTCAGGTAAGTGTCGAATTACTGAAATAGAAATGTGCAAATTCACATAGGTGTAAAATTGCATGAAAACATATACATCTCATGATACTTAAATGTTATTTCATGTTTTTTTCTGCCCCAGCTGCCAGAATATTGATATTTTACATTACCTTACCGTGTAAATAGTTTTTGTTTTTCCATTCTAAACTTTTGATTAGTTAATAATGTAAGAAGATACATTTTAATAAAAAAGTATAATTAATTTCATAAATTGTTATTTTCATGTATTTTTTAAATGCCGTAAAGATGTTAAATTACAGAAAAAGGCTACACATTTGCATGTCGTGTGTAAAATAGCATAAAAAAAACATGGTACATTTTATTATGCTTAAATGTCATTTTACGTTTTTTGTTCTGACGCCTCAGCTGCCAGAATATTACCGCTTTTATTTTTTGTCTTTCCATTAAGCTTTTGATTAATTCATGGTGCTTTTGTTATTTAGTGAAAGAGAGATGACCAAAAGCAAACGAATCCGTAAAAATGTTTTTTTTTACCAATTAAATTGCTTTAGTGACTATTTTCAATGCATTGTACGTGCTGCGTATAATATACACTGGATCCAGAATGACAATATGGAAATCTGTAAGTAAATCTGACCTTTGTTCGGTGTGATCCACATTGACCAAATGTCCGATATTATTATCTTTTATTGAATGTAATTTTTCATGTAATATGATCATCAGATGGAGTTCATGTCATCTTAAATGCAGGCTTTCATTAAAGCATATTCTGTATTGAATATGTTTTCATTCTCAGATCAGCATTCACAGACTACAATACATATCCTTTTCTTCAAGTAGTGTGAGTTAAACCGCTTGTGAATCAGTGGGCTATTATTTCAAAGACGTGTCCCTGCAGTAAACTGGTGGCCATTGCAACTCTTTACAATCTGGCCATCAGAATCAGTGGGTAATCGCTGGCTTCACACTGAGTCTGGTGAATGAACTGTTCTCCGGTCAGTTTCTCTTCAGGACAGGTACCTACCATGCAGGTTCACACTGATTTCAGAGCAGATGTCAGTGACATTGAAGTGGCAGGGCATCCTCCGCCACTGTTCTGGAGCTGGTGTCTATGATTATAGTGGCGGATGTGAAAAAATGCATTTAAGCAGATGTTGCATTTGTCCAGTGGGCAGAGCTAATTGTGAGGAATGTCTGAATGCTGGACAGGAGGTTGGCCGTCTCCCTGTCAGGTGAGAAAGGACAATGCTGTGCTGGACATGGTAATTACATCAACCTCTCACACAGCGGGCGAGAGCTCTTTGTTTTTGCACTGGAGTGTTGTGAATCTGCACCACAGTTTGGGGTGAATCAGAATCTCATAACCTTTGTTAAACCTTGGTGTCAGGATGTCACATGTTGGTTTATGTTTAAACAGGTCTTTATTTTTTTAATTACTCACCTCTCTCTCTCTCTCTCTCTCTTTCTCTCAGCACCCAGATCCATTTCACAGTGGCCATCGATTTCACTGCTTCCAATGGTAAGGATTTCATATATTTGTGTTGAATTTGCTTGCTGAGTCACAGATTCACCCAATACAAATTTAGAATCTGCACAGCACTCATGATGGCCTAAATTAGATTGTGCTTTAATTTATGGTGTGTCTGTTTCTCTCTCTCTCTGTACACTCTAGGGAACCCTTCTCAGTCCACTTCTCTGCACTACATGAACCCCTATCAGATGAACGCGTACGCCATGGCGCTGAAAGCCGTTGGCGAGATCATTCAGGACTACGACAGCGATAAGATGTTTCCAGCACTGGGTTTCGGAGCCAAACTTCCTCCTGATGGCAGGGTTTCCCATGAATTTCCCCTGGTACCTGTTCCTAGATATGATAGATTATGTGGATTATGTGTCACCTGGTGCATATCCACCGTCATTTCTGTTTAACTCCATGCAGTGTTATTTATATGCTCAGGCTGGATGTGAATAGTGTTGCTTTGTGCTGTTTGTAAAATAGTATAGCACTGATTCTTGAGGCAGGGTAACAAAATAACTGAATCATGACACTAGATTGTTCTCAGAGAAATGTACATATTTATTAGATTTTATCAAAATTCGCAGGAGCCAAGTCTGATCAAAATACAAAATGAAAACAAAATATATGAAAATTAAGATAAACAAAAATAAGTATATTGCTGCTGTCCTTCTGGAACCTCGTATCTCCATATTTTGTGGTTTTTATTTGCCATAGATTGTTGTTATTAGTCACCCATTGTTTGTCACTGGGTTTTGCAAATATCTAAACAATAAAAAGTATTTTAAAAGTGCTTGTCAACTAGGACAACACAGCATTTAGTCATTTAAAAATGCACACAGATTTTTTTCATTTCCTGAAATTTGGACATTTAAGGTATTGGAAGGACAGCGATATCTTGTAAAGACACTTTAAAGAAAGAGTACATACATTTCTTGACAAAATGAGAGACTTTAAATCATTTTAATTAAAAACTTTTAAATAAAGCATCCCCACTCTCATCCATAACCAGATGAAAAAAATCAAAACATTAAACCATAAGAAATTTATGACAACAAATTCAACTAAAGTTTGCCTTCAGCGTTCAAGGTAAAAACGTTTTGGATTTGTCGATATTTATAATACAAAATTCACATTATTCTGATAGTTCTGCCACATATTGAGTCTCTTTTTTTTTTTTAAAAAGAGCTTGCACCCAAACATTGTATTTTTCATTCATTTTCATTCAAAGTTTTATACTCAAGAACCAATGTTGTGTCTGTTGAAACAAACGTTGATCTTTTATTTAGTTGTTTATGCAGATGTTTGTGTATATGTTTATGATATTGTAATCAGTAGTGCATGGGTGTATTTTGATGTAAAGTGTAAATAAGGCTCTCCTGGCGCTCATTATCATTAGCCAAGCATTGCTGATGTGCTTGTACCAAACCCTCATTTCAGCATTTTGAGACTGTTAATTAGTTTTCGCTCCATCTCTCTCTCTCTCTTTTCCTCCATCAGCCACTCCTTCTTCCTACCTCTCTACTCTTGTGTCGAGTTATTTATTGCTGGAACTTTGTGAATATTTATTCATAGCTTCGCTTCATTACGTCCATATTCTTTGAATATCACTTGGATAATCTTTAGAGCACAAATAATTAATTATGAATCATAAAATGTTGATCAGATTCTCAACATCATCCACACTGGAAAAACTTCTGGCAGCGTTTGATGAACTAGAATGTGTACGATTTGATTTTATGTGAGGGTGGAACGAACCGTGTCAGTTTAAAATCAAGAAGAATACGGATTTCCAAAGTTGATTGATTGATCTGTGATATTCCCTTTGCAGAATGGGAATGTAGATAATCCATACTGCAATGGGATGGAGGGCATCCTGGAGGCTTACCACCAGAGTCTAAAGACTGTCCAGCTTTATGGACCCACCAATTTTGCTCCAGTTGTCAACCATGTAGCAAGGTGAGAAACACACGAAAGCACTTACACCCGTGAGCTGTTTACAGCAGCACGGGGACAGTAGAAGAGGCACTTAAACCAAGTGAAAACTGTCATGTAAAACCCGAAAAAACTATTAGCATGACAGACCTTAAATGTTCAGTTAGTGTAGCACTGGACTCACTTAGACTTCGCTCCTCTTGCTTTTACAGATTGATTGCTTGAATATAAAAAAATAGGTCCTCAAAATTTGAATCTATGTAATTGTCATGATTAATATGTGGTCCCAGGCCCTAATAAAGAGCGAATGGATTCTTGCAATAGTGATTGTATTGTGTGTGAAAATGTGCAGACCTCTGATGTGCCACATGCCCTGTCATAAATTCTGGAAGTTATTTTGCATCACAAAGAGCGTTATGAGATTTTGATGAAGACAGAAGAGCTGTGTCAATAGCTCAGGGATATCCCAGAGCAAATATATAAATGCATGAGACTCGGTTCCTGAATACCAAGCGTTTAATCATGATGTTTATTCTTTCATTATTCATCCGCAATGTTAAAACGCAAACCATCAAAGGTGTTTTTGAGTTTTGGTTATAGTTAATTTGGGTGATTTGGAACTGCCTGAGAAATCATTACAATGTCTGCTTATGTCTGTAACATGCTGATATAAAAGTGTGTGTGTGTGTGTGTGTGTGTGTGTGTGTGTGTGTGTTGGCAGGTATGCAGATGCCGTTCAGGATGGCTCTCAGTACTTTGTGCTTCTCATCATCACAGACGGTGTGATATCAGACATGGCTCAGACCAAAGAAGCCATTGTCAATGTGAGTTATCTTCAACAATCCTCTATAGACCATCTCTCTTTCTGTGTCTCTTCAAAGCAAACTCTTCATGTTTTCATACTCTGGTGCATCATGACCTCACAAGTGTCCCCTAGCAAGAGGATTTTTTTAGGGTCTTCTGGAGGTCCACTCCACCACCGCTCCCCAGCTAATGGAATTCGTCCGTCACTGTTGCCATGGTTACCCAGCAGACTGGATTTAAAGGGAATTTGCGACTGTTTAGTCACTTTATTAGAACAGCCACACCTTCCTTTTAAGATCTTGCCTGCTGCTCTGTATCTTCTCACCCGGTACTTCACCTTCTCTCCGCGGATCTGAAATAACACGCACTGTAAGCTGATGTGAATTCTTCTTTGAATAACTCCAACGTTTGTGCATTTCTGGTAGCTCCAAGTGATTTTATTGAACCGGTGTTCAATGATTACTTGGAGTGCTGTGAAAATTGCTCTTGTACTTTTGCTCTAGTCTTTTCTAAGCGATTAGATTAAACTCAGCACTTTGAAGAGTAAAACCTCTCTCTTATTCTGCCCTTCTCTGCACTCTCAGAAATTTAGTCACTCATGTGTTCTGAGCGTATAACTTAGTGATACTTCACCCCAAAATAAAAATGATGTCAACATTCACTCACCCTCTTGTCATTTCAAACCTGTATGTCTTTCTTTCTTCCTCAGAACACAAAAGAAGATATTTTGAAAAACGTTGTTTCACTTGAATTGGTTTGTGTCCATTCAATAGATGTGAATGGGGGCCATGCTGTTCGGTTACCAACTGTCATCGAAATATCCTCTTTTGTGTTCTGTGGAAGAAAGAAAGTCATAAAGGGTTGAAATGACACGAAGGTGAGTAAATGATGACAGAATTTTCATTTTTGGGTGAACTGTCACTTTAAGCGAACTGGTTATTTCATAGACTGTATTGTCACTCCGTCTGTTGCTGTTATTCATTTCGATCGGTTTTACAAACTGTTCGCTGGCTGTTCTTGATCTCTGCTTTGTATGTTGAAAATGTCACAGGTACAACAAAAGTTCACCCATAAATTATTTGCTTCTTTCATTTGGAACCCATATGCCCTTTTTTTTTGTTGTTGAACAGAAAAGGCGAAATTATCTACAAATAGCCATAAAAGTCAGCATGACTTATTCGGTCCTATAAACAGTCTTCTTGAACCGTTGGATGGCTGCGTAATGAGTAAAATTAAACCTTTAACCACTAAAAATCTCATAACTTACCTTAAATGATGACAGGCTGTTTCATATTTGGGTGAACTTGTTATTTAATGTGTCTCTAATGACTATTAAAGTCCTCAAAGAAGTTTTATTCTTACTGATACCGGCTAATGTGAGCATGTTCATGCTGTGAGTGAACATCTAAGAATGCACCGCAGCCAGGCAAGAGGTTATTTGCCTTAGTGGACTAAAGAACCCTGTGATTTACAGTTTATTATAGGTTAGGTATAAATGGGTTGCATCACATAATTCACAGTAATCTACACGTATTTCAACACCAAGATTTTTGGAAGGAAAAGAGTGAATTTAAGAGGAAGGCGAGAGAAAGAAAGAGCTACAGGAATGGAGCAATAAATATATGAAGTTTGCTTGTGTGAAGGTGTTTGTTTAGACTCGTCTTCCCAGCTCTATTTCTTTCAAGACATGACCGCCTCGGTCCCCCGTGAGCATTAATGCTGACCTACTTCCAACCCCATAAATGTTTTTTATAATCTCTGTCCATTGGCACTTAGATTTCTGCTTGCTGTCTGCACAATGCTTGCAGGCAGATGTGTCTTTCACAGCAGGTCCTTGAACCCAGTTAGCCAATTCTGCATTAGCGGCATTCAGGGCCTGTCCTCACAACTTATAGAGTCTGTCCTTTTGTTTCCAATATATATACAATTCAGTGTTTATTGAAAACATTGATCTCTGAATCATTGTAATTAAAGGTCTAAATCACTCATTTGGTTTGATTAGATCTCCAGAAACCAATGGCTTTGGTTTATTCTTATGTGATGTGTTTGTGTGTGTGTGCGCGCTTGTGGCCCCTTAATTGTGAAATTCCAATTCTAACTCCATTACAGCCCACAAACTTATCAGTGTGACTGAGGACGTGTGTCTGGCCACCTTTATTCAACAAATTATTCATTCCCCTCAACTGGGCCCTCCAAGAAAGTATACGGCCTTTAACATTCAAACTCCCAGGAGCCTTAATGGTACTTGGTACGGTGTATATTTGACGTACATTAAATCTATATTTCACTGTAAACTTCCAAGATTACGTATTGTAGAGAAATCGTAATCCTTTGTTTTCCAGTGTTGTATGTATACATGTATTCTTATTTTATTCCTGCTCTGCTGGGATCATGTGTAATGTATTAGTGTATATGCATTAACATTTCATTTGCAACCAGCGGGAAGTTGCTTTGCAGGGAGTTTTGTTTTTCTGAATATCCTGTGGTTCTCTTTTTATCCGGTTTCAATGGTAAGCCATATTTGAGCTAGTTGAATACAGACTCACTCTTTGCTTTTCTGATAAAGGGGATTTGACCTGTCAGTCAGGCACCATATCAGGAACAGGGGCAGCTGGCACAGGAGAGAGAGTTTTGATACAGAAGAGTCTGAATAATGCATATAGTGTGTTTTTTTCTAACAGAGTGAAGTGAACAGCTCCTAAACGTGACTGGCTTGACACGTTTCAAATTTAAAAGCTAAATTTTTCTTTGCTTATGGAGTGTATGAATTGTATTTAATGTCATTTATATTTGGATTTAACTGTGATTTAGGTAAGACAATGTAAGGGTTAATTTAAGGTAAACACGCCCCCCAAAAAATTCATTTTGATAATACCCTCCACCAAAAAAAGACAAATGCATAAAGAAAATCTTTTTTAAAATAAAACTTTCTAGTCTGTATGTTTTACTATAACATATGATTGTGTAAAAAATAATGACATATATTTTTTATAGGTCCAAACCATGTTTTAGACAGATTCTATTGTCTGAAAACCAGTGGTTCCCAACATTTTTTTGGCGGGCCTCCCAAACATGTTTTCGAGCCCCACCGAATGCCCACTATCTATCTACACCCACATAAAGACACTCTCATGAAACGTCCTTTACCTGCAAACTTATACAATATTTATTGAATTATTTTGCTTTGATTTCAATATAATTTGATTTCTTTAAAAAATATATTATTATTAAAATTGTATTAAAAATAAAAACGCAGTAATATTAATAATAATGAGAAAACTGTTAGGGCTTTATTTGAAACATTGTAGTAACCATGGCATCTTACTGAAAATCCTAAATAAGGAACTGGTCACTTTGGAAGTGTCACCGATCCGACAAATGCCAAAAAACAGCAACATTGTCAGCTGGCAGTTGAATTTCTCATGTTGGGAATCACAACTGTTACCTAAGCCTTGCCGTGCACGCCCTCCCCCCTCCCCCCTTGTAATGACCTCAAGTCCCCCAGTTTGGGAACCACTGGTCTAAATGCATTATGCATTACTTTGTGCTATGGTTTTCTGAGCTGAGATAGATTGTGTCTCTCTGTTTTCCTCTTATCAGGCGGCTAAGTTACCCATGTCAATCATTATAGTTGGAGTTGGCCAAGCGGAGTTTGATGGTAAGATTTTAGACAATAGCATGTTGTTCACATTAGAACATTATTCTCCAAGCCATTATTGCCTTTAAAGCTTTTTCAGTTTCATCTAATGTCATAACTCAATCCCAATAAAGTTAATATAAGCAAGTTGGTTTTAAGCTTGAATGCATTAATGGAGGTTAACTTCACAGTTTACACTCGTATAAAGTTTCTGGATGAAAAGTCACCTAATTGGGAAGGTTTAGGGTTTTGGGCTGACAAGCCAGCAAGCTCTTCACTGAGCACACAGCTGTTGAATATAATTAGCATGTCCCACCATCTGCTATTAGTGTTCATTTTGGCCTTTCATAATGATGATCTCCCTCTCTAGCCATGGTAGAACTGGATGGTGATGACGTGAGAATATCCTCCAGAGGAAAGCTGGCAGAGAGAGACATTGTACAGGTAGCCTACATGGTTTTCAATATTGCTGTAACACCTTTCAACATGGATAACAATCAATCAGCATGGGAAAACCCAGTAAACATTCACAGCCGCAAATATTTTACAACCTAAGCATTGTGGAAGTAATAAATGTATGAGAAAGTTTCTTACGGAATAACTTTTGGTGACCTAGATTTACAGGCATCTCAGATTTAGGGCACATCACACATGGCTAAAGGATGCGTTGTGCTTTAAATAAATAAATATATACAAACAAACAAACAACAGCATCTGCAGCCCATAAATAATAAAAGATTCCACAATGTATTTTTGTGAACCGACCAAGTTTTTATTACATTGTTTACATGAAAATATCAGTTTTCAAGGGCTAAAAAAGATTCAATAAATAAAGATCTATCACTGACAACTCTTAAATCTTGGCTGCAGTTTGTACCATTTAGAGACTACATGGACCGGACGGGTAACCATGTTCTAAGCATGGCACGGCTTGCCAAGGATGTCCTGGCTGAGATCCCGGAACAGTTAATCTTATACATGAAATCAAGGGGCATCAAACCCAACCAGACACCGCCGGACTACAGCCCACCTGTGCTCAGCCCGACACCCACCGTATGAGTTTACCCTGTTGGCTCCAGACTACCGAAGGCAGAAAATAACTGCTTGATGTCGCTTTCAATTTGGATCTTTCAAAGACAACACAACTCATTAAGTATGAGTTTACCTGCTGTTTGGAAGAGCGGGTGGCTTCAGTTCTCCGTTTCTGGGACTCGCACGCTGGAGAAATGGAAAACCTTATATCAGCGTTTTGGCATTTGTACAGAAAATACAGTGTTTATTTGTGTTTTCCCCATATTTGGCTAATAAGCCAAGACTGAAAGATATTTATACATGTGAAGCTTGATGTCATTCAGATGAAGTGTGACTTGATGTGAGAGATCACCAAACGCAAGCACCAATTCTGAGCTCGTTTAGCATTTCAACATTAGCAACTGAAGAAAGGTAGTTCTTGTCTGTCGCATGTCAGGATTCTATGTTTATTAAGAGAGTATTATATAAGAGAATATAAAAATGTATCTATAATTATTTTATAGTCATCGTAGGGAAGGATGAATAGAAAGTGCGATAGAATTTTGTGGAGTATTTGTAAGTGCTTGCTTGAAATATTGCACCCGTATGGGTTATCTCTGTGTAGTGGACTGGTTTGGTTTTAGAATTTGCAGGGGGTTGTGTTATGGTCTTTAATTTTCCACAGGGATTTGGGATTTTTAATACAAAAATAATGTCTCATTGCAGTTTCCCATTTATAGATTTTTAGAGCTGTGAAGAGATTTTCTATTCTAAAGCATAAAATCCATAAATCAACTGTGCATTGCATTCATATATTGTAGTAATTGTTTTAACATACTATAGATGAATCATTTTAAAAAAGTATTCCATTGTTTAAAAAAGCTTTTTGGACGCAAGTCTAGAAGCACAAATATTTTCTTAATAGTGTAATATTTGTAAACCACGTAAATCAGACACAGATTACGGATTCAGTCATTACTCATACTATACACAGACTGAACTTTCAGGTATAAACAGCTCTCAAGAAACAATTTGTAAATACATTAACAGAACGCCCTGCAGCCAGTATAGTGTATCTTAATGCTCAACAGCGACTTTTCTGACGCACAAAGCCCATCAGGGAGAGAAACTCACAGCTCACTGGTATACATATGAGATGAGACATCTTTTTTCTCACATGTGTGACTCATCTGATGCCTATGTCCAACCATGCTGAACCTTTGACCTCTCATTCTCTGGAAGTTCAAAACACTTTTCTATTATTTACTGTGACAAGATTTCAAAAGATGAGAAATGTGTCCCTTACAGAAAAGACACATGAATTTCACACGTTTTTTACATGTTTTTCGCATGTGATCACATGTATACAACGTGTTTAACATGTGCAAAAAACACATGTGAAATGTGTGTTTTTGGAACATTTTGGTGTGAACTCCATATGAATTCCCATGTGAAACACATAGGATAACATGTAAAAACCCATGGGATGACATGTGCAACATGTGGTGACGTGAAGAACATGTGATCACATGTGGAGACATGTCATACATGTTATCCCATGGGTTTTTTACATGTTATCCTATGTGTTTCACATGGGAATTCATATGGAATTCAGACCAAAATGTTCCAAAAACACACATTTCACATGTGATCACATGTGTTTTTTGCACATGTGAATTTCGTGTGTCTTTTCTGTAAGGGTGTGGCATGCAAATGACCCGCAGTGAAAACAAAACTGTAATATTCTATCACTGGGTAAGCACAGCTCATTTGGTAAACCAAACCACTCTTTTGTATATTCACATTAGGGAATTATTTTCCTATTTCTGATGATGACTAAAGCATAATTTAGAAATAGTTGTATTTGTAACTGTGCTGTGATATTGATTTAGACCTTAAGAGACCTAAAATAGTCAGAAAATGTTTTCTGTTTACCTATAGTACAAGGTTATTTAGCATTAGAAACATCACAAAAGCATTTACAGCCCAGGTTTGGGGTATATTATTAACCACAGTCAAAACTATTTTTTAAGGGATAGTTCACCCAAAAAGAAAAATTCTGTTATCATTTACTCACCTTTGAGTTGTTCCAAATCTGTATACATTTATTTGTTCTGATGAACACAGAAAAATATATCTGGAAGAATGCTTATAATCAACCAGTTCTTGAACCCCATTGACTACCATAGTAAGAAAAATCACTTTATAATTTTCTTTGTTCTGCTGAACACAAAAGAAGATATTTTGAAGAATGTAGGACAGCAAACAGTTCTGGGGCACTTTTGACCATTGTCATTTTTTCTACTACTGAATGGTAGTCAATGGTAGCCAGGAACTGTTTGGTTACAAGCATTCTTCCAAATATCTTTCTCTGTGTTCAATCAAACAAAGAAAATTATTCAAGTTGGAACAATTAGAGAGTGAATAATTCATGACAGAATTTCATTTTTGGGTGAACTATCCCTTTAACAGCAGTGCCATTTTTGCTTACCCACAGTTTTTTTTTGTCCTAACAGTAAAGTCAACAATGTTTTGCTTTTAATGCAACATACATATATGTGGTTTTTAAACTGCTGCTAATGAACTGAGTTAAAAGGTAATTTAAAAATCTCCAGGGGTTACTGCAATTATTTTTTTTACAGATTTAAGGACTTTTTTCACCAAACATTATTTCTAAGCTTTTTAACCCAACTGAATGGTTGTGTTCGTCTGCAGCGGATGTAGAAAATCTGCTCCTAATTAGATAGTTTGTTTAAACGTATCTTTCTCTCTTGACCCGAGTCATTAGCACATGCTTGGCTACAGAGAATGAAGTGATCCATCAATCACTTAAGAGGTGAAGATTACGTTTTACAGAGGGAGTGCTGGGTAAAGTATTTGTTTGCATGTGTTAACATGTGTATTGATTTTAAGGGGTTATTTACTTTTCAGTAGAAATTGTAAATGGCAAGTTAATCGCTAATAGCCCAGAAGCTTGGAAATGTCTTTTGTCTTAAAGAGGCATTTCAGTGGAACCTTTTTAAAATCCTATTTAATATTCATGAAACATTGCTGATTGTAAATCCAGAGAACACGTTACGGGCAGCTTGAAACACATGTACAGTATATCACTATCCAGAGAATGGTAATGG
This sequence comes from Triplophysa rosa, assembly GCF_024868665.1. Lineage (NCBI taxonomy): Eukaryota > Metazoa > Chordata > Actinopteri > Cypriniformes > Nemacheilidae > Triplophysa > Triplophysa rosa. The sequence goes on along the minus strand of NC_079906.1, from coordinate 14,167,740 downwards.
CTTAATTTTATGGCATGGTGTAAATTTAGTAAATCAGTAGTCAATAAATGATTGAAATCAAAATGAAAAACTGTATCATAAAATGAAGGACAGTGTGTATATTTGTTTAAGATGTGGCCCTCGTCCAGTGCCAACGTTCCCTCTGTGAGATTTGCATGATTGTGCCAAAATTTCCGTCTTTTGTTCTTATGGCCTGTTGCTCTGTTTTAAACCTTTGCTGCTTGTCTCATTCTAACCTTAATACAGAGCATGACGCATCACATTCTTGCTGGATTTTCTATGCTTCTCTCCTTTTTCTCATCTTATTTCCCTCTTTATCTCAGTTGAAATGCATGGTGAGCTATTTCCAGTCCAAACAGAGAACATTTCTGTTGTCATTCCCGTGGTGTGTGAAATTTGTAATGGATTGCCTTAAAAATGACAATGAATAAAACAATGACGACATTTTTCGAGAAGATTGGAGAGCGATTATTTTTCTGTGCACGACTATCTTTCTCATGAATAATTCATCGGTTACAAACTGTAACAGTCTGTTACAAACCGATGCAGCCTTTAATGGGAGAGGAGAGAGATTTTCTCATTAATTCTTATTAGATGGCTTTGTTGGCCCCTCCAGAGACAGGTGTGCATTTACATAAGTCTATTCACTGTACGTCCTTAGGGCTTGTCACATTCATTCTGAGTGATTATTCTCTCTCCGTTGAAACGTTTTGCTGATGCACATGGGTGGAGTCTTCTCTCTTCAAACAGCAAAAGTAACTATAAATGTCATTAGCTAGTTTACTACTTCCTTAAATCTAAACTCTAAATTAAACAAATGTTGTGTGGCCCAAACTTTACTCCCGGTAGACCTAAAGAATCAAAAACTGTTAGTTTTCATTAAATTTAATAAAATTAATATACAATAATAAAGTAATATAATTGAATATAAAATAAATTGTTATATGTTTAAATAACCAAACACAGACCGGAGCTTCACAACACATTCTTAAGGAAACAGACTCAAAACAGATGTAAATGAACACATGCACAGCAGGTGACTCTCTATAGACTCTGATAGTCCTTTACTTGATTGAGACTATTTTAAAGCAACTCTAGCTTTGTTTTTCAAGGTATCACACATTCATCTACTGTCGGTCTCTATCGCTGCACAGACACAACCTATGTGATTTGGCTGAAGGGAAGACAGGTCTGAGGTCATCAATGCGCTGAAAACACTAATGCTCTCTGTCAACCTGCCTTAAGCCAGCTTGGCTTTTAAAAACACTACAAGAAGTCACTCATATGAATAGCGTGGGCCCAAAATAGAAAAACTAGGGAACATTTTCACAGATGTCACACGAAAACTGTGACATCTGAAGTTAAGAAGTCTAGCCATAGACACATTTCAGTGTACCTGACAAGTACAACGGCTACTGTTGAGGCTTTGTGGTTGGCAGGGCAGAAATAGGAGAAATGTAAGTTGCTCAATGTTAACCTCTTGTAGAATTGCTACATCACTCTTAAAAATAATGTTGTCATTTTAATATCAACACTGCTGCTGTGATGTGGCCATATCACAGGTGCTGATAATCTATACAACATCACTCTTTCCCAAGTGGCATTAATCATTTAAAGCTATATCTTTCTTTTATTACATACAGTACATAACAACACCCTTGGCATTGTATTCAGATGGCAAATCAAAATACTCTCCCTAAAGAGGTGAAACGGAATAAAATCTACGTATTTACAACCAGGAAATCAAGCAGAGCATTATATCTAATTTGTGTTAATTTGAGGCCCATTTGAGCGAAGCAACAGAATTCATTCGCAAGTGCAGTGAGCAGTTAAATTTGTTTCTTTTTTCTGTGTATTAAATTGGAAAAGCTTTTCAAAACATGTTCTTTTTACGCAGAGTAGAACAGAACAACCTCCCAGACATGCAGCTAATTTATCTAAATTGTGCCAAACCAAAATATACTTTAGATTATATCATTGTTCGTAGGTATAGTTTAAAAAACGTTTTTTTTTGTCTGTGTTGGATGGTGTTAAACAGTATACAACAGTACAGTATGTGCTTGTGGGGTTCTACTGATTTTGTCATTTTCAATAGTGTTCACTGGTATTCAAATCCCACAGTACATGCACATGACTTATTTTCCCTTGTTTATAATCTCTCATTAATACCGACTTGTCTCTTGCTGTATACTGCATACTGTACTGTATAAAGAAACCCCATCAAAGGCTTTGCAGTGGGAACAGAGACTGTGAGACAGCTCCATGCCAAATTTAAATCCCCAGCACCCCAGCTTGGCTCACACTTCCCTGTAAGTCACTGTTATAAGATGCCCTATTTCGGGAAGAGGGCGCAAATCACAAGGCTCTCATTCTAACAACACACTGAGAAAAAAGAACTGCATTACATATAACAACATTTCTTACTGCAGGTGTGCTCAGAGCTCAGAAGTAATTGTGAGAATTAAAACGCAGATTTATCCTAAGAATTGTGTTAAGCCTTTGATTTATATTCTCACCTTTATTTGGTTTCTAAATATTCAAGGAGGTTGTGCATCAGACTCCAAGCCCAGAAAACGTTGCAAAAATTATGTAGGTTACGGTTCTGAAGATAAGAAAAAGAACTGATAATTTTGTAGCTCATATCCTTTTTTGTATCTCTACACAGTACTCAAGAAAAAGAAATAAAACACTGCATCAAAGTCTCTTGCAAAAACATTGCCCCAGGGGTAACGTGATCAACCTCAATAGAAAATATGCCCGTTTTTATTTCATGGGGAATCTGTGCCCCAGTATTGCTAAAAGACAAAAATCACCCCTGATATGTATTTCATCCGACATTATTCCAAAATGTTTTAGCTGGAATGAAACAATGACATTTTAAATGTGCAGGTCAATAGACAAGGAGTGAAATAAAACGGATATAAGCGCGCAAATATCAGCTGCCCCTGCAGGATGGGTCAGTGGCATTACAACAAAGATTTCTTTTTTTACAAGACACTCTTTCCTTCAGTATAATACTTACCCCCGTCTGACTCAACCAGCAGCCTCTAACATGAACTAATAGGGCGTGCAAGGTAGGTATTAGATCTGTCCTACTGTAGACCACGAGCAAATGCATCGTTTATTTCCATTTGTCTTTTGCTCCTCCTATGGATTTCTACAATGCAAGAGGCTTTTTGTTGAGGGAGTGGGGTGGGTGTTTGGGGAAGCACTTCCAAGGTTGATGAACTCGAGGTCAGTAAGTTGCATTGGTGTGAGAAAACAGTGTAGAATGCCCGGGGCTGAGTGAGTCGGTATTAAAAAAGCGAGATGAAGATTAATGAAAACAAGCTGCGAGCAAGCTCGGTTGTATTCTTATATTTCTCACATGTGTGCTCGACACCAGTTATCAAAACCAGAAATAAGATATTTCAGTACACACCCCAGTGTTATAATGATTTCAGCATGAAGTCAGCCTCAGTGCTCATTGAACAATGGTAATCGTCAGTTTTTATTAACATTCACTTGTCCTTTTTTCCAAATGATTTTGCACATACATTTTTAAATTTAAGGTGCTTGTTCTTGGAATTGAACACAGGCGTTCCAAATGAACCCAAAGATGTTCAATTCGCTTGAGGCTTCCTGCATGCTCCCTGTTCTCAAAAAGGTTTAAAATACAATCTTTTTCTAGAAATGAAGATTGCATGGTTGTACGCTTGATTTTGTGCTATGTTTAGTAATGCATAGCTAAAACTGACAACCTGTTAATAAGAAATGGCTGTTCACATACTCTTGGCAACCAAAACTGTATATGATGTAGATTTGCAATGCTATTATTACTGAGTCTGATGTTTGACCATTCACTGATAACACAGAGGAATTGATTTACTTGCAAATTTAAATGTATTCTCTCTCACGGGCCATCATCTGTTGTTTCCCTGAGGTGCTTGAGCCAGCAGTTGGTCGTTAATTCACAGGATCTTAGACTGATACAAAGACGTCTATGCAGGATCAGCTTCATCTGAAGAGCATTTTAATGTGGGCCGGGCCTCATCTGGAACGCAAAGAGTCCCCCTGACACTTCTGACCATTTATTCTTAATGAAGAGAGTAAGCCCATGCAGACACCAGAGGTGAATTAAACATCCCTCCACTGGAACGGATATAGGACAGCTTGACTTGGTAGTATGTTTTCAATCGCTTGCCCACAACCCCCCAGTACGTGTATACAATGGTAAATAGAAGCATTTGAATTACTCATATGTATTAAAGGCATCAACACAACCATGCGAATGTTTAATTTTAATGCTCTGATATCTTTGATACACTTTTGCCTTCAAATGTTTTACATTGATCAGTGATCTTAAAGGGATAGTTCACCCCAAAACAAAAATGTCTGTCATCATTTACTCACCCTCTTGTCGTTTTAAACCTGTATGACTTTTTTCTTTTGCAAAACACAAAAGATGATATGTTGAAGAATGTTGGTAAACAAAAAACTTTGGTCCCCATTCACCTCTATTGTATGGACACAAAACTAATGCAAGTCAATGGGGACCAATGGTTTTCTGTTACCAACATTCTTCAAAATATCTGTTGTGTTCTGCAGAAGAAAGAAAGCCATACAGGTTTGAAATTACATGAGGCTGAGTAAATGATGAATTTTCATTTTGGGGTGAACTATAATGCATTTAAAATATGAAATTATATAGAGGAAACTTTTGATGGCATGTTTGTTCTGTGCACACCTAGAAAAAAATGTGCTCGATGTTTTTGGTCACAGCTGAATTATAATCCCCTTTTATCCCTCTCCAAAGGGGTTGTTGGGTGTGTAACCAGTTGTAGGAATTTTTGACTCGGTGCTCATTTGTGAGGCATGAACATACCGAGATGAAGGGGAATGCTAATCTTATTCTCACTAATCTAATCACACTCTCAGAGGTCTAAATGTTTTGCCTTGGGAGGCTAAATTGCCGCAGTCTGATATTGCATTTTAAGTGAAATGACATTTCGAATCTTGATGTAAAATGTATAAAATTATGCAGATTGTGCTGGCACAATCAGTAATCTTGTAGGAAAGCAAGCATACACATGCAGTTGTAAAATCAAGAAGATTAATGCAGAATAATTTCCTACTTAATGTTGCGTTTAGGATGTAAAGGTTGAAGTTTTTAGTATTTAACTATTCTGCCACCTTCTGGTTAAACCACAACTTTACAGTCTGAATTAGTGAATTAGAACAACTACCTTTCCATTTTTTTGTTTAATAATCAGAAGATAATTGGTTATTTAATTACCACAGACATTGCCCACAAAACCCAATTTGTGGCTAAATACTCTGATTTGGGGGTTTATTTGGTTCAGAGGTGGGAAGTAACGAAGTACATTTATTTGTACTGTACTTAAGTACACTTTTTGAGTATATATTTTTCTAAGTAGGCATACTTTTTACTGTACTTCACTACATTTGAATGACAAATATCTCACTTTTCATGCCACAAAAAAATAATGATTTCCTTGGCCAACCGTCCCCTCTCTCCCACGTTTGGGAGAGACTATTGTCAGCTGCTTCTAATAGGACATACCTGAATCAACTCATCAACCTTGGTGTGTTTATTAGGCAGTCATCCACAACATTTTGGGAGAAGGTTAATGAGTTCAGTTGTGTATACTTTTCCCATTTCTGATTTAGTTATAAGCAAAAGATCCAATTAGACTTTTTATCCGATTAATCGTCAAAACAATCGTTAGTTGCAGCCACCATTGAGTACCATAGCAGGAAAAATTACAACGTTAGTCAAAAGTTCCCCAGAACCGTTTGCTTTCCTACATTTTTCAAAATATCTTCTTTTGTGTTCAACAGAACAAAGAAGTTTAGACATTTTTCCTACTATGGTAGTCAATGGGGTCCAAGAACTGTTTGATTACAAGCATTCTTCCAAATATCTTTCTCTGTGTTTATTAGAACAAAGACATTTGTACAGATTTGGAACAACTTGAGGGTGAGTAAATGAAGACAGAATTTTCATTTTTGGGTAAACAATACTGTTGTTTATTAACAAAAGACTACATGATGAAATAACAGATTTATATTTTTAAAGTAAAAATGAAGTGTTTCAGCTTGTTTGCATGCATACCTGCTTAAAAGTGCTTGTTTAATCCCAAAAATGTCTATTAAGGCATCTTTATTGGTTCTTCCAGGGGATCGCCTACTTGTTTAGGACGATCGACTGGAGTGAGCCGAAACTCATCCAGGCCCCGCAACACCTGCTCACCCTTGAGTTCCTCAGCAGGTGCTGTGAAGTTACTGATGAGCCACTGCTCAATATGCTCTCTCTCCAAGGTAAAGGTGGTCAAGGGGGCCTCGGCAGCAACACAGGCCCGGTCGTGGATCCTGATACTGTCCATAGAAAAACATGTCTCTCTAGAATTGGTGCTGCCCATTTGAGGGCTCTTCTTTGAAGCAGGCGTGCACTCACGCTCACGTTCGTACGTGCAGTTGGAATCAGGTGATCTTGCATGTTTAAGTGAATTAACAGATTCATTGTCATCGGGAGGAAGGCTGCTGCCAATCGTGACAACATCATCTGATGCGACCCGGACGAGTTTCAGGCGTTTGCTCTGGTGGCCGTTCTCTCGACGGAATGAGTCAGGGCTCATATCTACAAGGATGCAGTCAGTCTCTTCATCCATCTCAGAGTTTGTGTCAGCATCTGTATGATCTGATCGTCCATCACAAGCAAGGTGGCTTGTTTGTGACCCTGGAGAATCAAACACCACCCCCCGTGGGCGAGAGGTTCGTTGAAACATGTTTGATGTGCTGTTTGCTGAGGCAAGAATGTTAGTCTCATTCATCATGCAACGTTGGACTGACTCTGGGATGATCACAGCTTCGCGCTTCTTACGGGGGCTCAGATGGGAGGAGAAGTATGGCAAGCAGTTCCCCACGATAGGCACAAGAGAGACAGGATGCAGTGCGGACACGAAGTCCTCCAGCTCCTGGTAGGAGGAATGGTCAGAGTAAGGCACCACATGGACATTAGGGTGGGAGGAGACCATGGGGCGGCTAGTGGGCAGTATAGCTATGGTGGGTTGCTCCTTATTCCACGCCAGCAGGTTGGAGGCGTTGATCTCAGACTGGCTCACTACACGAATGCGGCCCGCGCCGCGCTCAGTGGTAAAAACGTCGGGGAGTTCCAGAACTCGCAGGGTTTCCAAACGCTCCACATCCACCTCCACCCATGTTTTAAACTCCATAGCCAGCTTCACAAGGAGAGACTCTTTACCCAGAGAGTAAAGTCCTGCAGAGTTCAGATAAAAGACTTCTGATTATCAATATAACATTACACTTTTAAAACACACTTAATGTATTGCAAGAGGCTCAAAAGATGCTAAAAATGCATAAACATTATTACAAGAAAATTAGAAACCAATGACAAGCAAATTATGATTTTAAGATAGCATTTTGTAAAGGTTTTCAATCATCTTTTCAATTTTTTTAATACTTTGTAATCTAGTACAATGAAATAAATACATTTTAAGTGAGGTGACACTTTTAGTAGCCACTGTGTGAATCAAACAATTTATAAATGAGCTTTAAATGAAGTTAAAGCATGACAGTCTCACCAATAACAACGGTGTACCCAGGATGAGCTCTGATGATCTCTTTAATTTGCTGAGTGGCTAGGTTGCGAGACGGGACAGCTCGAGTGGGGTCACAGTTTGTGTTGTCCAGATATAGCACACCAATAGTGGTGTTGTTCCTCAGACACTCCTCACGTAACATAGATGGAGTATAACGAAAGTCACCTGAATTGAACATATGAAACCAAAGGTAAATGTGACAGTAACACAATGAACGTGATAGTTTCGCATATGTCATCTATGAATAAAAAGATGAATCAATCCATCACACACCGGTGTAGAGAATGGTGCCGAAGTATCCCTGGAACAGAAACATAACTGCCCCAGGACAATGGTTGGCATCTATTAGAGTAACAGTCATTCGTTCTTTCCCGAGATCATCCAACAACAACATGTGGGCTTCCCCAACCTCCAAAGGACGAATCCATTTCTCTTTCACCTGTGGATCAAGATGACACAATTTTAGGTGCAGTTCGTGCACAGATTAATTCATTGATTTATGATACATATTAAATCACAAAATTCTAGAGGGTATTTAACGCTCCATTTATGCATCGGTGTATGCTTTGTTTTCAAGCGGGTAGAAAGAGAGAGCTCACCTGCAGTTTAAGTTTGAGGAGCTTAGCAGTGAGGGGAGAGCAGTAGATGGGTCTGTAACTCCATGTGGACGACAGGCCAGAGGTGTGATCCGCGTGCATGTGGGACAGGAAAAACAGACGCACACCTTGGCACTTACGGAGCTGCCAAAAGTCAACGGCTATGGGAGTGTCCGGTATGAGTTTTCCATTCATTTTATGCTGCTGTTTGACGCTCAGACAAGTTATTACTTATTTCCAAACTAATGTCCACAATGGCCGTATTTCGGTACACGAGATTTGTTCATGTTCGAAAACGTGTAACCTTTAGAAACACAAAACATTCATTCACCGTGCACTTACTGTAAAAGGTTTGTAACGTAAAACTGTTTGATGAAACAATAAAAATGGCACCAGCATTAGCGAGCAGCGCTAGCAGTTAACTGTTTAGATCTCCCTCCATTGGAAGTAGCGACATGGCAGCAACAGCAGCGATCAAACTTACAAAAGCACCGAATGGGAAATGACAAGAAACGCACAGAGGCATGCAACGGCTTGCAAAGTAGTGTTCATCCAAACGTGTTAGCAGGCTAGTTAGCTATATGCAGGTTAAAATACCGTATTTGTGCAGATGCGTGGCCTGCTGAACCCACACGTGAGATTTCTGGAGTCACTGGCGCGTATGTTCAAAGTCATTTTTTAAGCGCGGGTTGTTTCAAGCATTGCTATTTTTGTTTCTGTTTTGTGCGCCAAAATGCACAGCTGCTGGCCACGCCCACACATCGCGCATGGGCTCTCCGACGTCACGCGTTGCCATAATTTTTCAGATTTGACCCCAAAATGACCCATTGTTAAATGTCACAAACATCCATTTTTTTATTTATTATGCAGTGTTCTTCAAATAATGATTCTCTGTTCTTTCTTTCTTTCTTTCTTTGCAAGTAAAACTTTTTGCAAGTATCGTAGATCCGTCTTGTTGATAAACCGAATTTAACACCGTTTGTGCCTCACAGAGACAATAATTTGTTAGAAAAATTAACAAAATACCAATTGTATATTTTTATTGAAATTCATCCACGGGGTGTCACTGTTGTCCTAGTTATGCAGCTTTACTGTACAGTAAAATTTGAAATTCATATTCTTATTTACATATTTTGATTTTGCTGATTGTATTCCTTAAATGTTTTTTATTAATAGATCATAATAGAATTTTACTAATATTTTTAAAATGTATATTTAATACTAAGAGGAAAATCAGTTTTAACGTCTATTATACGTTTACACCTGGCAAAATTTTGCAACTTTTTACGGCAGGCTTTGTTTTATATTTAGCTCCGTGATAACGTACAAAAACGTAGTTACATAACTAGAATGCTTTTCTTTAATAACTGTTGAGTTCACGCTGCGGAGTCCACTAGAGGTCAATATAACAACACAGTATGGTGCACTTTGCTATGTGTACCCTACTGAGAGCTTTATTATTTTTGTTCGAAAATCTTGAGGCATTTTTAAGATAATTAAGCAACAAAAGCTAAGCAGTTAGGCAGCAGGCTTGTAAAAATCTTGTATTGGAAGCAAAAGGCCTGTTCACATACAACATCATATCATTTTTAAACCTTATTGTTTAGCCTAATAGATTAGAATTTGGCAGTATATAGACGTTGGCTGTATGACTAAGATCACCTGTACTGTTTTTCTGTAAAGGGTTGCTCCTTAGCACACAGGAAACACATTTGAGCACTTACCATAAAGGAGAACTTTGCCCAAGGTGTGTCTAAAACAGCTCACCCACTACAGACCTTTAAGGCTCAAATACACTACAAGACTTTTGCTCAGATTTTGCCCAGGTTTTCAGTCTGTGCCAGTCTGCAGATTTGATCAGTTAGTGTGTTTCTATCTGAAACTTTTAAAAAGTCTGTAAGTGTATGTCTAGTTTAAAAAAAATCTGTTCAGATTTTAAAGTCTTGTAGTGTATTCCAGCCATTACACTTAAAAAATTGTGTAATGATATGTACAACAAATAAGACAAAGAAATGTGATTCAGAGCAGAACACACACACATATATAAAGAGATTAGTCTTTGAAATGCCATGCATGCATTTCCAGCTGTGCTCCTGTTGCTCAACTGATAGGCCATTGCATTAGGAGTGCAAAAGGTGTGAGCTTGATTCCAAGGCAACATACTTGTACATGGTAATAAAACGTATAACGTGGTTGCACTTTAAGTCAAATCGCTTTAAATAAAAGTGCCTGTCAAATGCATAAATGTTACTGTAAATGTATTGACACTCTGATTAGCTGAAATAATGATGATGAAGAGGAGTTCAATTTTCCATTGATCGCAAAGTGATGTTTCCTGTTTGTCATCTCTCGTAGATGTTTCCGATGACAATCTGATATAATTATACCTGCATGGGTGTCAAACAGGATGTTTCCACCTCCTCATCCATGTATAGCTAAACTCATTCTTGTAAACCACAGTTTATAGAGCTGTCTAATTCTGAGTCTGTTTGCTGGAATGAAGTAAAAAACAAGAAGGCAGATTTAATTAGCCCATTAATCCCATTTACTCAGAAATCCTTCATGTACAAATGATTGTAATTCCACAACTGTTTGTTTAACAATTATGAACATACTGTATTCATATAGTGCATTACATTGTTATGTACAGATTAAATACATGTTCGGTTTGGATGCCATTAGGTAGAGAACAGGTAGTACATCCACATGTGAGATCAGTTGTGACAGACAGATGGTAAAGCTGAAGTGTGTAATGTTTTCTGCATCACTTGAGTCATCAAACAGAATTGCAAAAAAATGACTTTTACCTGTATTAAAACATCCCGAACATCTGCCGTCGGTCAGACAAATTGAATGCTTTGATAGTGCCACAAATCCACGGTGTTTATACTTTTCAGGGAAAATTTCCAAGAACTCATTACACTTCATTTTTAAAGGATTATCACCCCCCCCAAAATATGTCACTTTTAATTTACCATCATATTATTTCAAATTTAAAGGTCCAGTGTATGAAATTTAGCAACCACTATGGAGGATGACACAGCACTAAGATGTCATCATATTTTCGCTTATTTCCCGAATCAGATAACGTACTTACGAAATGCGCTCTTCTAGAGCAGTTTGTCTGATTAGGGCTACTGTAGAAACAACATGGCGGATTCCATGCAGGGGGACCCGTGGTGTATGTAAATAGAAATAACTCATTCTAAGGTGATAAAGAGATAACGCTTCATTATGTAAGGTCTGAAGACATCGCTGTGTATGTTATATTGCATTTTTGTCAATAGATGCTGCAAAACATTACAAAGAGGTGGACAGCTTCTGGTCCCTGTACGCTTTCACAGGATAAAAAGAGCATTACGTACATTCTGCCTAAAATATCCTTCTTTTTCTTACAAGAAATTTGCATGGGTTTAAAACCAAATGAGGTTTAGTTAATAATGACAGCTTTTTCATATTTTGTGTGAACTACACAAAAAAGCATTCAGTATTTAGCAGTAGTGTAACATACTCATGCCAGTCTTTTGCGTGTATGCGTAAATACCCAAAATTACTATAATACTGTATGGTTTAACATCATGATCATTGATCATTTTTTAACCCTGAAAACTTTCAAATAGTACAGGATTTAATACATTGCTAAATACGTTGGCAGCTGCAAGTTCCTCTTGGTTTCTTGTCACCACATTTAAAAGGATAAATAGGACAGGTCCAGTCATTCTGCGACATGCATTCAATCGCTCACACACTACGCACAGTTTTGCTAAAAGGTAAAAGAACCTCACTGCGACTGTGAGTAAAATGCAGTTTCAGCTGCCTGGAGCATATTTGTTTTTCACCACAATAACCTGTGCTGAGACACCCCTTAAACCAAGAAGAGAACGAAATACATGTAAAACTTTTGTACCACCTCTTTCTTGTCACTGTTTATGACATCCTCTTCCTGGAATTGTGCACAAAGGTTCAAAATACAAGCAGAATGTCCAAGAACCTGAGAGTGTGCTGTCATTTCTGTACTGTACTGCATACAGTACATTCAAAGAAAAGTAGTGATTTCTGGTGATCTTTCCATATTAACCATGTTCTTTGTGATGTTTTATAATAGAGATAACATCACATCATGTTGGATACCTCATTTGTGCAATACTTAAAAAAGTTTGTTCAAGGCTGCTTCATAAAGCTAGATTTCCTGTAGGTTCCCTTCTTGAACATTCTCTTCGAAGTGACCTAAACTCACTTCTCTGGCCCTTTGTAGTCTTAAATCAATGCTGGCCCATAATTCCAATAAAGGGACAAATCTCAACCACACCCTCACATTTAAAACAAACAAACCAGGTCTTGACACCACTGGACATCCAGCCAGCAGAACCCATATGGCCTCCTCGAGAATGCTGGGACGTCGGTCAGACGTTATGTTCCAAATGAAGTTCAGGAGGAGCGGCGGCGATGTAGTGGTTGTTATCCAGTCTCTCGCTCGGATAGCTCTCAGGAGGCGGGGCATCCTTGCAGCAGAAGTACTGCTTCCAGATCCTCTGGAATGCCGTGCGGAACTTCTTGATGCGGAAAGCGTAAACGATGGGGTTGACGGCAGAGTTACCGTGCGTGAGCAGAATGGCGATGTAAATGAGGAACATGGGCTTCTCACACTTTGGACAGAAGAGTGTGATGCAGTTCATGATGTGGAGAGGAAGCCAGCTAACCGCGAACAGAAAAAGCACTAAAGCCAGAGACTTTGCCAGCTTCAGTTCTTTGTCGTAATACTTGTTTGGTTCGGCGTGGCTGGTCACCTTCTTATTCAGATGCTTGTGGATCATGTAGAAGATTTCAGAGTAAATGATCAGCATGAAAAGCAGAGGGGGCAGCACCCAACCGAAGAAGTTGAAGTAGACCATGTACTCCATGCTGATGACGTTCTCGAATTGGCAGGTGATGATGAGGTCAGGGCCGAGCGAGGCGTTTTTACGTTGCAGGTTGCTTAAATTGTTCCAGCCCAGCATGGGAGTCAAGCCGACTATGAAGGCCACCATCCAGCAAACAAAAACTGCTATTCCGGCTCGCTTTGGAGTGACCACACGCTTGTAACTGCAAGACAAGAAGAATAGTATGGAACTATGTTTTCACTGGAGTATGTGCATTATGAATAATTCAATTACAACAGTATCAAAACGTCCTCATTTTAAAGTTACTACTGTGCAAACCAATCATCTGGATTGACCGATGTTGCATTGTGTCTTTGAATTACTGTTCATACATAACACTGACAGAGTAATGATCCCTTTGCAAATCTTTAAAAGCCTGTGTGAAGGCTGTAAATGACCAAGGCCATGTAAACATCTCTGTGTTTCCGCTGTCAACCCTGAATCAGAGTCAATCTGTGATATAGCGTCATCATCTGTGAGATTGCTTCACTCAAGTCTGTCCTCCACCAAACAGATCCGCCGCTTGTCTGAGATGCCTTTAAGCCTACATTTCATCCTACTCTCTCAAACTCTCTCGGTGGGGATGATTTCAGAACAAAGGTACCGGTGATTTAATGACAGACTTTCAAGTTTCTCTCTAGCTGTTTCACTGTAGACATCGTCTGATGCCAATTTGGTAGACTTCGCTCAACCCTATTCCATCCTAAGGCACTCTGGGTATTTGTTAAGATTCAACATAGTGGTTAAGATTTCTGACCATTTTTTTAGCCTTACTGCAACTGAACTAATTTGTTTTAATTATATCATTCAAATGTATGTATCTAGTAGTATCTAATCCAGAGGTGGGCCACATTCGGCCCCTCAAGCAAATTCAAATGGCCCTCGAGGCGGTTTTTAAATGTATTCAATAACATTTCAGTTAGGATTTTGGTGAAAATAACAAATTTGATGTAATACAAACAAAACCCATTAGATGGCGCGAGTCTGCGATGCAGCTCTAGCTAGACGGACGTATTTAAAGGGGTCAAATGACCGGGCTAAAACGAATATTATCGTTTGTTTTAAATGTAAGGCAATGTGTATACACAATTTAAGGTTAAAAAACGCTGTATTTTCCACATACCGTGCATGTTTGTATCTCCTCTTTGCCCTGCCTCTCTGAAACGCACAGATATTTACCAAAGCTCATCGCTCTGAAAAGCGAGGTGTGCTATGATTGGCCAGTTAACCAGAGCACAGTGATTGGTCGAATACTGCAAGCGTGTGACAGAAATGTAACGCCTCTTACCATATTTGGAACATCAGGTTCCAAAGCAATTGTACTGACAGGTATGCCCACCTTACTTGCGTATACATTTGGGCGGTCTTAGTCAAGTCAAACCACAAACTGATTTGTGGGGGTGTGGTTACACAAGGTTTTTCAGGCAGGTCTGGGTGAACATTCGCTTTCAGATAGAATGCATCTTTTGTTCCGACACATTCATTTTTGCAATTTTACGTGTCTAATACATGCATGGGCAACTTATAACACATCAAAGACACAGAAAAACACGTATTCGCGCCATATGACCCCTTTAAACGCTGCATTGAACACTGCGTTTGCGTCTCATGTCTTTTGAAACTGTGTTATGAGCTTTGGTTTACTATAGCATGACAGGCAATTTCTGTTATCAGAAGCACGTCTCGAGACACTTGAGTCTTTCACATGTCCGACTTAGCTAAGTGGTGGAGTGATACAGACTGTGAAATGGTTCCTGTAGTGATACTGGTGAAATATGGCATGGCTCTCAGCCAATCAGATTCGAGAACCAGAATAATTGTAAATATGGCTCACAATAGATATAAATTAAATTGAGAGCTGTTTGCAATGCCAAATGTTTTAACTCGGATTGGAATATTACACTGTTTTATTTTTAGAACTGTATATTACACATCTGATTTCACATTTGTATGTATGTATATAACCAGTGATATGCACAAAGGGTAGAGCTACAGAAAAGTGTATTAGTGGTTGTGGTTTTTCTTTTTTTTTTAATATAAAAGTGTTTGATGAGATCAGATATTTACTGCATTTTAAAAGCCATAAATTCAGTATTGAGCAGAATTACGTTTAGCCTTTTGGTTCAGCCCTCCACTACAGTCACATTTCTCATGTGGCCCCTTGGGATTAATTGCACACCCCTGAATTATAGAGGAATCATTGACAAAATGATCAAATTAAATAAAATAATGTATAGTGTAAATTATTATGGCTAATAATGTGTCTTACTCTTATGTCTCATTTTTTTCAATATAAAAATCTTTACAGAACACAGGGTAGAAGGAATTGCGTGTCCATACACCACAGTAGTTATCAAATCTCAGTTTGGAATAAATAAAAAAAGGTTTAATTTGATGAGCAAATAATAAGCGGCCCTTAACATGGATTCGAAAACTTGATGTGGCCCTCGAGGTAAAAAGTTTGCCCACCCCTGATCTAATCTATTAAAACACTAAACAATAAATTTATATTTTCACCCTATTGTATATTTTGCCATGTTAATCTTTGCATACTGAATTGAGGAACATATCAAAACTTTTAAGGAATTTAAATGGATTAAATGTCATCTCTGAATATTCACTCTGACCAAGTTTTCTTAATTTTAATTCCGGTTCAATGGCCTGCTATAGTTTTGCAATATTGTCATCATTGTGCAGTGACAGGAACTCTATAAAGACTCACTCTCGACTTCTCTATCGCTATCTATAGCAATTTAACAGGATTCTACCGAATCTCCACCCCTCTCATTGAAAATAAAGTGTCACTTTGCAGGCGGCACCAAGCGCTATATTTTCCTTTCACTTTTTCGGCTATCTGTCAGCTCATAATAAACGCTTTCTTACAAGAGGCCAAAAGAGTTGCGATTGTCGGGATGGATTTTATGTCAATACGGCATATAGTATAGGTCACAATAATCAAACTGTTCAGATTACAAGATATAACGCAACCAAAATTTCCCTGTTGCTTCATAATTTAAAGGAACAATCCCCCCAAAAACAATTCTGTCATCAGTTACTCACCTTCGAGTTGTTCCAAATCTGGATAAATATCTTTGTTCTGATGAACACAGAGAAAGATATTTTGATGAATGCTTGTAACCAAACAGTTTTTGGACCCCATTGACTACCATAGTAGGAAAAATAACTTTATACTTTTGAAGAATGTAGGATAGCAAACAGTTCTGGGGGATTTTTGACTACCATTGTCATTTTTCCTTTAGTCAATGGGATCCAAGAACTGTTTGGTTACAAGCGTTTGTCTAAATATCTTTCTGTGTTCAACCAAACAAAGAAATTTATACAGATGTGGGTGAGTAATTCATGACAGAATTTTTGGGTGAACTATCCATTATTTAAAGAAATATTGGGGATTTGAACACTCTGTGCACTTGTGTAAAAGCCCAGAAAAGCCCCTAAAATGCATCTTTTAAAATTGTACGATTTTTCAGTCTTCTCTGGGACAGTGGTTAACTCCTTGCACACTGTGTTTGTAACTATGATATACTATAGCTAGAACTGCAGCTATTGTGAGGGTATTGTGTGGTCGTGACCTAAACACTAAACAACAACAAAATAGGCCCATGTGCTTATTGAATCAGGTGTCGGTTTAGGCTTCCTGCAAGCCTGACAATGCATTCAATATAAAGCTCTGAATATGGTGTAAGCAAAATGGAACGGCATGAGTCATATGTCATCATGTGCATGTGGTTACCTCTGTCGGGTTGTACCCGCAATAAATCCAGTATTCTGGCCAAATAGAGGCAATGGGGTTCAATCATTTTTCCTGCTTTAAAAATAACTCTAAAAGCTGATTAATATGTCAAAAGAGCTATCATTTTGATTAGTTGACTGTAAATAATGTTTAGCCTACATACTGTGGGTCAACATAATGTATCATACAAGAAAATATCAAATGCATTAAATATGCACTTAACAACACTCTTGCATCAGAGAGAATGATAACTTTACCTGGTTGGGATCTTGACTCTAAGGTATCGGTCCATGGCTATTGCGAGCAATGCAAGGATAGAACTTTGGGTCAAAACCAGCACTGTGCAAGCCACCAGCAAGCAACTGTAGAAGTGAGTCTGAAGTCCGATACTTATCGTTATCGCCAAGGGTATAACAAGCGCTCCTACCGCGATGTCGGCGAGTGCCAGAGAAACAATGAAACAAAACGTAGTATCTCTCAGAGATTTGTTAATTTTGACCGCCCAAACCACCATCACGTTTCCTATGACAGAAGACACGGCGATCACCACCTCCATGCCCATGTAGAGGGCTTTGGCCGCGGAGTCTTCGGGCATGCTTTCACTCGACGAGAATCGATATGATGATGACTGTCCACGCCACAACTGGCTTTCGAGTGAAAGTGATGAGTAAAATCATTAACTGTAGTCCAGGGGGGAAATCCTCGCGTTAGACCGTCAAAAGAGTAGCTGTATCTCACTCGTGTCTATTTACAAGTGACGAGATTGAATAAAAAAACCACACGCACACACACACAAGAGTAATCGAATACAAAATGATCAAATGCCCAGTTTTAAGCGTTTTCTTTTCGCGTTGCACGGCACCTCTTCGTTTAGATCCACCTGCGCGAGACAGGCGCGCGCCACTTATTTATCCAATTCAAAATATTCATTTGTCACCTGCAACTCTCCGGCAGTTCTCTGGATGTCCAAACGGTAGGGAAAAAGATAAAATAGCGCACCATATTTCTTGCTGGAAATGGGAACGATATTGTCCAGAGCGCAGCGTTTCTTTCCAACACTCGAAAGCTATGCGGTGCCCCAGAATAACTGTCGATGGGTAGAGCCCTTTGTCTCACTCATTCTCGCCCACTTGCCAATTTAAAGCACTTTTTGGAGCAAAATGCGTACTTCGCGTGGATTCTCTGTCTCCAGAATGTCAAACCCAGAGGTCGTTCCGGTTTCCCTTTGATAAGAGGAAAAAAGGCGAACCCCACCATCCCAAGCACGGTGCTGGCTGGGTTCGCTCTCTCCTTGAGGATGCACGGAGGCTTTTCTACTTTCTTTTGTTTAGGGTCCGAACTCCTTTTCTCAATGTTGTATTCGTGTAGTAGCCTACAAATAGAGAGGCTCGTTCGGGATGAGTGTGGCAGTCGGTGTCCTTGTTTAGTGTAATATTAGTGCGCACTGTAGATGAGACACCATTGCACCCATGAGATTGGAGGGAAGCAGGTGATGACTGTCTGATTAGCAGTGAATAATGAAAACACGCCCTATAAAAATATGAAATATATGGTCAAATATATTTCACAAAACGAATGGCTTTGAAGATCTATATTAATTTAAATACCAAATAAGGCATCCATTAAAAGCATTTCTGCATTCTTCCACAACCCACAAGGGAAGTGACTCAAAATAAGCCATTTCACACTTTGCAGTGTCCTTTTGATGTGAAAGTTTGTGTCTCAAACACCACCATGTGATCTCTATTCATAGCTGTTTTTAGGTGAATCATAATGAAGTCTTCTGCCCCGGACAAAGACCGCTCAGTGCTTTAGCCTCTCCAGGACTGAATGTGAGCTCAGGCAAGACGAAGTGCACACTCTCCTCTACATAGATGCAGGTAGCTCACAGTGATTTAGCAAGCAGAGAGATTCGTGGCTAGAATAAGCTGCCTGCACCACAGTGACAGTCTCATTTCCATACGGGAAAATTCTAGGTGATCCATCAAGGGCTATGAATTCGTCCATGCACTTCACAGAATTCCGGCATGTGAATTATCCTGTCGATTCTGGGGAAACAGAGGCCCCGTTATTCTTAAAAATAAATAAAATACCACTCTTGATGTAAGCGCTTCTATCAATTTTAACATGCTGAAAAAAAGAAGCTGTAGCAGAAAAATATATAATTTTATTTAATAAAACGCAGTAAAAAGAAATACAATAAATTAGAAATAAGAAGTGGTTTATTTTATATCCTATCAGTCCATGGCCATAAATTTGGGCTCATGTCTATTTTCTGGCGGTTTAATAGTTCTCGAACGAGCACTAGGGTACAGTGTGAATTGTCAGATCAATGCATGGCTGCATGAGCAGCAACCAATTATTCATCAGCCATTCCTTGTGTTTAAATGATTTGCTGAGTCAAGAAACAAGAGCTTACGCCTGAATAAATTGCAGGGGCCCTTTTCATGCACCGAGGCAGGTTCAGTGCTGTGAGCCGTATCTTAGGAAAGTCCAGATGGTAAACATCTTTTTACATAGCATACAGTTGGTACTGAGATACCGAAACCCCAGCTGAGCACGACCACATGAATCTCACTCAAGGGATAATAAAAGACATTAGCGATCAACAAACAAGAAACCAGGCTACTAAGGATTGTGGGGATGATGTTTTCTTTGTTTCCCAGGTAGGATTACCGGGCTATTATTTTGAAGCGTTCCACTGTTTTTTTTGGATTGGGGTTACTGTAGGTCAAAAGGTCATACATCAGAGGGTGAGAGGTCAGACAATGATGCACAAATCGGATAGTCGTATATATAGCAGGGTTACGCCTGCTACGTCTATTATATCTTGCACAAATAATTCACCTTGAACAGCATTACAAGCATTCCTCATAATCCTTAGGGCGGTTTTGGGCCCTTAGATGGCATGGATTAAGTGTTGTCCCTGAAAAGAAATACAGCTCAGAAAAACCAATGCGGAAAGCACTTTTGTGACCGCAGGGCCATTCTTCTGAGGCTCAGTTGTGTAAATTATTTAATGGCCTAGACCTCCTTATCATGTATATGCGTAAGTAAAATCTCTGAGGTTCACAATCAAAACATTTGAAAACTTTAAGGACGTTTTGTAGTGATTAGCCAGAGATGTGCAGTTCTGTCCGTGACTCTCACTTCCATTCTGTCTCTGAGGAACATTTGCTTTGTCCACAGTTTGAAAACAGCACTATGCCCTCAGAAGTATTTGCTTGCACCTTAATGGCCCACTCGTGGTGTCCATGCACCTGGGTTTCCTTTAGAAAACACCTGGGCTTTTGCACAGGTGACATTGTTAAATTGACTCTGTCTGGTCTCATTTAGGCCAATTAGACAGCGCAGACAAACAGCCTATTTACACCAAACCATTCACAATGAGGCTGTCAGCTTAGCACTGTTTGTCTTTAAAGGAAATTGTCAATCATGTTATGATGGATTGACTCATTTGTTGCTAAGCAGATGAGCAGTATAGCCAAGCATCTGATGTAAAGTTTTACCAATCAAGCAATGGTTTCTAAAATTTACACCATTGTCACAGCAACAAACAAAAGTATGTAACCTGCGTAGGTAACCAGGGAAACAAGTGTGGAGATCTTACCTATTTTTATAAAATGCATAAAGGTTGTACAGTAATGTTTAGTGTAATGCTTTTAATTACAAACTCTGTAATGAAGCCTGTAAAATGCTTGAGAAATGATTTTCACGCCTACGTTTAATTTTTGTGCTTAACCTATGGAAGCTTTGCCAATAAACATTTACTAAATATAGCAGTGACATATTGTGGACTTCTGAAACAATATCTTTCAGTTTTGAATATTTTAGTTTAATTTAATTATTGCATGATTTACAGGTTAAAAGCATATGAAACAATACTAACCTTAAACAATTAATAGCAACCAATATATATAATAAATAAATAAAATAAAATAAAAAAATATATATATAATATTTTTATATATAAAAAATTAAGAGATCATTTCAGAGACAGTTTTTCTGATTTTAAAATGTACTATTTATGTGTTTAGGTAAAATGATCATTTTTGTTTCATGTGAACTACTAACAATATTTTTACCTAATTTCTTTTTGCACTTATTTGCAGAAAATGAACAAATGGGTCAAAATAACATATTAGATGCTCTGCATTTTTTTAGACCTCAAATACGGCAAAGAAAACAAGTTCATATTCACTTTTAAGTAAAACAACAGTCATATTTGTACATGTATTTAGGAAAAGTTCAAAAGTATTTTTTTTATGTGATAATCTTGATTTTGATCACAGTTTTCATGTGTCTTGTCATTCTGTCAGTCTTTCACATTTGCTGTTGGATGACTTTGTCACTCCTGAGGTTTGATTTTGTTGAAATTCCACAAACACTGGACTGGAATGGCCGCAATACATCTAAAAAAGCTAATTTGAGTTGAAAATTTGGAATTTCCGTGGCTGTATTTGTAAATGTTTACATTGACATATTATTTATTAAAACCAAGAAAATTACTGCAATAATTCAAAGAAATAACAATATTTTGTGCATTTTATTTAACTATTATTTTTGCGAACATCACAATTTTCTGTAGACACAAAGCTCTTGTCTCACTTTTCCCATGAATTGTGTCATTTACCCCTCACATTCATGCAGTGCTTTAGCACTTCTATGACAACACCCTCAGAGTAAGCCCTCTGAAACATCATCCATATTACTGGGTTTTTTTCAGTTTCGTTTTTGGATTTTCTCAAGAAGAATTTTCATAAACTAACATCCCTCGTTTTTCCCCTGCCTTATAAATGGTGACTCACTTAGTCAAACTCTACTCATATGATAAATGTACATATACCAGTGACAATAATAATTGGAGTGTGTGATTAAATAATCGTTTAAAGCTTTTAAATGTGAAGTTTCTGTGAGAAGCATGACCTCTTGAAAAACTGCCAGCTCTCGTCTCCACAGGCCTGGATAACAGAGCTGCCAGCTCTCTCTGTCTCCACAGAGCAAGAGCAGCTTGTCATCACGCTTCGAGATTTTTAAAGCTAGAAACATCAGCAGATGGTCCCTCAGCAAGCCCACTGATAGTTAAAAAAAATAGATAGCCGAAGTTCTATTAAGCTGAAGAAGTAAAAAAGTGTCTGGATGTGGTTTAAAAGAAAAAAAAAATGGGATAAATCTTGCATAGTCAGATTTAGCCTCATTTGAAATCTTTCTATAGGTCTATCTTTGACAGGTTCTGTAGTTTTTTCTCAAAACTTTAACACTGTATGAGGTAACCATTGCAAAATACCTTAGAACAGGGCTTTTTAAACTGTGAGTTGGAACCCACTTATGGGTCACACAGTGGGATGAGTTGGATGTCACAAAGTCCAGTTAACGACTAGCAATAGCTATGGTTTTGATATATGTACCGGGTATTTTGGTATTGCAATTAAACATTTTCCTTATATAATGACAATGAAAATAAAAACGATTCTCAGCTGATAGAACTAAAATGTATTCCCCACCATATTTCCATTTTTAAAGGGATAGTTCACCCAAAAATAAAAAAAGCCTGTCATCACCTTCGAGTTGTTCCAAATCTGTATAAATTTCTTTGTTCTAATGAACACAGAGAAAGACATTTGGAAGAATGCTTGTAACCAAACAGTTCTTGGACCCCATTGACTACCATAGTAGGAAAAATTATGTTGAACAATTCTGGAATGAAAAGGTTTGGGAACCGCTGCCTCAGAACACCAAATGCCAGTCACATCTGGATTTGTTGTGTAAATTTACCTTGGTTAGTTAGTTAGTTTATTTAGTTGCATGTTTTTTTAATAATATTATTTCCCCAAGGCAAGTAAAATTTCAGTCAGGAAATTTCAAACTTTCAAATGGCCAATTTTCCACTTCATTCCATCCACAACTGGAAGCCGGATGCCATGCTCTTCAAGGCTATTACTGCACTCGAAATGAGAACTTATTTTCTGAGATTCATATAATTCGTGGCTGGGGGTCTATGAGAGAGCAGTGTTTCTTTACCAACATAAAGAGAGAGACCGGGCCACCATGATGCGGGGCACCATGCAGTTTTGTTATCTTGTACCATTCACCATGCAGGATTATTGCCTTAAGGTCTTATTCTTTGTTTCCCCCTCTGCTATTTTTCTCTTCTCTTGCTCTGTCACATTTTTCTTTCTCTGAATAACACACACACACATTTGCCTTCTCAGTTCATGAAAATCAAATATTGTACTCAATATCGTTCCGCATAAATTAAAGGTATCAGGTGTACACAAGGTCTATAAGAACTGTAAAAAGCTATCCCTTAATTTTCCCAATTAGTGTTTGCTGTGGAGCCCTCGATTCCAGATGCTGATTGGCTGAGAGCATGTACACTTTCCAGGTCGTTTACTAGCTACTAGGTTGCTATGTTACAGCACAAAAATATCTTAAGTTACAGTATCTACCAGCAGGGGCTAACTGACCAATACTAACCGGCCAAACTTACTGTATACTGTATCTTTAAGGCAGTAGAATCTCTGAGATGCTCTAGTATTCTTCAAATAAAGTTACGGGCTGTGCTCAGGCACAGTTTCACACACCATAAGGAGATTCATTACTCATTACCCTGGCATGGCTTGCCGGCTTATTCTCTGTCATACTGTTCATTTCATTAGCGATAAAATCTGATTGAACTGAACAGAATGGGAGCAACATAACAAATATGGCGCTTACAGCTTAACAAAGTTGTTAGCAGAAGAGCAATATCTAAGATGATGAAAAATGCCAGGTGCAATGGAGTGCAGTTCCTCAGGTCCTGGAGTCACGTGGAGACTGGGAACACTTCAGTGAGAGAAGTGGCCCCCGCAGACGATCTGCAGGACCTTCAGCAGGGAGGAGCCTATTATTAGAGAGAGAGTGTGTGAGATAGAGAGATGTGAGTGGTAGATAGAACGGAGAAATAGAGAAAAGAGCTCAAAAAGACACAGTACAGAAATAAAAGAGTGATACGTAGAGGGAAAAATAGAATGAAAGTCAGAGGAAGAGTTAAAGATGAAAGAGACTGTTATGATTCCATAGTGTTGAATAGATGTTATAGTTTTTGTAGTTTTTGTTAAAAAATTGTCAGAAGAATTAATAAAAAGGTTTCTCCTTTTGCAAACACAACTGTATATGTGCCATATAGTGTAGAAATGTGTGCATGTCTTTCTAGAGGCCATTAGAGAAAAATATTTATTACACTTCATATGAAGCATTTGCTTTGCAATTTAAGTGTATTGCAAATACATTTTTTGGGGGGTTTTGTCTGCTTTTATTTCAGGAGAAAATAGATCAGATGTGTTCTGCTGAAGATGGTGCAAGGAATTTTATTATATTCTAGGTGAGCTAAGGAGACGAGGGAGATTAGAAAGTTCTTTGGCAAACAGTGAGCATGGGTTTATGCTGTTTGGAGGAAAAAACACATTAATAATGTGATCACAGACAGATCTCTGACAACTGAGAAAATAAAATAAAAGAGAAGAATGAAGAGAACATGAAATCTGCATTTGCAGAACACACACACAGAACACACTTCTGAGGCTGAAGTCCCTAATGTATCCGGTGAGATGCAATGGCTGAGCTGAAGCTTGATTATTTGTTGGAAAAGTTAAGATTGTAGGGAAAAACATGTAAAAATAAAAATAGCCAGGTCTAGAAAGGAGAAATGGCCTTGTAGCACTCTGACTAGTGTGACTAGAGCCCATTTCACATTTGCTCTTTTCACTTATACACTTTCGCTTATACACTTATACACTTATTCATTTAGCAGGTTAATTAACAACATGCATTTGGATATTTTAGAGGATAAACAGAAAGAATATGTTGTATCTGTCATGGTCCTGCATGACCTTTACAGACCGTTAATTTGTGTGTGTGTTGGTGTATTTATTTTGCGTGGATGCACATATTGTTTGTACCATCTTAAGGGACATTGGGACATGGTGTTGCATTATTTATTCTAAATTACAGCTGTTTACACATCCACACCAGCCCACCATCTGCCCCCTTCCCACCCCCCTTTTGAAAATAGCAGGATATGGGAAGGATCTCAGTAGAGCTGTGAGATGAGTGGTACTCTCAGGGCTGATTGTGTTTTTGAGAGAGAGAGAAAGAGAGAGGTGCTGATGCATTTTGCACGGCCCAGTTTCTGCCTGCGGCTGATGATAAATTGAATAAAAAAATATGCATCCTCACTGTGGCTTTAAGGAAATGTAATGAAAACTGTGGGATGAATTCATTATCATAGTTTAAGAACACACAATCAGAACAAGAATGAATGATGTATTTATTAAATATGGCTTTGTGCTTTCAAAATACTATTGAAGATTAAGCCCTAATAAATGAGGTTATGTTTATGATACGGCACAATCCATTTTGTGAATGACAAATTGCTTTCTGACCCTCTGATTGATTACAGCTAGAAAATAGAGAAAGTGATGAGGATTTGAATAATCTTGGATCAAACCTGATCTCTGGCTAACCTCTTTTTCTCTCTTCCTTAAAATGGCCTGAATTAGTCAAAAGGATAAGCTCTGCTCTGTAGATAGAGCTGGATGTCTGAGGGCAAATATACCTTACATCTTGAAATATTTCTGTTTAAAAGGCATTCCTTGACCTCGTCACCTCATAAATGTCCTCCATTCACTGCAGTCCATCTCTCCACATGCAGGCATCAGCGCTCCATTCATCAAAAACACAAGAGGGACTTCTTAACCCCCAAATTGGTTAACCGTCATCCCAATGTATGAACTGTACACACATCATACTCCTTGTCACCGTGCATTCTGTCTGTTTCCTTGACAACTGCAGCAAGCATGAACTCTGTGCATGGTTGATCTCACAGTGTTCCAATAAATTACTCTTCTTCCCTAAAGGGGAATAAATTGGTGCTGGGCCTGAAATGATACACGTTATAGCATAATGCATTTCATTTACGTGTCAGTCCTGCTGTATGTATAGCAACCTGTTACTCTAAACTGTCATTCAAGTTTTAGCCTAGCCTCAGTTTAGCTAGGTTATCGACTGTACCTTAAAGGTCCAGTGTATGAAATTTGCCAGCATCTAGCGGTGAGGTTGTGAATTGCAACCAACGGCTCACTCCACCCCTCCCCCCCCTTTATCAAAGCACTATGGTGGCTGAAACGCGCCCTGTAGAGCAATTTGTCCATTTAGGGTAAGGTCTTTATACACCTCTGAAGACATAGTCATGTTTATCATATTGCATTTCTGTCAACAGATTCTCCAAAAAATTACACATTGGGCCTCTAAACATTAAAGGAATAGTTCAGCCAAAATGAAAATTCTCACCCTCATATCATGCTAGATGTAAATTACCATTCGTCACACAAACAAATAATTTTATATTAAAATATTACATCAAAATGGTTTCCAGTTATTTTCTCGTGATGGAACACACATGACAACTACTCACAAGACATGCGAGAACCTACAAGTTATTGACATGGCGCCATATTTGAATTCAGTGCTAGGATCTGCTTGCTTCCATTTCATTTTCACTAAATAAGCCCTAAACCTATTGTTTCTCTTTGGAAGATACACTGGAGTAATTTGGATTAGGCTACTTTAATGATGAATGATTTAATGGTGAAAACAACAATGGCGGCAGCGCCGTGGGTGGAATTGTGTAGATTAAGGGGTGGTAATATTATAATAAGAGCCTGCGTCTACGTCACATCAGGAGCGAAATCTGAACGGCTCGATTTCTCACATGCTTGCAGAGAAAGGCTTACTAAAACAAAGTTACTGGGATCTTGTTTTTGACGTTATCTGGGTTGCTAGATGCACTGGGGACCTAATTATAGCACTTAAACACAGAAAAAAATTAACCCAATGGGTCCTTTAAATCAAAAAAGGGTAGTCACCAGAATGAATCACAAAATCAATGTACGCACACAGTTTTCAAACGGGCTTCTTAAGCGTTCTTCATGTCGTTCATAATGGTCATACTAACAGGCGTAGCAGTACAGAAACAGGCTAGTGTGGTTAGTGTCCAAAAGTGTTTGAATTTGAAGTGCCCTTAAGGGTCAGCAAGTCCAGCAGTTACAAATTACCCTTTAAACAGTAAATCTCAAGGTAAGTGTTTCTATTACAATAAGTGTTTCAAAGTAATGTCCTCTTTAACTAAATAGTGAGGGCCTGTTTTAGATACAAGCTGTGGAGTATTATACAAGAAGTAGGAATTAATAGCTCATATAAGCAGGCAGATATAGGATACCAACATAAGAAGTTGCTGATGCTGACATAGACAGAATTACGACATCAGCAATCGCTAAGTGATCTGTGTGAGCGTGTGTGCCACAGAGACCAAGAATAACAGTCGATTTGATTAAGGCTTCCTGGTTTCAGTTTCCATACCGAAAAGCTGTCCAAAGGTTAAAAGACATGCTATTGTTTTCACTTTGTATTTTCCCCTATTCTAAAGCTAGAAGCCATAAAGGGCACCAGGGGAAAAGCTACCTCTAAAACAGGATTTCAGGTCCTTGGCATCGATCAGGTCCTCTCATGGTCTTCAAAGGAGGCTGCTGACTTAAAACAATAGGAGCAGATTCAGTGACCCAGAGATAGCAGTTGGAAACTATAAACTACATATATTCTATGTATTTTTGTCATAATATAGAAACATCAAAACAAATGCCATTTATTTAAAATAAATAGTACAAGCGTTTTTCAAACAGAACATTAAATTGTCTGAGATCCAGAATATATGTGTCTATTTGTTGATACTGTGTAAGGGCATTTATCTGAACTTGAGGGGAACATACATGAACTTGAGTTCATACATCCATTAAAAAATCACCTTGAGACCAGCTGGATAAAAGCAGTAACAAAACAGCTAGGAAATTGAGGCTAGTTCTGAAGAAGGTACAGCATGACCTTGCCGAGTCCACTTTTTTAAAGGGGTCATATGGCGCGAACACATGTTTTTCTGTGTCTTTGGTGTGTTATAAGTTGCCCATGCATGTATTAGACACGTAAAATTGCAAAAATTAAAGTGTCGGAACCTGCCTGAAACGCCTCGTGTAACCACACCCCCACCAATCCACGTCAGTTCGTGGTATGAGTTGACTAAGACCGCCCAAATGTATACACAAGTAAGGTGGGCGTACCTGTCAGTACAATTGCTTTGGAACCTGATGTTCTAAATATGGTAAGAGGCGTTACATTTCCGTCACACGCTTGCAGTATTCGACCAATCACTACGCACTGGTTAACTGGCCAATCACAGCACACCTCGCTTTTCTGAGCGATGAGCTTTGGTAAATATCTGTGCGTTTCATGCGGTTAATTGAACTGTATGGGATAAGAGACTGGTGTGATGCTAAACATTTATTGATACTTAAACTAAAACACAAAGTTGACAATAAGAAAAAAGAAAATTCTATATAACTGTATATTAGTCCAATGCTACCTTGTTTAAAACAATAGAGATTTTACAATGTCATCTTGTTTGTTGTCACAGTTGTGGTTTCACAGGGACTGTTTTAGACACAGTAATAAACCGTGTTGAGGTGTAAATAGCATCTGGGCAAGCAGCCACACTTTTCTTTCATAAAGGAAATGTAATTTCTCAAACACAATATCTCTGTATCGCTTTTGTCTCTTGGTTTGGTTGCACGTGACTTCTTTTATTGAACAGATTTTTACCTTTCTAATGGGTCAAACCTGAGTTGTCGTCAAAAGGCTGTAAAGCCTGATTCAAATAAGGCAGTCTGGTTTGTAAACTGTATTAAGTCAAACACACCATTTTCATTTTCTTGTCTCATATATCTCATTTTAGTCGTCGGATCATTTCCTTTAACTTTTTTTGTTACAATATAGATGGCAGAAGCATAGATTACAATATACAATACTGTACATCATAATGCAAAAAACACTTTTATATCAAAGAGGTTATTTCAGAAAATAATGGAATTTTGTATAAACAACTTGGTTAGTGCATGAAATGACTTGCATTACTTTGTCATGATTGCTTTTAATGAGAAGTTTTGAGTTTGAAATGCACATTCATGTCTGACTGCAAAAGACTTCTGACTGCAAAATAATTTTTTTGTGGCTGTTTGGACACTTTTATTGTTCAAACATTTGTGTACACATTTATTGTTTTGACTATGAGAAACTTCATCACCTAACACACCCTA
Organism: Triplophysa rosa; assembly: GCF_024868665.1. Lineage (NCBI taxonomy): Eukaryota > Metazoa > Chordata > Actinopteri > Cypriniformes > Nemacheilidae > Triplophysa > Triplophysa rosa. The sequence goes on along the minus strand of NC_079906.1, from coordinate 14,138,670 downwards.
GTTTGGGAAGCACAATATTCTGGAGTTCTTTGTAAATGCATGCTGGTGTTTTCATCTGCAAGCCATTGAAACAGCCTGATGTTTTTTCATTATTTTAGCCCGTGCATCTCATCATCTTATGTGAGATCTTACTCAGCCTTTTTTTGTCTTTTGTGGTTGACTGCATGTATTTCTGCATGATGTTCTTTTACTCTAAGGTATCAGCTTTGAACCTCTGTAATTAGTCATATAATTAATGAATAAGGGAGCATGTGAATAGTTAGCGGAGAGTGTGTTGTTTACGTGGATATTCTTTGTGAGACGACATCAGGGCCAATTTTAATGATCGAGGCTTCATGTAGAGCTGATGTCTCTTCATATTTTAATACAAATATGTTCCAATGATTTGAAAATTGGTAGCTCATCCTCTGGAAGACACAGATTATCCAACCTCGATGGATTCCGCATGGAGTGCCTGTTGAGCTGTTATCTTTATTGACAGCATAAACTAAATACAGAATGGACATCAGATATGCCACTTTAGGTAGAAACAATTTATATATTGGGATAATGGTAGCACAGAGGTTAAATAACTCATAAATGTACATTATGCATTTGGAAATTGGTTTTATTTAATGCGACTTACAGTGCATTTGGGGTAACCATTATTTTGCAGGTTCTTCGGACGAGCATGATGATTTTATGTTCATCCATTATAAAGATTTCTTTACAAAATAAACTGGAAAAAGCTACCTCATAGTACATTTTTTAAAACCTTTTTGGCTCTAACTGGAACCTTTTGTCTTGTACTTTGCAAGATATTGGACACTATTCTTTAAAGGACTGCTTGTATCCAAGCCTGCAAAGAGAAGCAGCCCCAACTCAAGCATTTTGAGAATTGCTTGCCTTTTTGTGTAAGGAAGATGCAATAAATTGTAACATTTATGTTTAGAAGCTTATGCTAGATGGTTAGACAGACAAATAGTACAACAGGCAGGTAAGCAGAAGATCTTAGAATTATGTTGTGGCAGTCATTCAGTGAAGCGCTAAGCGATGTTTAAAGGATGTGACAGTCAGTTAAGTACCAAATACAGTACCATCCAGCATCCAGAGTTTATTTTAAAGCTTCTTAGTGTGGTTTTAATTCTGGGAAGGACTAGTCAGATTCATTTTGATTTATCTAAATGTGCTTAGTACCATGGGTCTTCAGCAAGATCAGAGGACACTCACCTTAAGCATAGAATTGTCAAAGTCTTCCTGTGTGTTTAATTCATAGGGAAGCTGCGTTTGGCAGGTTTCCTTGAACGTAATGAAGATAAAACCTTAGAATTGCAAAATCCATCAGCGTACGACATTTTCTTAGTCATTTTATATGGGGAATTGAGTGATAATTAATTAAACACCAAATTTCCAATGCATTCACTAAATTCACAGCAATCACGAGGAATTAAATAAGGTTACCCAACCCATTCTCATCAATTGCATATAAATAACACGCTGTTGCAATATCTTGTAATATGTACGCTAAAGTTCGATCTGCATGTATATGATACGGCAATGGGTTGCTTGCCCCACAAATTTATTAACAGTTTTCTCCTTACTTTCCTTCCCTATCTCAAGTCCAGTGGCTACTGGAGCATACCTAGAGGTGTTCTCTTGCATTGTGGGAGCCAGCATAATCCTCGATTATCTGAAAGCACAGCTGGTAATTCAGGTATAATGCCGAAAAAGATAATTTCACAGTGTGTTCTCATTTTGCATGCATTTAGCCGCAAATAGGCGGACTCGGCAGGAGAGATGGACTCAAATTCTGCCATTCAGTTCAGCAACAATAATAGGCACGTTTGGATGTGTGCTTTTGTTCTGTTTATTTCTCTCCTACCTCTCAACATACAGTATTTTCCTCTCACTGACATCCTTTTATCCATATTTGCATGAATATGTGATAAAATGTCATTCATTTGATATCCCTATTTTTTTACAAGTTTTCTTTTTCTTTGCAGACTCACCCAGCTAGCTTAACGAACTCAATTCTCTTCGCTTTTTGTATCCGCAAATTTCAAACACCTATTATTCACAAACAAACCTACGCATTCCCTAGTACTTGTGTGTTTATTTATTAAATACATTTCATAAATTGATAATGTGCACATTTAACCCATTCTACATTTTAAATGCAAAACGATTTAAATGAGTTAGTTCGAAGATTCTCAAGAGCAAAGATTCCTGTCTGAGTCTCACAAAGGCATCCAGAGAATTATTCAGCTGGGCCTTGGCATCCCTATAGATAATTAATACAAATGTATGCCGTGTGTCATGAACGTCAGGAAATAGAAGTGCAGGCGGCAGGTACAAAAACTCAAACTTTATTTAAATGGAGTAAAACGGTAACTGAACAATGAAAACTTGAAAACAAAGACTTCCCACGAGGGGGCAAAAACAGGAGTATCCAGGATAACAAAACTAAACACTTTACAAGAACTAGACTAGACTGGGAATGCAGAACTAGGACATGAGGTAAGTATAACAACTAGGTAGAGCAAAGCAAACAAAGCAACCAAAACGAAACAGCACAGGACAGCAAACACAAGGGCACTAAATAGGGGAGCTAACAAGGGATAATTACACTAGGCAGGTGGAATAATTAACAAGCGGGAAGCTAGATGAGGAAACGAGGGGGCAGGATCAAGACACAACAGGAGAGCACATGGCCATCATAACAAACAATGGCCGTGTGCTTCCACACAAAACACCTGGGACTGTCATGATCCTGCCACAAGACTAGAAAAGCATGACAAGGTGAGGCAGGATCATGGCAGCCGTGTTCCTGTCGGAGAAGAGATGCTGTCAAGGAATTTAGAGTATTATTGTAAACTGCGACAGACTTGGCAAACTTGGAGCAGTTTGAATATCAGAGGTCCATCTCCCTGGGATACTACCTACCTGTCTGTCTAATTACATCTCGGGAAGGTTCAGAGAATCTGATCCCTGTACTTCAAACCATGAATCCTGCAGACAGCCTCAGGTTGGAGGAAGCCTTGGTTCTAGGGTTTGTAAACTACACAGTTGGTAACCTGCAAGATGCCCTGAGCTATACAATTTGATAGGCACAGGAAAATAAGTGATTTTTTTATGTGCAAGACAGCGGTTTAATCTTCTGCTGGGCAGGTGAATTGTAAGGGAAGTTAACATGGCAACAAGATTATAAAAGTCAAGGTCAAGGTTTTCATTCAGTCCTCCGGGGAGGGGGGGTACTTACTCAGCAGTGTTCAATATCGCAAGGCAAGGGCATAGAACATATCTGCTTTCATGAATAACAAGTATAACCCAAGGGACTTCCATCATAATTCAGTGAAAGACTAACTGTGCTAGTTTACATGCGTTTAAGTTATGAAAGTATTTAAAAGGTACAGCGATACAAGATTCCTATTTTGCTTCTGACGTGAACCACCAGGAATGTGAATGTACAGGAAAATGTTTCCATCTGGAAATGTATTTCTTTAGTCAAATTTAACAGTAGTTAAAATCAGTAGGTAGGTTCACCTTTTCAGTGGCAACAATTATCAGCTTCTGAACAAATTTTTGCAAGAAATCATAACTGTGGACTTTAGAATTCTACTACTCGCTGACTTTTCCAGACTATCAGTGATGTGAGAATTATAAATCAGTATTCAAGAGCTCTTTCTCAGGCTGCACCCTGAAGTTGAGACAGATTCAACAATCCGTGGAGCTGTAGCTGAGTCCAACCCAGTGTTTGCACCAACAGTGTCAAAAGGTTATTTCTAGAAATGTATGCAATGTTTGTCAGTTTACTGTGGACTGTAAATACTGTAGCTTGGCCTTTTTCTTTACCAAAGGGTCAAACAAACGTTTTAGAACCGACAGTAAAAAATTTTTTATTTATTTTAAGATGTAATCTTTCAATCTTGTGGTTAAAAATAACAGAAGAAAGTACATAAACAAATGGCTAAAAAAATGTCTGCTTACCTCCTACCGATTCATAATGGTAAGCTTATAATAATTTATAATCATTTTAGCTGTTGGGTACATTTCATAGAAAATGTCAGTTTGACATCATTGTTTAAACATAAAAAAATGATGTATGAGGAAATTCCAATAGGGGCTGGCTTCAGCCGATGGGGCGAGTGGAGCTCCACTCAAAAGCGGAAATACGTCACCTCCACTCGAAGCCCAAGCGGATGTACGTCACCTAATTCTGTAATTTATGAAACGGCGCTGTTTTAATGTCAATAAATACTTGTAATGTTTTAATGCTACAAAATTATTGTTTAAATGTTATTAAATACTTTTAATGTTACTAAATCCAGACATTGCTTCCAGGTTTGTATTTAGAAAGTAAACATTATAATAGTTTGCAGTGAACAATAAATGAAACATCAAATAAATTAATTTTTATAAAAATGAAAAATGTGAACAAAAATAATTTAGGAATTTTATATTTAAAGCAAAATAACATACAAAACAACCACAGTAAAATGTTGAATAATTTCCACAATTTAAGTTTTAATTGTTTTGAGTAAAAAACAAACTATATTTACAAAACACATCAACTGCAAGTAACAGTAAATAACGATCAACGAACGTTCTTCTTTCCTTTTAATAATGGGTCGCAACCAACATGTTTAGGTGTATATCGCCACCTACGGTACCGGGGTGTGTAACATCATGGTTTTCAGTACTTTGGTGGATTATATAAAAAAATCAGATTTTCTAAACCTATATTTTAAAGAAATTCATGCAACATGAGTTAACATTGGCGAGACATCAATATTGATCGTCAAAAATATATAAATCCATTGTGTTTATTCATCCTTTTTGCGTAATTTCACGGAAGCCATATGCGTTGTGCTTGCATTGCACGTTAATACAGCGTCAGTCTGTAAGTAGTGTAGGGATGCTGAGATTAAATTACCCGAGTTAAAGTTTGAACTTCTGAGAGCTCAGCGGCGCCATTTTGCCCCTTCTTTATTATTGAGTGGAGGTTACGTATTTCCTGTTTGAGAGTGGAGCTCCACTCGCCCCATCGGCTGCAGCTAGACCCCTCTTGGAAATTCTGTATTGCAGTTTTAAAACTACAGAGTAGTCCAGCAAGTCTTTAGTTGCATTTGTTAAAACAATTTGAGCAATGTGAGGATTCGTGCTTGAAAATTAGACATTCATTGCCAACACAAAAGAGGCAATTACATCATTTGTTGTGAGAGCGTTGTGAGATCATGACATGTTCCAAAATTGATGATGCTAATAGTAGAAAAGAGACAGTTCAGGATCGATATGTGAATGTTAAATCACAGTAAATTTGATGAACTTATTAGAAATCTTGTTGGTTATTTGTACTCCGTTGTTCTCCATCCTGTTTCTCTGTGAGCCCGATTACGGGTAACGGCACACAGATAAGCCTTTTGATTGGACGATGGACAATAAAGAGTCAAAGCATAGCAGGATAGTCTTTCAAATGATGGAATCAACATCTTCGGAATTAAATTATAAACTAATTCATTTAGCAAATCAGAGATGATTTTGCAAATATTTCAGAACATAACAATATCATATATTGCATGTCATGTGATTACTTGACCCTGTGCCATTATTTAAACATATACAGTATATACTGTGTATATTTATATATATTTTTCCCTATTCACACATGACTTACCCAGTATTATAGATGTTTTCCTCATGATTGTTTACATGCAAATATGGAGGTCACAGAAACTTGTCTTTATGCTAGACAGTATATTGTTTTTTAATGATTTACGAACAGGTCTGACCTTGAGCAAAGACACTGAGCTCTCATAAACATGCAGACAGAAGCTGAGATTACGTAAGATACAGGTCTGAAGCATTTTTTCCATGTTAAAAATGTAACAACCACATGTGCTCGTCCCAGAGCAGTGCACTGGAAAACAGGTCATTGAGTGCTTGTATTTGACATGACATTTCATCTTTCACATTACACCCTTTTACCTGCTCAAGGCTTGTCAGTTTTAGTTGCCTGAGGATGTTTTAAATCGAGCATGAGCTCTTAATGAAATGGGAAATCAGGTCACGCTCGTGATCTTTACCTCCAGTAATCAGAAACGCTCGGCAGCATTAAGACCATCCACAGCCACTGTAACCTCACTGACTCAGTTCACCTGAAAATTAAAATTCTGGCTTTATTTCTCACGCTCTTTGTTTCAAACCTGTGTGCTGTTATATTTTCCTATATTACATTTATTTTTAGTGGTTCACTCTGATCATTGACTGCATGCTCCAAAAAAGAACCATAAAAGCACCATAAAACTTGTTTTCCAAAGCCATCACTGATAATAATCTCTGCTTAAAATTGCATCTACTCCATGTCTGCTGCCAGATTTTAAAAAGGCGCATCCACATTGATCTCAAAATAGAATTGGTTTGATCACTGCTGTCCTTCTGAAACCTTGTATTTCGTGATTTTTTTATTTTTCGCTATAAATCATTATTAATAGACACCCTTTATATTTTTCACTAAAATCTAACCAATAAAATGCATTCATAATGCTTGTCTACTTTGACAACACAGTATTTAATTATTTACTGTAAAAAGTAGTTTTTTTTTTCATTTTCTCAAAAAATGGACATCTGAGGTTTGGGAGGACAGCAAAGATATGTAGTTGTAAACACATCCCTATATATCTGTTTAATTAAAAATAAATAAATAAAGCATTAGTAAATTTTAATTTGGGTACACTTTCCATTTTAAAGTTTGTATTCAGACGAGGGTTCAGTCACGAGGCCAGAAGTCAGACAGAAGGCCCTTAGAGACCAGCTCATTCCCAGACAGGATGCCTCTTCCTGTCAGCTGTCTATCAGTGTCAGTCCTAAATTGACTGACTTGCTCTTTGATGGGCATGTCAGGAAAGGTTGGTAAGCAGACTGCAAAGCGCCTTCTGGGGTGGTCCTTCCGCATACATAACATTTGTCTGCTTTGTGGTCGAAGGGTATGTCTGTAGGAAACTGCTTTTGACACAGTTGTGAACCATATGTGAAGCAGATGCTTCCGTTGAGTGTGGTGTAATGTGGGGGTCTGTACAGCCAATCTCTCTCGCTCGGTCTCTCTCTTACGCTCATTCATTCATTTATTCAGCCTCAACACTTCTAAAAACAGACCTGAAATGGCATCAGAGCTCAGCGCGTTAAACACTGCCAGTCATTATATGATCAATTATAAATGCTCCGCTGTCTAAAAATACAGAAGTCAATAATTCACTATGATTCAGTACAAATTCGATATCAAATTTCGTCTCCCGGCAGTGCGGTCAATAACTGGCACGCACTTCCAGACTCATTATGTTTAGTTTATTCCGAAAATCTGATGAAGGGATCAAAAGCATCCTGCACATTCAAACTAAGGCAGAACTTGTCTGCTAAGACTTTTAAGTTAACTTCCAAAATTATAAAATTGTATTTTTGACAATCAAGTTGAATGTGTATTGCAGGTAGTTTTTGTCTAAAAACATTTGTATCTTCAGCATGTTATTTCCTTCAAACCAAAAATTCTAGTCACTACACATAGTCAACTGTCAGTTCAATATCTGTGATACTAACAGGGCTTTAGGTCAGACTGGATTCCACCTTTCACACTATTTTTAATGTGGCGAGATGATTGTGGCCTCATTGTAGTGTTACGTGACCATGCAGTCATATTAGCATAGCGTTTCTTCTTCTGCACATTGCTTACGGATATGCTGGTTAGCTGAAGGTGACCCACTGCACCTGTCCAACTCAATAAAAATCCGCCTTGGTTTGTAATATATCGGTGAGAATAAAGGTCACATGATGCTTGTGGTGTTTATTTTAGACGTTAATGGAACAGTCTTCAAACCTGACCATGGTTCTGACTAAGCTAATTTGCGAGTTTTGTAATGCTAATGGTTCTGTCTGGAGGCCACGAGCGCACAGCGATTTATACCGAACAAAACAAAAACATGTTCCAGACCATTTGTTCATGTTCTCAGTCAGCAGCAACTCGTCACCTCAGCCCCGGGTGTCATCTGATATGAGAAAGCCATTGAAAGAGAGAGAGTGTATGCACTACCTAGTGATAACGTCAGATGATGTCATGGGTTCCTAGTAAGGTTTTGTCAGGTATTCCCCTCTTGAGCAAAGAGTTTTGTGGCACTTTTATCGCTCACAGAGTGTGATAAGACAAGTGTTCCTCTCTGTTCCCAGGCTTTGCATTGCTATTTTTCATCTCGGCAGCTGTCGCTCTCTGCTTTGTGAACCGGAAGGCTAGTCAGAATGCTGTCTGAATCGCAGACAACAAATAAATGCAGTGTAGCAGAATGTTGGTGTTGCATTTTATCAATTATTGAACAGGTTGATAATGCATTTTATCTTGACACCTTCAACTCTTGCCCTATCCTCAAGGTTATAGACATTTTCTGCCTCAGAAAAAATGTTTGTAATCTGATCACTAGAATAAAACAGTCCAGCTCATGTACTGTCAGGAGTTGACAAGTAAGTAATCAATTGAATTTGTCTCATGAGGTGAAGCAAGTCTAGCACAATATTTAAGGGATAGTTCACCCAAAAAGAAAAAATATTTTACGATTATTTATCCTCATGTCATTTAAAACCTTTATACTGTATGATTTATTTTTTATGTGGAACACAAAATAAGATATTTTGACATGTTTTTCATGCAATGGAAGTCAATGAGTACCAATGTTGTTCGGTTACCAGCGTTCTTCCTTTTCTCTGTAATTTATTGCACAATTTCAGTGTGAAACTGCTGGTCGGTTGTAACACTGGTTCTGTGGCCTTACAGCACACTGGGTCTCATAAAACGGTAATGAGAACACAGCGCGTCTACTGACTGGTGGAGATGGCACCACACTGCACAGTTCATAAAAATACTGCCAGAGAAAATCTATGCATAGCCAGCTTCATCGGAACACTGCGAGATGTGTAAAATGAGTGTGAGATTTGTTTTAATTAACTGTCACTCTCTATCTCGTGCACAGGGAGGCTCACTCTAAAATGTGAAGGACTGCATGTAGCACCTCTGTTTATGCCTGTCCTACTAAAGCAGAATAAATTACTCTCATCTGCACTTCTCTTGGTTAAGACAGCGTCAGAAAGTACAACATTTTATAATAGCGTTCAATTATAGGCTAGGTACACGTATTTAGGACAAAGGTGATTTATTTTGAGTGACTGAGCCCTTGTTCAGTCTTGGGTGTAGTGCAGAGATTCACAGTTTGAGAAAGCGGGTGGCAGAACAGTTTCTAGCCTCAGTCTCCTCTGGAGGAAAAGAAGCTATTTATAACTCAAACAAGACACACCACCAGAACAGATAAATATTACATTGTGATCTGAAGGATATTTTTACCGGTGAAATGACTGCGGATGAAAGGCTGGTAATATCCTCGAAAACAATTATAGTTTGATATATTCCACTATAAATTCGTAGTGGATGAAAGTAGTACCCCAGTTCCTTTAAAAACCAGAGGGTTTTAAAGACACTCCTATGTTGTTTCTGATTTATCTACATGTGTGCCGTCGAACTGTTGTATAAGCGGCTGTGATTGCCTCCTCTGGCCAAATCACAGCCATGCTGATATAAGAGCACTATATACACTCCTACTCGAGCGATATTGCATTAACATATATATGTAAGGGATAATCCAGGGCTAGCCGTGCATAAAAGGATTTTAATGCACGACGTGAAGACCAAGAAAATGACAGTTATTTTCATCAGTTAATTTCAAACATCGGTCAAACTGACTGGAACGGTTTTAATGCACACCTTCCAGCCAATCAGAATCGAGTATTTTAAAAAAGACCATAGTATAAACGGTTTTAATGCACACCTTCCAGCCAATCAGAATCGAGTATTCAAACAGACCATGGTATAAATATGTATATGTACTGTATACTGTAGGTTTTGCACAGGTTTTTCAATCTACACTGCATATACGTTGTTTTTACAATTAGTTTTGAGTTGGAATTGTTGAGAATTTTTTTAAGTGAAAGTTAGTTTGCACAGTGGGTTTGTGTTTACTCAGAGAGCGTGAAATACTGCCCTCATAAAACAAAGACATACAGTATGGCAGTATCATGGAAAATATTGCCATATATTGGAACCAAGTGCTTATATTTTTCAATATATAAAATGAAAATTCTGTTATTATTTACTCACCCTCTTGTCATTTCAAACCTGTATGACTTTCTTTGATCTGCAGAACACAAAAGAAGATAGTCTGAAAAATGTTGGTAGCTAGACAACAGCGGTACCCATTGACTTCTATTGTACAGACACAAAACCAATGCAAGCCATTGTAAAACATGACAGAATGTTCATTTTTGAGTGAACTATACCTCTAATAGGCTATCCCTGTGGCACTGAACATTTTAGGGGTCTTACCAATTTGGGTGATATAGTGGCGACTAATGAGCCAAAGAGTCGAATCAGGTGCGCTAGATGAAGATAAATGGTATATTTGACCTAAGGATGGTACTTATCATAGCTCTCCGGGCACTGTGTGCTTCATGTGGCTAGTAATGGAGACAAAAGTCAGCATGCTGCAAAATAATGACATTAAGAGAGATTTGCAGGCTTATTTCACAGAGGACTAACCCTACTGAAGACACAGCGCAGGGCTCATTGAATCCATTAATAGGCCGACATAATCCAATGGTAACCTGTCTCAATGGGGTTCCACTCAGCATTGGTATATGCGTAAAGCATTTTTTATGCCCTTTCTAGAAGTACACCTTTGAGAGTTGTATTGTTGCCCTCGTAACCTAGATCAGTCTTTGTCCCAGAAGAACTTTGTCACGTCTGTTCTGTTTTTCTGTATTGCTTCTTTTGAAAAACTACAAATTTAATCACTGATGAGTGAAGATCTCTTTCTTCTCCTCAGTGCGGAGCGGGGTGCTCTGCTGTAAAGCTGCACAACTCCAAGCCAACAGGGTCTGGAAGGCGAAAGAGCCAAACGAAATTGGCTGAATGTGTAGGTGGGCGTGCTGGAGAACAGAAGCTGCGTTTGTGTAAACATACATTCAGTCGAGGTTCAACTATTTAAAGACGACATGTTCGGATGATTGTTTAATCTAAAAATATTGGAACAGAAAGCAGAATTTCCTTTTCTAACACTTGCAATCATTGCTGAGATTTCCCAAGGATTTGCTTGGATTTTCATGAGCGGTACAAAGGTGCAGGTGGTAAAAAATGAGTGAAAGCTGCTCAAATTAATCTTTATTTCTTCATGGTAGTAATCAGGGATACAGCGTTGCAAATGTTGTGTGCATTTCTGGCTGGTGAGGGAATAAATGGCAGATGTTTGTAAGACATTAAAATCTCACATTCAAATGTCATTGATCAGTCTAATGGTGTGGAAATGATAATGTTGCTTTATTTTATGAAACATTGTCTCCATTTAGTTGCTCCATCCGGAAACATTGCTTGAAGCCCAATTCTTACATGCACATTCAGATTGTGTCCCAATTTGAGGTTTATTTTTTGAGCAATAATTCGGAGTGCAATAGTGCTATTTTACCATTTTACGTCTGTCATCATAATAAGGAAGTGTCATAAACTAATTTTCAAAACACTCTTTGTAAATATAGAATGTAATTTGCCCAATACAAAAAAAATCTGAAATGTGTGATTTGCACACACTACTGAAGCGGTTTATTCGTTGGGGAACAGCTGAAGTTTTATTATATCCGTACAAAGCCAACAGATGGCCCACTCGTTCTGTTTCTCACTTTCTAATATTCCACTCTCACCAGACAAACAGCTGTTCATGCCTGATTTACCAAACTACTATATGTGCAAAACTTTTGCTTGAGATTGAAAGAAAGAAATTGCTAGTTCCATATACAGTATATTCAATAAGATCTGAAGACGTCCTCACTGATAATCTGAACATTTCATAAAATGCTAAATATTTGGTTAAATACCTGCAGCAAACCAAACGGGAAGTTTGGGTTCGTGTATCATCTGATCATTTGATTATTCCATTCAATATTACAAACGGAAAAAGAAAAAAAACAGTCGATTTCGTTTTTCCGTTTTTCTGTATGCACAAAAATAAAAAAACGATGTTTTTCTTCTTATTTCAGCCTTAAAAGGGAAATCCAATAAATAAATAAATAAACCAAAACGAAATAACGACCCTAATTATAGTTTTTTCATTTTTGGGTGATTTCCCAGGGTCTTCTAAGCGCACGCTTTGCGCATGCGCAATGTACAGCCGCTTACCGGGATCACGTGCATGCGAACTTGCGAAGCTCGAAATGGAAATGAATGCATTTGCATATGCTTTGTTTGTACTTTTCACTCCCACTAAAAGAGTCACACTGAGAGAGGAGGACATGACTGTGGTAACTGCAGTTGCGATATTACGCCACAGTGGAGGCGCTGTTTCGTTATCAGCACACTGAGGCGCTAAAAAGAGATGCAGAACAAGAGCCAGCCTGTGTTTCACGGCTGTTTGTTTTGCATCCAAGTACGTTTAATTTCTTGAAATTTCTTAAATTAACATGACGTACATCATTGTAATGTCTTTAGCTGTGCAATTGGATCGTTGAATCAGCGTATACTGTACACAGCAAGTTCGCACATTGCGTTTAGAACGACTCGCACACGAATAACTCATTTGAACCGATTCATTTAAACTATTGAACTTTTCAGTCACTAGCGAATATAAGAGATCATTGAATCATTTAAAGTGAACCACAGAGAATGAGAGATGTGAATGAGCTTTGCTCATTTTGAAGGACTGGTTAATTCAGTTGGCTATTGTGGGCTGAAAAGTTAGTTGAAAATGATAAAAAATGCTTTATTTGATTAAAAAAAACATTTCTGTTTGGTTGAATAAAAGTATAATAATACTTAATAATTGTCATTTTATCTAATTTTGGTAGAACTTTTAATATGTCAAAGTCACTTTGGTTAAGCCACTTAAAGGTACGGTAGGCCTACATGTGTGTGTACAAGATCAGGTTGGCACCACCTCCGCCTCATTTTGAGCCAGGAAAAACCCTGTGTATGTTTTCAAATAGGGAAAAAACCCTGTCATTGAATTTCTTTTCACAAGCCATTTTAATAAAGGTGATTGTGACATCTCACATGAGGCTTTGACTTGCTAGTAAACATTTATTCCACTTTGTAGAAAATATCGATATACGTACATATCGGATATCGCCTTTCATCAAAAAAATACAGAGATATTGACCAAAATTCATATCGCCCAGCCCTAGTTTGTATTCTGTTTCCTTCCTGCAAGACCAGCACTGAACTCCATGATTACTGGTTACTTTTGGTGACTAAAATGTTGGTTCATAAAATAATACAATTATTTTTGATTAAGATGAAGAATTGATTTGTGATATTCTGTTTTCTTCTGTTATATTTTCCCAATTCGCACTGCCATTTATATCTCTGATTGTTCTCGTGTGCCACTTTATTGAGCCTTGGTGATTACAGTCATTTTTTTGTTTTCGCAACAGCTTGTTCAAACCTCACATTTAATTGAATTGATTGCTTTCATTTAGTACCATCAAAACATATGGAGTTCATCATACAATTCCCTTTTCATCAGAGTAATCACAGAAAAAATATCCTTCCTTTAGAGTGTTGAGTGAGTTTTATTTATAAACACGTAAAATTAAAATCATCTATCAATCTAACCGTGGGCTGTTTGTGTAGCAGCATAGCAACTTAAGGAATTAACTTGATGTTTGTTTATGGTCATTTTACGATAGCTGTAAACATGTCTCATCAGAATTTAGTGTGGGAACTGTCCGTTTTAAGATAAGGTGGGAGAAAAGGCCAAATGATGTTTATTTTTCCACTGAATCTGTAACTGAGATCTCTGATGAGGCCTTTTCATTCTGTGTCTGTTTACTGACTTCAAATCAGCTGCAACTATCTCATTAGTGACCGCAAACTGTGACAGCTGTCTACTCATGGATGTGCTCAAACAGGGGGTAAATGCTGGACATAATGATGTGCTGGAATCTTAGTCACACAAACAGATCTTTCTCTCTCTGTCCGTCATCTGAAGAGAATACGCTTGATCAGGAACTTAGCGTTATAGGACCGGGATTCACTGGGGGGACAGTTGGGGACATATTTTCAAACCAAAGATGCAGAAAATCACGCTATATTTATGTATGAAATTTGCATTGTGATAGGAGGCTAATATGTGCAACAAACATCCCCTCTTAAAGGTCCAGTGTATGAAATTTAGCGGCATCTAGCGGTGAGGTTGCGAATTTCAACCAACGGCTCACTCCACCCCTTCCTTTCGAAGCACTACGGTGGCTGACACAGGACTAAGATGTTGTCACATTTTCGCTGCTTCGTCGAAGGAGATAACGTATTTATCAAACGGGCTCTATAGAGCAGTTTGTCCATTTAGGGCTACTGTAGAAACAACATGGTGAATACCATGCAAGGGGACCCGTGGTGTTTATAGATAGAAATAGCTCATTCTAAAGTAATAAAAACGTAACGCTTCATTATGTAAGGTTTTTATACACCTCTGAAGTAGTTATGTATATTATATTGCATTTCTGCCACTAAAGAGGTGCAGGCCGATTGGGCGAGCAGCGCCGTGAGTTAACGCTGATTGCTCCACCACATGGGGGTAAAAATGACAGGACCAAAACAACCCCCATGTGCAACTGGCAGTGACAGCACATCACAATATATAGCATGATCATGACAAGATCCTCCAAAAAATTTCACATTGGACCTTTAAAATTCAATATTTTTCCACTAACCTTAGTGATTCCTTTTTTTAAAGCACATCATCTGTACTATGTATTTAATTTTAAGGTGGTTAATGCATTATTTATTTATCAGTGTATCAGCACATTCTGATCAATTGTTCTCATTAAACAAAAGCTATTTGCCTGAGGAATTGTAATAAAGCCATTTAAAAGTTTAAATTAACTGATGCTGCTTTACACATGGAGCTAGAATAGTCAATATTACCGCTATTGCCTTTATTTAAAAAATGATGTCAAAAAAGTATCTTAATTATACTGCCCCAATTAAACTCTTTGTGTGTCTTTCTAAAGACAAGGAACAGGCCAAAAGTATTGTCTGCTTAGGTTTAAGCAATCGTTTTTAATAAACTTAATAGAATAGGGTCGGTCTCCTGAGCTCTATGTAATGTTGTGCTTAAGGCGGATGGTACAGGCCTACAAACACAGCAGTTAAGGATTTCTGCTCAATAAGTGAATTAGTACAATTGCAGTAGGGAGAACTTGAAGTATTAAATTGTCAAGTCAGATAAGTCAGGTAAGTAATGGCATTTGTTATCCAACAGGGGGAGGTAAACGCAAAGCTCATCTATTCACTGTCATCTAAAGATGGTTGATTACACATAGAGGTCTGCGGTTCATAAAATCACATGTTCTAAATTGAATTCATTCAATCGATCACGTTCAACTAACTCTGGAATTACTGTAGATGTAAAGGGCTGAAAGGGATGGTTCCCCCAAAATAAAAATTCTGTCATTTTTTATTCACCCTTATGTCCTGAAAATGACCAAACAAAACAAAAAAGATGTAAGAAATGTGTCAGTGGTTTTGTGTCTATATAATAAATATCAATGGGGGCCAATGTTGTTTTTTTACCAGTGTTCTTCAAAATATCTTATTTTGTGTTCTGCAGAAAAAAGTAAGTCATACAGGTTTGGAATGACATGAGGATGAGTAAATGATGACAGAATGATCATTTTTAGGTCAGCTATCCCTTTAAATGTTAAATGCTCATTTTAACCTTTTTATTCCATATTTGCACAAATATATCATAGTGTTCTTCGGCTGGAACAAACAGATTCGCTGTTTTTCATTTACAGAGCTCAGATGTTGTATACTTCATCTGGGCGCTCAAAGGTCAAAGATCAGCTGTGATATTGATTCGGCATCCTTCACTCTATACTATAGCGTCTGTTAGATCACTGAAATGAGCAGCGGTGAGTTACAGAAGCGGTACGTTGGTGCACAAGGGTTGTCTGAACAAACGCTGTGATACTCTATTGAAGATATCCGTTGAAGCTCTGTGGCCTCCAGGTTGACAGGCAGAGAGTCTTGCTCTGTATTTATGTCTCTTGGAGGGGTCCAGTGTGTCACGGTAAATGCCACCCTGCTGTTCCATTTCTCTTCACACGTCTGTTTTTTAAAAGGAATATGACACTTCCGGGACTTCCCCTCTGGTTCCATAGAACAAGGTGATCTAATAAAAGGATGAGATTTCACTGTAAACAGCACCTCTGAAGCGTGGAGTGTTTGGCTGGTTTTCTATGCTTTTGTTATGAAAGGCGGAATGATTGGTGTTTGTTAAAGAGTCCCAGTAAAAGTGATTCGAAAGCCATTTGCTCCTCCAATAGCGAGAGCATTTTAAGCAATGGGAGGTTATTTACATAAATACATTACATGGATTATAAGAGAAACAACTTGATTTAAAAACAAAAGATTATGAGTAAACAAAATTAGTGCTCATTGTAAATATTGATTTAGTTATATAAGTTATAAATTCAGTTTGGCCAGATCTGGGTACAGTCCTGCCTCCAGCGCTTTGACTGAGGGCACATTTATGGGCAAAATGATCAATGGGAGTTTAATCACAGGGTTTTTGGTGTACGATACATCCAAAATGATCTGAAACAGAGAACACAAAGGACACTTTAGGTGCTTTGAAAAAATAAACTAAGTTGGATTCACAATGATGTTGCTGCAAGAGACTTCCCCTTTTGCTGTTAAACACATATCAGTCTCATTATAGAAGCAGTATTTTTGCAATATGCTTACTGTTAACTGCAAAATTAGTCTTTTACAGGAAAAGGGAAAAAATAGACTTTTATTAGTCTATTAATGAAACCAGTTAGCGTTTGCCACTTTGTCTCAATGATCATTCTCTTGTGGATTTTAGTTCACCAGTGCTTGAATACCAACTACACGGTTCATCTTTGTAGTTCAAATGAATCAGTGAAGTTTTTAAAATATATGTTGTTACATACCTTCAGTCTATATTCCACTTTGAGGATACGGCAGTTTTGGATGGTCGGCGTGATTCCCTGTGGAACTGGTAATAACTTAAAAAGTTTCTGTCTGGTGGATGAAACTAATGGTTCTCCTTTTTCCTTCAAGATTTCTGTAGTGTAAACGTTTCGGCAACCGCCAGCAAAGAAGCTCTGTTTCTGGTAGATAATATACTTCGGCACAATTTTTCGAGTTGAGCTGTTGACAATTTCACCATTGACCACTAGGCCTTCGCCTGATTGAGAAGTAAATATTGAATTAAGACATTAAAAATATCACCTTTATGGTCTTTGTTGAAGATTGTAAGAGTTCAAATGCTTCCAGGAAAATTCCACTGGGAGAACTTATAGTGCTAGTGGTACATTTGTTCCAGGTTATATTATGACAGGGGTATGTGTTTTGTATGCATTTCGTTTCATTGTGCTTGGATGGCAAAATGCAGGTTGTATCGATTGTTACCTTGTTGGTAGCCTGTCTTGGGTAGGAATATATCCATAGAAATATTTCCAGATGCAAAGAATACAACATTCTTGTCTTTACTGCCATGCAGAGGTGCCTGTAAATGAAAACTGACGTTATCTACTGTATGCCATAGTACTCAGTAGCTTTAAATGATAACACTAAATGGTTGTTGATCAATTATAATCTATGCAATGTTTTAAAAAATGTGACGTGTCCATGTTGCATATTTAACAAAACACATTAGCTTTGCATATTTCCACTGACTTAATTTAATATGATTGTCATTTTACCATCAGCGTCGGCTGATCATAATCTGCTTGCGAAACAAAGGTGAACTTTACTTCAGTTTTGCTTGCAGCATGCAAAGGCCTGCTCAGGTTGGCCAAAAGTCTGTAGACAATTTTACCATGAGCGCCTTTAAAAGACGAGGGCAAACCCCTGGGACAAAGAGGACATTATGAATTAATCCTTCACACCCTTTCAACACACTTTGTATCATATGATATAGATTGATCAATATTTCAAATTTACAACATAGACAGAATTAATCAATCAGAGTTCCTCCTTCACCAAAGAATTGACTACATTTTAAAAAGAAATTGATTTGAACTATAGAGGTCCATTCATCCTATCTCTTTAAATGAAGACAGATTTCTCTCGATCACCGTTTATCAGCCATGTGTTATCAAACGGATTTGACTGTATATCAGGTAGAAAAGAATGAAGACTCACTGGGGAAGCTGGAAGGCAAAAGGAAACACATGTCTTCCGGCCACAAGCCTGACAGACCCTGAAAACACACACTGCATAATTAAAAGGTCCAATCAGAAAAACTGTCCGATTTACTTTACTAATTAAGCACCAAGACGACGTAACATTAAATATATTCTGAAATATTTAGTGTAAATTGGAAATAATATTCACTAATAATCTGTTCCATTTCATCTATAATAAAAAAACAATATTGCATCAAGTGTACAGATTATTTTGCACCATCAGATATTACCAGCTGCTTTATCCTCTGGTAGGACTGACTGGGTTTGTGAGAAATACTTTTCGTTATCCGAGTACGTCACACTTTGTTCACCCTGTGACACCGTCCAAGACACCTCAGCTTTGCCCTTCGCCTTCACAGTAACATCCTTGATCTTCGTTTCTTTCGTGATTTCCACGATAACTCTCCCTGTCAAAGTGTCTCCATTGCTAAAGATGTTGCGATCGTTTAATGCATCATACTCGATGGCGAAAGTCTGGATTGTCATCTCCCAGTAAAACAAATGTTAAAACAGATTGAAATGTGATTATTGTCATAAATAGATGTGTATGGTCCGTTCCGCTGTAAAAACAGAAACCTGATGCTTTAATCTGCCTGATGGAGATCTCACCAGACTGGCTCAACAGGTTTCACTTTGTGAAGACACGCCTCTTACTTGACAACATCTAGTTCTAGCACGTCAACCATGATAAAGTGTGTGTTGTTATATCCAAAAGGTCTATGGGGAAATGTGCTTTAAGAACATGGTAGTGTAAACAGGGCCTTTGTGAATAGACGAAAAGAAGAGCAGTAATGTCTCATGGAAAGTGAATATCTGTCGGTTCGCTGTGTACTTGTTCCAGGAGCTTTAAAGGGAAATTCTGTCATCATTTACTCACCCTCAGATTGATCCAAACCTGGACAAATGTCTTTGTTCTTCTGAACACAAAGGAATATACTTGGAGGAATGTCAGTAACCAAACAGATCTCATCCACCATTGAGTCCCATAGTATTTATTTTCCCTACTATGGCAGTAAATGGGGGATATGATCTGTTTGGTTACTGACATTCTTCCAAATATCTTCCGTTGTGTTCAGCAGAACAAAGACATTTGAACAGGTTTGGATTAATGGAGTAAATGATTTTCATTTTTGGGTGAACTATCCCTTAAATTAAAAAAATTCACCACAATCATTTTTATTGTTTTGTAATTGTCTGTAAAAGTATTTTAAGATTTACATTGTACACAAAATGTGTAATGATTGATGAGGCACTGTTACCTAGATACTGTGAATGAATGATAATATGTGGCATGAAATTCTTGAGTGGCTGTATATTTTTGTTGTTTGCGAGTTGCGACAAACGTGCCATATCAAATCCATCGCAAGACACATCACATAACGTGTGGAAATGAACTCGTATTATCTGATAATGCCGTCTTTTTATTTCTGAAGCTATGCAGGAAGAGAGATATCGGATTCTATAGATTTTTTTAATAGCCTGGCACACTATATGTCTGTAACTTGATTCTGATATAGGCAGCAGTTTTCAAGTACAACGGACGTGACCATTATATGTTTATTGTCCACTTCATTAAATGCACGTTGAGATGCTGCCTTGTTTTGAAGATAGTCGTGACTACATTTTAAGTCATTCATGTCTGATGATTTGTTTGAATGTGTTAGGAGGAAAGCAAATGTTCCGACCTCTTTGGCTTTTGGAGTTTCATTGTGAATGTTGAATTCATAATGAATTCGTATCATAATCTCAACGTGGCTATGAGCCAGAAATGACTTAATTGCGATAGTATAATAAAGTTATCGCTTCATTGGATATATGATTTGTATACAGCAGATATTGTGAGAGGTTATTCACTACTGCCATGTCACTGAACCCATGTTTCATGTTCAGTACCGACAGAAGATTTTCAGACGAGTTTCCTTATCAGGGCCAGACTGTAAAAAAAATCACCTGTAAGTGCCAACAATGGATTTATGTGTTTATTTATATATCGCTCATGCATAATGGAGAAAGTCAGTCTTATCTAACACAGTTGGGTCAGTGGGCATGGCTAAAGTAAGAGTGTTCTGTCTCTGGTGAAGCTTCAATAATTTATTCAGGCTTAAGCTAAAACAAACAGTACTACATCAGCACCAGTTCAATGATGCTGAAAGCCAAATGTTTCACAATGGAACGGTTAGGTGCTTTTAATGCACCAGAAGCAGAAATATCTGGTCTTTTATCACTTTTCTTGTTACATTCGGTAGTAAAGTCTTTCTTAAGCTTTTAGAAAAAATATTGGTGTCTCAAAATATTGAAAATAGTAGGAAAACAATATTGAGAATACTGTCAAAAAGATGTGTTTTAGCTATTGTGTCCTTTAGAGATGGTGATGCAAGCAATGTGTAAAATTATAAAATTAAGCAGATCGATAGGATGGGAGAGTATTTATGGGGAGATATTGGCTTAAAAGGGTCAGGCAGGAGCAGAGAGACCGACGATCAAGCTGATTTATAAATTGCTCTGGGGTACAAAGCATAAAATTGAATTAACCGATAATAAAATTAATAAATGTTCTCTTTTACACACAAATGCTAAAACGTTAAGCGATTTACTTGAATGAAATGTCCCAAAGTTTTTAATTCCACACATGTAAACTTACATCATAAATCATCTCAGACTCAGAATACAGTTTGTGATCAGCATACCACACGTAGAGCGCAGAGCGAAGTCACAGCTGTTAGGCTTAATGAAGCACTTCTCTGGGGATTTCTGACATCTCAGCATCCACTGGCACTTCTGCACAAACACTTTCTCACGCTCACATATACAGAAGCACACACACTTACAAACCCACTTAAGGCTTCTCTGAACTTGTTGTTTGTGTGTGATCTGTTTTTTTTTGCAACAGATACATATTTAGTCTAGTTGTGCTTCAATATGGAAGCCAAATGATAAGATAAAGAGTTCATTCTTTTATTTGGTACACTGCATGAGTTTGTCTCCAGAAAAGTTGTCAATTGCTTGGACGAGAAATTGTTTCTGTAAATGTAATAGTTTTGTCTGTATGGCAGGGGGTGTGTTCATATCCTTACACTGAAACATTTACATACAGATACACAGTGCCCTCTACAGGCAGATTCATTAAATGCATTCTAAAAGCAAATGTGAACCAGTCTGTGAAAACTCAGCTAAAGTCATTTCTTGTGATTCACTGTTATAAAATC
The DNA here is from genome assembly GCF_024868665.1 of Triplophysa rosa. Taxonomy (NCBI): domain Eukaryota; kingdom Metazoa; phylum Chordata; class Actinopteri; order Cypriniformes; family Nemacheilidae; genus Triplophysa; species Triplophysa rosa. Next base: position 14,117,197 of record NC_079906.1, on the reverse strand, counting down.
ATCTATATAATGTCAGGAACATTCTGTGAATAATATTGAATTAAGCCTGGTTTCACAGACAGGGTCACAAATGTTTGCCCCAAAAATATTTAATTCTCTCATAATTTACTGATATCATTTTGAATCAAAATACACAAACATTTGTCATAAAAGTAAACGACAGTGGGTTAATAAATGCTTTATGCACAATAATCAAACTGGTTGATAACTTATCTTATTGATCCTGTTGTATTACTACCAATTGTCAGTTATAGATGAATCACCATTTATAAATTTAGCACTCAGATGTGCTTGTTTTGGTTTTACTTTCTCTCAAAATAATTAGCGTTTTCCCTTACAAACATACAGTTTTTCTTCTAAAGACACTGAAGTCATTTGGATTAGTTTATTGATGGATGTGCTTTTTGATGCTCAATGTTTACCCCATATAACATGATGTCATAATAATATATAAGGAAGTCATATGCATTTGTAAGGAGTAAGGAAGTCATTTGGGGTGACATGAGGGCAGAGTAGATTTGATTAGTTGAGTAGTTGCTTGACTTAAAAAGTTTTTTCAGGATTTTAAGCGGTTGGACCTGGAAATGATTTATGAATATTAACATCGTCCTCAATGGATTACACCATCTTGGATTTTTCCCTTGATAATAATAAGCAGCACTTTGAGTAAATTGCAGGGAGACTCTTGGCTCTGGTCCTGCCGGATGTTGTGGAGCGGTCTGTGACGTGCTGCCAGTGGTTTATTTGAAAGCCAGGAATTCACCTGAATTGTTATTACGATTATCCTGTTGCCAGACTCAATAGAAGTGCCCTTATACAAAGAAAATGTATTTTTCTATGTTAACTGTCAGTATATTAAATCATTGAACATATATTTGAAAACAATTTCATTCAATACATTAAATAATACATATGAAATTGCTGCTTTTCCTATATTAAAAAATATATAAGCACTTGGTTCCAATATATGTATATGTATTATTTAATATATTGCATTATATTTTCCAATATATACCGATATGTTTTTGTTTCGTAAGCGTATATACTTAGTGTGACGACATGGATGAGTAATGCGCAGGCTGCGTGTTGTTCAATATTTGACGTCATGTCGCCACGTTGACACTACATGTTGTGACTGCTGTGTTTTGGTATGTTAAGTGCCTGCTGCTACATGGTGTTTATGTACATCTCAGATTACATAGATCATAAAGATCTTAGTGTTCAACATTATTTTTTGAAAGAACATTATTTGTTACATTTTCTCTTAGCTATATAAAACTGCTACTTTATGCGAAGTGGATAACAGCAAACAGCTACTTATAGTTGTTTGTATAGTTTTTTTCTCAATTATCTTGTGTGTCTGTCAGCATATAAACACGTGTACTGTTGGTAAACAGCAGCATTCCTCCTAAATGACTTTGCAAATTAGCCGTCCAGAAAATAATATCACCTTATTGGGTGACCACTTACCCAACCTCACACACAAATTGTGTCTCACCTCATCATGTCAGGGCCTGCATGTGGTTGCGGTGATACTAACAGCTGCTCCTGACTCAACAGACAGAGGGGAATTTCCCCCAATCTGCTGCTCTGAGAGGAACTCTAGCAGGAACTGATTTATATCCATTAAGTCAAAACTTGCAGATGATGATGATGGTGGTATTGTGTTTTTTTGTAGATACCGAGGGGGATTTTGTTGCTGAGATGAGGGGATAGTGTTTTGCATCCTGAAGCCATCATAAAAGAGCCAAAACATTAAAAAAGTAATAGATGCCTCAGACATTGCCCACAAATGAAAAAATAACAAGCAACACATTGAAAGCGTTATAGGGGCGTAGTCTTGTGTATGTTAACATGTTGAATAAGCTCTAATTATATCTGTGTTAATCAGGGTTTGTGGTATATTTCTCTCTCCGCAGCAGTAAGTTATAAACCGCAGCTTTACAACCTCATTCCTGTGCCAACTTAAAGAATCCAAGAATACTTTTCCCTCAAACTACACCTTTCCTCACTTCTGACCGACTGGCCTTGGTAAAATGTGTCCTTTGCCTCCAGCTTGGTTTTGAAACATACAACCACTCTACTTTTTATTACCGTTTTTTCAAACCTATCCTAATTGCCTCTTAAACTGACTTGTTAAACAAGTCTGTTTATGCATTGTGTTTTTTTTCTCCTTTTTGTGTGTGTGTGGTTTTAGTGTGGTTAAGGTCTTACTAGTCTGGCAGATATTTCTCTGGTGTCTAGCTGTACAGACGCTGCTGGGATTGGGTGCCGTAGTGTTATTTTAAGGGAAGGGAGGAAATGTGTGTGATACGGAGGTGCAAAACCATCGCTTGTTACGGGTCTTGCTGAGTTCAGCTTGTGGCTGCTTCAAAGTGACAGTAAGCACAGGACAATGTGCAAACTTGACAAAGTTTATCGGAAAAAAAACAGGAGAAGATTTATTTTTGTTTTTCTTTAGTTTGGCCTTCACGGTTTCTGTTCAGCCTGTATTTTGTTATTAATCCTCAGAATAAAAAGTAGAAGCTGGTTTAGACTGCTATCATTAATAGTTCTCTGTTATCCTCTGTCTGTATGCATACATGCACACACACACACACACACACACGCACAGGCTTTGGTTGACTATCCCCGTGGGGACAGTCCATAGGCGTAATGTTTTTATACTGTACAAACTGTATATTCTATCCCCTATCCCTAACCCTATCCCTAAACCTAAAGATCATAGAACACTTTTTGCATTTTTTGATTTGTAAAAAATATTGTTTTGTACAATTTATTAGCTTTTTTGCCCCTGGGGACCTCAATTTTGGTCCCCACGGTGACACGAGTCCCCATGTGTTGGTGTGTATTCAGGTTTAGGTCCCCACCGGGATATACAAACATGAACGCACACACACACACTTATTCAAGTGAATCATTTTAATGCAGCCTATTCTATGAAAAGATTTAGCAGAACTCCAGTGAGACAGATAAGTCACTCATCTGAGTTTTGACTCAGATCAGGCCTTTGACTCACAATCAGGCAAAAGGGTTTATTTTGATTTAGCATTTTCTTTACAGGCTAGTTTCACATGACATGACACTGCTTTACATCTGATTTTATGTGTTACTCAACATTCATTCAGTTTTTCAGAAACAAGAAACTTCACCTTAAAAATTGCTACACAGGGATCCTTTTGCTTAGAGACTTGAGAGTCTGGAAATACACACAAAACACAAATGTGTTTAAAACTAAAAATTGTGTTTTATCAGACAAAACAAACTTTTTACATTTTATATGAGCCGTCACATTCAACTTCTCTCAGAAGTCAGAAATGAATCAAGTGTAACATTTAGTTTTTATTTAGTTGTGTAAAGTTGTCATTTATCAATCCCTTACTTTGAAATTGTGTCTATATTGTACCTAATGGTAAAATGCCAGAGTCACCATCGTTCATCGTCCCAACCGGAAACTGCAGAGGGTTCTTCCTGTGAAACGCGGAAGTCACGCATGCATAGAGCCCATTGGTCACATTCAATATTTTAAAAAGATAACCAATCCAATTGGTCTGTGTTGACATAAACTCTACTGTAGTCCTGTTGGTTATATACAGTGCAGGCTGTGAAGTGGATGGTAGTTTGGCAGGATGACAGTTCTTGTGAGGTTGTGGTTGACAGGTGACGGGATTCAATGTCAGTCTTGCTTGTTCTGAAGCAGGATTGGACTTGATGGATGGTGGCTGTTATTTCTTGGAGCAGGCAGGGAAAATTGCAATGCAGACATAATGTTGTTGGAAGGCAATCTATCGGGATGGAAAAAGTTGAGCAATCTTGGATATGGAACTCTTCACACTCCATCTGAGGGTGTATGTTCTGTTGACCTATATTCAACTCAGTGAATCAGCAACAAATTGTTAACGTAAGATTATAATGAAGTGAGAAAATGTCAATGTGTGTTTTAGACCAGTAGAATGTTGTGGCTGATATCCTCTGTTATGTTTATTAGGACAAAAACATTCCCACAAAGCCCTCTGTAAAGTGTCATCATATTTGTAGCCTCAGGAAATGATTCAAGCACTTCTGCAAACACAAAGTCCACAATTGCTGCGATGGTAGCAAAGTAAACTCCAAGGTATTGTTCTGGAATTGTGGAAACTATAACTTGGTATTAGCACCTATTGTATTATTGCTCCTGAATGACATATCGCTTTATTGCTCCCTGAACTCTCTGTAAGTCGCTTTGGATAAAAGCGTCTGCTAAATGACTAAATGTAAATCTAAGTGCCTTGGAACTTGAAAGTGTTAAAACGCTACTGTTGACTTCTGTTTTGATTCATCCCATTTGCCTCGTGTTTAGAAACAAACAGCAACTGTAATAACCAGCAAAGCTGCTTGGAATAATAATGATGCTGCATTTACTAACTTAAGTAACTATTAACTTAAAAAATATTTTGCATATTGGATGTGTGTTTAAAATGACTCAATTGACACATTCAGGCCATGGTGTCAACTAATTTTGAATATGCTTCCTGTGTTATCTGTTAAAGTTTTACATTTTTATGGATCTGGCAAACAAAATCCAAAGTGACGTCGATTTTATTAGGAATATCCTGGGAATCAAGTCCATGATCTTGGTGTGCCAGATGAGCTACAGGAACACCAGCTTTCAGCTTGTGAAATGATTTTCAAAAAGCAGAACCAACTTTCAAAAGCTATTTTGTGAGTCACGATGGACATGGGAGTAATATTGATTATTTTGCTGACGTACCGTGGGAGTTGAACCGAATGGCGATTTAAACAGGCCACTGACAATGTGAACGGAAGTAGCAGAACCTTGAAATCCAGTGACATTTCACCACAATGTGTGATCCGATTTGCTGGATTATTGCATTCCCATGAAATAAAGTTGAATTAAACATCAGCATCTTTTTATAGGAGACAGGCAGATTTTCCATTTCACTAGTGGTCACAGTTTATGAAAACACAATACGGAATTACTCTCAATGATTTATGAACAGTTTATTCGGCTGTTCAGCCATTTTGTTACATAAACCCCTCGGGCCAAACATATCATAAAATATTATTAGAGAATTGTTCTCCTAAACAGCAGCCTGCAGTCGTGGGACAAAGCCAAGTGTGAAGTGTAGTGTCTGTGTAGGCTTTGGCTTGAAGACCAGGGCAGGGCCGACTAGGGCAGACTCTGTTGCTGTGGTTGTTTTATAGGCAGCCATCTATGCCTGCGACATTCAAAACGTAATTATTTTCATGCAGCGCTCTGTACTAATCGCATGGCAGTCTGAGGTAGATTCTCCAAGCTTTAGATTTTTTTGACTTTTAGACTTTTTCCCCACACGTGTTTCTCTTATCACACGGGTTCCTTACTGTACACATCATGTGCATGTCACATTTTCAATGAGACCAAAATTTGTCTCAACAACACACTCACATCCTCAATGTAGTGATGCAATGATCTTGTTCTGTCTTTTGTGGTTTCTTCTTGTAACATATGGGATGAGAAGTGTGGGGTAAATGTACTTTTGCCAAACAAGATGTGTTTTGTTCGCAGCAAAATATTCTGGGGGGTGTGCGGGCCGTTTTGGGATGTAAAAACATTGTGACGTTCTGCACGGCCTGGAGACATTTTCATTACACACTTGACGCCAAGCTTAAACGCATGCAGATGTTTCCACATAAGCAACAGGAATTGTAAATGTGAAAGATACAAATAGTAGCATTTATATGTTAAATTAGCATAAAGCGATGTCCTGTTACTGTGATTGCTTGAATGCTTGTAAACACTTAGGATTTACTTTGGAATAGAGTGTCAAATTTGGCATTATAGAAAGAGTGTATGAAGTGGGAAATCTTCAGGTCTTTACAAGAACAACAGTGCTTAAATCAAACTTGACCACATCAGTAAGTTTTGTCATCATAAATTATTTGGAGATTTTGGTTTGGCTTTCTAAAAGTGGCAGAGAAACAGTGCCTGCATATGTGTGTGGTTGTTATTTGACTTCAGGAATTGGTTTTGTTTTTATACATTTGGCATTTGTTCTTCTTGACGGAAGAATCATCCTCAAAAAGGACTTTTATGGCAAAACTTTATTTGAGCAACAAAGTTTCCACTTCAAAGACAAATGGCAGCCGTATGTCTGAAAAAAACATAAACACAAGTATATTTCCCTTGTTTTGTCTTTAAGTTTAAAGAGACACTCCCTCTATCTAAAAAATGCTGGGTTATTTTCAAGCCAGCGTTGGGTCGAAACGAGACGTTTGGATAAATGAATCCAGAAAATGTTTATATGTGACCCAACAATGGGTTAAAACAACACAGCATTTTGGGTTGAAACGACCCCGCATAGGTTCATTTATTACTCAAGAGTGGTTTGAAAATACCCAGCAGTTTTATAAAGCGCTGTTTTCTAAAAGGAACTCTCTGTGAAGTCGTGTTTACTCTTTGTAAAAGAGTATTTTTAGAAAGGTTTTTGAAACTCAACACACCATTGTAAAAAGTGTTTACAGGTTACTTGAGTTAACAGTCTTGTTATAGAGGTGCATTCAAGAATGATGATAAGGTAAGCCCACAAGGGACCAGAGTAGCCCCTAAATTAAATAACCGGTGTAAAAACCAGGTTTTGCATTTGGCTTTATTAATGGATGTGTGAGAATGTGTGAGAAGAACCTAAAAATGGCCAGCAAGTAGGAATTTTGTACACAATTCAAACAGATTTCTTACTAACCATCATGTTGCAGTAGCAAGAACAAAACCCCCTAAACACAAACTTTCACATCATGCTTTTCTCATTGGTTTCCATTGAGTTCTGTCATTTTTATATTGAGCTAATTATTTTCTATATCCCCTCCTCATAACTCTACCAGAAAACTTGCATTTTCAGATATTTAAAACATTATTTTATATGTATGTGCATTAAATCATTTTAACTTAGGGGGAATGTTGGCTGCTCTGTACAATGTAACTTATTTCAGGCTTTTTCATCCTTGTGTAGAACATTTGGTCACCCTAAACAATGATGAAACCTGACCCACCACACACACATATAAATGCATACAAAGTGTTCCAACATTCATAAAAAATGTTACCTCATTATATTACAATCTTAATAGTCATTTTTTCAAATCAAATCGTTTTCCAACACAACTCCACCCACAGAATGCAGACATTACACTACACCCTAAAAATATGTAAGAACTATTTTTGATAAAATGTTCTCAATTGGTTTGATATATTACTTCATATGGTCATGCTTTCAATTAAATTAACTCAATAATTAATTCTATAACAGATACAGTAGAATACATGCAGTGTGCAGCTTAAAACCAACTGGTCTGTTTATAACAAAAAGTTATGTCTTGGTTTCACAAGACTTAACCTTTTTTAATTAAAAAAATTCAGATTCAGATAAAAAACCAGTGAAGCCTTAATGCATGAATGGATAGATGATAAAAGGACAGGCAGACACAACTGCAATAGCCTGTGAATCTTACAAAGCTTTATACATTTCACAATCAAAATATATTCTATATAAAGTCTAGAGCGTAATTTCCAATTAGTTTTAATGAAGCATCCGTGTAATTATGCTGTTAAACATGATTCACATGTTTGCCTGGAAATGGCTAATTTCATCATATACTCCTGATGAAACCTTTAAAAAAGGATGTTACAGTTGTGTCGGAAGTGTTGATCACCTCAGACCAGAACATGTCCTAATACAGTCGTGTTTTAGTGTGGCATTAAACCCCCTCTATGACATAATCCATTAGCAAATGTACAAATTTAGCATGTTCAACTATATGTACAGTATGTATTGTCTATAAACTAACCAAGTTAATTTATTCCTTTAAAAAATTACATTGTAGTGGTTGCAAGATTATTCTGTTTTTATTCTTATTTATTAGTAAGAATAAAGTAATATGAATATAAATTTGTATCAGTTTAGTACAAGTTGCTTGCTTGCAGGCTGCCACCACCCCCTGCTGATTCATTATCAAGCGTTCATTGAGAGAGAGGAAATGATTATGTGGAAATAGAGACATGCAATGTACTTTTAGGACTAGGGTGTGAGAAATAGTGAAGTAATGTAACAATGTATTTGTCCATGTGTTATTGTAAAAGGAAATGATATCAAATGTAATGAGTGCGAGTAGGGTATATATTTATTTCGATTATTTATGTGTGACAAAAATAATTGCTCATATCTCATATCGCTAGAAACCCACAGATGCACTGAAGCCCACAGAGAAATTAAGAAATTCGATTTTATCTAAATTAATACTTATACAGTATCATACCCTTATTTCTAAAGTATAGGCAACAATTCTTAGACAGTACAAAAAGAGGAAAAAATACCAGCTGATACTAGCTTCCACTTCATAAAATGTATGCCCATATATGGATTTGTAGTAATCCATAGCCCCTGGGTACAAAACTGCTTAGATCACTCTCAACCAAAATTCGTCATCATCATTATTACTGTCAGCTTTCTTTTTTTTATGAAAATATAGGAAGCTTGTGCAATAAGCCTGCTTACCTGGCACCTTTTCAGTCCATGGTTTTCCCAAGATTTTTAAACAGTGTGAATACTGACTGTTCAAATATTATGGCACAGAGCCAAAAACAACAATTTTTCTGGCAATCATCATGTTCATCTCCTTAATTCACAGTGTAAATGTTTCTATAATTAAAAATAAAATATTAAAATACTAATTCACTACACAACACAAATTAACATACAAATATCATATTTTCATTAAGATACATTTACCAACTGTGCAGAAATAAATCATCAACCAATTATCATAATCAATTCCTAACCTAGGAACTTTTGTCTTCAATAGTTAAGGTGATGACAGTAAAGATTCACATTAAGCAGGAAATTATTTTACTGCTGATTTTATTAGGGTTACTTAAAAAAAAGGATAATAGATTATTAATAATACTATATAAAAATCTTTTTTGTCATCAAGTGTCATCAAGCCCATTGTGGGGTTGCTGGAAAGCCCCCTTTTTAATGGGTAAATACAAAAATACTCCTTTTAACAGGAAAGCTCTAGTGGGAGTTCAAAAATGACCTATAGGATGTGGAAGGGGGGTGGTTTGGTTGGGTGACTAACCCTTGTAGACCACATAAATAGTGCCTTCAAGGCACAAGAAAAAGGCAGACAAATCAAGAGAAGAAAACACAACCAGATGCCATTTATCTTCAGCAGATTTTTACAAGGGCTGTTTCTGGAAGACTGGCTGTAGCGTTGATTCCTTTCTTGTCAAATTTCACTTTGTTTTGTGACTTGAAGGTCTAAACATGAGACTTGGAGTCCTGGCGTTGCTGGTTCTTGGAACCTGCTCATTGAATGTGTGGTGTGTGCCGCTACAATCTGTGTTTGTGACGTTCCCTGGGGATGTGATCAAGAACATGACAGATATAGATCTGGCAGATGTAAGTATACCAAGTTTTATTTCTAGTTAAAATATTATTTTTTACAATAATATTGTTTCTATGATGTGGATAATATTTCGTTTTTATATTTTTTTTTACAGTTGAATAAAACAGAATGCACAACTTGAAATGTATTATTCTGTATTAATTGCATTTGATTATATGTTTGGCTCCAGGCATACCTGAAGCGTTATGGTTACATAGATGTCCAGCAGAAGAGCGGGCTGCAGGCAGTTGTCTCCACTTCTAAAGCTCTGAAGATGCTCCAGAACAAGCTTGGGCTGGAGGAGACGGGGGAACTTGACTCACCTACGATTGATGCTATGAAGCAGCCCCGCTGCGGTGTCCCAGATATCCGCAACTATCAGACCTTCGCAGGGGACCTGAAATGGGACCGCAATGATGTTACATACAGGTGGAATATTAACTATAGGAACAAAAATAATATTACAGCATACATGTGAATACTAACTAAACACATTGAAAACCATTTACAATGTAGAAATAATTTAACATGCCTTAGTCAACCTAATTAGATTAGAATACACCAATAAGTGAGATCAAAACAGATCCCTAAAGTTACACTTTTTATTGCACTGAATTTAAATAGAATTGAAATGGTAACAAACAGGTTCTAATACATTGCATTGATTTGTAGGATTTTGAACTATTCTCCGGACATGGAAGCTTCTTTGATCGATGATGCATTTGCTAGAGCTTTCAAGGTGTGGAGTGACGTCACCCCTCTGACATTTACACGCCTCTACGATGGCATCGCTGACATCATGATCTCCTTTGGGAAAGCTGGTGAGTTGATGTCTTCTGTCTTGTCAAGATTGATCCCCTGAAGGGAAAAATCCTCCTCAAAGGCAGACTTAAAATTACAGTATGTGGGGGTAAGCTAAAGATTTAGTTTTTGACTTTATTCAAATGTTGCGCACGATTACATGGACTGACTTATTCAATGGCAATATTATATGCTGAATAAAGCCAGCACCCTTGCACAGTAAAGATATAGCATGAGAAATTGTTTTTACTGTGTGTATTTGTATTTTCAAGGAAACGGTCAACTTTGTGGTCAAAGAGAACCTTCTGAGAGGTTTTGAACATGTTGCTATTTTTATTTCAGATCACGGTGATCCATACCCCTTTGATGGCAAAGACGGGCTGCTGGCTCATGCTTATCCTCCTGGTGAAGGAATTCAAGGGGATGCCCACTTTGATGATGATGAACACTGGACCCTTGGAAATGGACCAGGTATGAGTTTGTATTAATCCCTCTTAAATTCATAAAGAGGTAAGCTTTGCTGTACCCTATGGATTTTAAGTAAAAGTATTTATTGTTTTTCTACCCTTTTTTGGTCTGTATAGTAAAACAATAGCTCCCTCTACAGTTTAATGTAAATATTGACAGAAGAAGCATGTCTTGAGATTTGTGGTGTTAAGACAATATTTATGTATCCTCTTTAGCCATTCAGACTCGCTATGGTAATGCAGAGGGTGCCATGTGTCACTTCCCCTTTGAGTTTGAGGGAAAGTCCTACTCTACCTGCACCACTGATGGCCGCACAGATGGGCTCCCCTGGTGCGCCACCACTCCAAACTACGCCAAAGACAAAAAATATGGCTTCTGTCCCAGTGAGCGTAAGTAGCGGAGCTTTACTCACCAATCTGATTTCTTGCCACTCATTATGAATGAGCTTTTAATCTTATGTGCATGCCTAACATTCTGTCTTTATTCAAACAGTTCTCTTCACATTTGACGGGAACAGCAATGAGGCACCATGTGTCTTCCCCTTTGTGTTTGAAGGAGAAAAATATGACTCATGCACCACAGAAGGGCGGAATGATGGGTATCGCTGGTGTGCCACTACTGCTAATTTTGACAAAGATAAGCAATATGGATTCTGCCCTAACAGAGGTGAGCAACTCTCACACTGTCAACCCCTTTATCACAGAAACATTGATGGAGTTACTTTTGTCTAAATATCTAAGGTATTAGATAGGCACAGAATATCTTAAATGTTTCCTTGTTCACCTCACAGACACAGCTGTGATTGGTGGAAATTCAGAGGGAGCACCATGCCAGTTTCCTTTCACCTTTGAGGGAAAGACATACAGTTCCTGCACAAGTGAGGGCCGGAACGATGGAAAACTCTGGTGTGCAACTACCAGCAGCTATGACGAAGATAAAAAATGGGGATTTTGCTCTGATAGAGGTGAGTGTGTTGATCCTCGCGTTCAGGCACAATTAATGTGTGAGATGTTAGCAGACATGACCAGAATGATATTGAGCCTTCCTCTCATAGGATACAGTCTATTCCTGGTGGCTGCCCATGAGTTTGGACATGCACTTGGCCTGGACCACTCTACAGTCAGAGATGCTCTGATGTTTCCCATGTACAGATATGTAGAGGATTTCTCCCTGAACAGTGATGATATTGAGGGCATTCAATATCTATATGGTATTTATTCAATGAAAAAAAAAAGAATTTATAAATATTTTATATATTTTTTTATCTTAACACCAAGAGTCCTGTTCTTGCATTATAGCTGTAGTTTAATTGATTAAATGATTTCCTTTTAGGACCTAAAACAGGCCCTTCCCCTGCTCCCCCAAAACCCAAGACAACCACTTCCTCTCCAACTGAACCCACCCCAGATGAGACCACTGTTTCCACCACAACACATGTAGTCCCTTCACAGGATGCATGCCAGATCAGTGAATTTGACAGCATCACTGAAATCCAGAAGGAGCTTCACTTCTTCAAGAACGGGTATGAGACAATATTCAAAAAGACTTATAAAGACTAATATGAAAAGACTAATTTCAGACTAATATGAGAAAGAAACATACAAACTTGGAAAAGTATATATGTTGAAAAAATTAGGAACTTGGATCTTTCTCTTAAATTGCATAAATACTCATTAAGCAAGGTTCCTAAATAATGTTTCTGAATTCTGTCTAACAACAAAGGCACTACTGGAAGATCACAAAAGCTGGAGAACGCAAAGGTCCCTTCCTGATATCTGAGAAATGGCCTGCCCTGCCAGCTGTCATTAATACTGCCTTTGAGGATCACCTCACTAAAAAGCTCTACTTCTTTGCAGGTATATAACCAGCTTGAGACATATAGCCATAATTACTAAAAATACTGAATTCATACTTATAACTGTTTTTTTTATCTTATGCACACAGATAAACAGTTCTGGGTGTATACTGGAAAAGACGTGTTTGGACCACGTAAAATTGAGAAACTCAGCCTACCGAGCAGCCTAGAAAGAGTGGAAGGAGCAGTGCAGAGAGGAAAAGGCAAGGTGCTCCTGTTTAGTGGCGAGAACTTTTGGAGGTGAGTAAACTTTAAGACGGCTTTAAGTACTTCAAACATGATTGTTGTGGCTGTATGTAGGTTGTCTAAGTATTGTCTTTGATGTATTATCTCAGACTGGATGTGAAAGCTCAGATGATAGACGCAGGGTATCCTCGAGTCACTGAATTAGCTTTCGGTGGAGTGCCCATTGATTCACATGATGTGTTTCTCTACAAAGGTAGGTCTGCTAAACCCAAAATAATGCCTTGTCCATCACACACACTAAAGAACAATCGTCCTCTCTCAGACCATTAAATGTAAATGATTATTTAATTAAAATGATTCATTAAATGTTCTTATTAACTATACACAGTATTATATTTTCTGCTTATCACATTCAAGCAACTAACATTTGCTCCTCATTTATACTTTCAGGATTCTTTTACTTTTGCCGGCAAAGTTTCTACTGGAGAATGAACGCCAAAAGGCAGGTTGACCGTGTTGGACATGTGAAGTACGACCTCCTGAAATGCTAAGGCGTGCAGTTGTTCTATGCAGTGAACACGTCCGACATTCTAACTTGATGACAGAGACCTTTTTAGTAGGGAAACCAATTTTTTTCTTCAGTGTAAGGGTAGTGAGGAAGACACAGAATGTATTAAATGTAAAGTCTCTGTTATGGGGATTTTGACTTTGTTATAGGAGAAGAACAGTTTTAACACTGAAATTATCGTTGGCACATGAAACAGGATGTATGTCATATTTGTATGTCAGCTTGAAGATGGTCTTATAATTTATTTTACGCCTACTATAATACTGCTTTGGTCATGATGTTTCTTTCCAGATCGTTAAGAGAAAGAATACTCCTGTTTGCCTATAAAAAAACTACAACGAGGCAATGCCAATCGAACCCTGAGAATTAACTTTGTGTTTGTGAATATATGAGTGGAGTCACCATCTGTGACCTGCCGCTTATGAGCAACAATGCGCATTCAATGTGATCCCACTCAAATGTTTTCCAATGCAAAGGATTATTTTTAGCCATAGAGCTAATTTTAAGATATTAAACCCATATTTTTGGCGTATTGTGAAAATCATTTGCCTGGTGTAAATGGTAATATTAATAATTTAATGTTCCTCTTTTCTCTTATTTATACATTTGTGTTTGCTTGATGCAATGTTTATGTTTACTTAATAAATTTGTAAACAAGACCATTTATTCCTGTACAGTTGGTTTTATTAGAACATGACACAAACTAATTTTGTAAATTAACTACAAGATGCCAATATAGAGACAATTTATAACTAGATCGTATTTATTGCAGTGTGATAACACGTAACAGTTACAATGATTCAAAGAAACATACACATTTAAAATAAAATAGGCCTACTCGTGGATACCAAGTCACTCTACTAACCGAATATACCGTATTCTAAGCAAAAAATATTTATTTTGAGTAAGTTAATAAAGCACTAACGTTACAGATAAAACTAAAACAATTCTCTTCAGTATTAATCCGCGAGTCACTCTCGGTGCAATAGTGCTCCGTTTCACCAAATTCTTTCACAAAACAGTAAAAAGAGACGACTGGTGTTAATATTCATATTCTCCAACAAAAAGATGAATCGATCCGGAAACATTATCAAACACATCGAGACTTCCATCGCTCGTCTTTTCTCTTTGACCGATAAATGAGTTCCGGCCACCTATGAGGACAGGAAGCGAGGAGACGTTGATGGCGCCCGACTAGAAACCAGTAGCAGCTAATCGCTTTCAAATATCTATTTTATTTCGTCTTATTCGCTAACACGAGGAGTAAAACGGTTATCAACGCACGGTAAGAAAAATATTCCAACTCTAAATATTAGGAACAAACCGTCTTAATTATAAGTATTTGTATGATGGGAAAGAGAAAAACATTCGGGCATACTAGCTGTTCCCTGCTCGCTTAGGCCCTCGAGGTCCCCGAGCGGTTCTTCATATCGCCTGAGCGGAAAAAACTCAACGGCGGGAGGGAAAATGGCGCTTCGCGAGCAGGCAGGACGAAGGGCAGCACAAACGCGCATAATAGAGAGAGGTTGAGACTTGAACAATAGCCACATAGCTCATGTGAGGGTAACGTTAGTTGTGTAGTTAGATGTGAAGTAGTGTAATGTTTTCTCCTTAGTTGCAGATGTTAAGTTACTTGGTGTACATTTTAGGCATATACCAGCGCCTTGTACAGGCTCAAGCTGTTGTCCTTGAGAAGTTTGAACCGAAAGGCAAATGTTATGCCATAATCCCCGCAACATTTTAGCAGGGTGGGATATGCACTACTTAAATTGTGTAGATGAGTTAATGAAATCAAGTTTCGATTACGTTTAAATGTCTATAAAGTAAAATGTTCGCGGGGTAGGGTTGTGTTAGCCTAAAGTGCAATGCGTGCTTAAAGGTGATCGTGAAATCCATCGTAAGACATTTATGCGTACAGTATGCACAAGCACACTGAAAAGTGAATAAAATCTACCGAGGTGTATATTTCCACACCGTTTTCCCACAGTGTCCTTGTGAAGTGGTCAGTATCGTTTCTCTAACGCACTAAATGCAGTTTTCCTAAGTAATCAGGTGACTAATTTTACTCAAACCCATAGATAACCCCATTATATTAGGACGCAACAATGGTATTATCATAATATTTTATTACTATAAAGTACGATAATTACATGATTTTCCTTATACCACTTTACTACATTAGAATATTTAACATACTGAAAAGGGGCCTTTTAGTTAGCATCTGTACTTCCCCTATAGCTAAATGGGTCACACTACCAGTAAAAAAATGTTGTGTAGATGCATACTTCACTCAATAAACATGAAAAGAAAATATGTGACCTAGTAGGCCTACTGTATTACTGAATCATAAAGACAGTGTCCCACAGAACAAAGATGGATTCTGAGGAGATGGAGGTTGAAAGCAGCAGTGATGTTGGGCATTCTGGGATGGAGGAGCCATCAGAGAGTGGGATGGGTATGGAATCTTCAGAAGCCATGTCTGCTGATAGCAGTGATGCGGCTACAGCTCCGGCCCCAGAATCAGACTGCCATGTTGGACAGAGTTCTGAGGGACTTGTGGTAAGAAAGGCAATATGCACATCTCTGTAGCTCTATATGATAACAATATGTGCATCCAGTTTTTAATATCAATGTGTGTTGTAGGTCTTTATCCCAGAGACGAGCTCTAGCACAGATGTGCGAAGGGTTCATCTACCTGACTCGTCCTCCGTCGCCCGGTCAACCAGCGTCTCCACGGTGACACAGTCAGTCCTGGTGTCAGAGTCGGTCCAGGTGCTGGTCCACTCCAGCGCTGTGTCTGAAGGAGGAATGATGGTTTCTGATTCCACTGCCTCCACCTCTTCAGATCTGGGTTCGGCCATTGACAAGATCATTGAGTCCACTATTGGACCAGACATTATAAATGGTAAAAATACATACTATGTTGTAATAAGAAAAAAACTTTTCTTTAGTTTCCTTAGAAGTTAGTCTATAGTAGTTATTGTTGTTTTTAATGTTTATTCCATACATTATGCAAATGCTGAGTATACTTTATATATATTGCAAATATTATGTATTCCGTTATATTGTACATATAAATTATTTTTGTATTCATTTCTGTCCCTTTTACAGGATGTATTGCAGTTACGAGTGCTGAGGACGGCAGTGCAGAAACTACACAGTATCTGATACTCCAAGGACCGGATGATGGTACAAAATCAATGAACTTCAAATGAAAAAGATAATTTACCCTCACCCTCTCGTTGCCTGAAAAAAGTACGATTTATTTTCTTCTGTGTATCTTCTTGTTTACTGTGTGTAGGAGCTCCTATGGTTGCTCAGATGTCTTCCTCTGCGCTTTCGAGTCGCATTGCCATCGAAGCCCTAGCTGATGGCCCCACCTCTACCTGTCTGGATCAACCTGGACACTCCGGTTACCGTGACCACGAAGATGGCAGCAGCAGTAGCTGCCCGGACCAGCCCCAGCGCTCCCAGTACATGGAGTGCAATGGAAGGGATGACCCAGATCAGACCAGGGAGGCCCGATACATTGAATGCTCTAGAGCAGAACCAGACCAGACCCCACTTCATTCTGACTACAGTGTGGCTGAGTGCAGCGGTATGAACAGCAGCCTTCAGAGATGCTCGTTCCGTTCTTCCCGCTACGTTGTGGAGTGCAGTGACAGGTACTTGGAATGTGGCGTGGAGGGTGCAGAGCGTCCACAACATTCACGTTACATCGACAGCAGCATGGATGACAGGGAGCATGTCTCTGCCTCGGAGCAAGAGGCCAGTGTGGCAGAAGAGCCCCAGCATTCTTACATGCTCCAGGGCTCACTGTATTCAGATGAGGGTGCTGTTCGGCACTCACTGGCTGACACGGTGGGTTCCCAGCTCGCCGATCAGATGGATTGCAACGATAGCTTACCTGGGCCATATATAAGTAGCAGCGGGACGTATTCCGCCCAACTAGAGGCTGTGGTGGTGCAGTCTGGGGTGGTGGATGAGCCAGGGAATAGAACCCCAAACATGGCAGAGCTGGAGGAAATGATGGAGGTGGTCATCGTTCAACAGTTCAAGTGCAAGATGTGCCCATATAAAAGCGTCTCCAAAGACACGCTTATCAACCACATGAGAGACAAGCATTTTAGACCAGCAGGTAACCAAAAGGGTTTAAGTACTGTTTTTTTATCTTGGACAAAAACAATTTTATTTAAAGAAATAAATTACCCCAAAATGTTTTTTTATCTTGGTCTTCTAAATCCTTTGTTTTGTGACTCATGAATGCAGGTCTCTTTTTGTTCTCTTGCCTAAAGAAATACTTCACCCAAAAATGAACATTCTGTCATCATTTACTCACCTTCGAGTTGTTACAAATCTGTATAAATATCTTTGTTCTGATTAACACAGAGAAAGATATTTGTAAGAATGCTTGTAACCAGACAGATTTTGCCCCCCATTGACTACCATATTAGGAAAAAATACAATGGTAGTCGAAAGTGCCCCAGAACTGTTTGCTGGCCTACATTCTTCAAAATGTCTTCTTTTGTGTTAAATAGAACAAAAAAAGATGACAAAGTAATTTTTCCTACAATGGGGGCAAGATCTGTTTGGTAATAAGCATTCCTCCAAATATCTTTCTCTGTGTTCATCAGAACAAAGAAATTTATAGATTTGGAACAACTCGAAGGTGAGTAAATGATGACAGAATTTTCATTTTTGGTTGAAGTATCCCTTTAAGAATATACTGTCTTGCACTTAGGCGCTTCTCCTCCAAAGAAGCGTGGACGGGGTCGTCCACGAAAATCTGAAAGCAAGCTACAGTCAGTAATTGAAGTCAAAAAGGAGGAGCCACCAGAGGAAGAAGATGATGACATTGTTGATGCAGGTGCCATTGATGATCCTGAAGGTCAGTAGAATCAATGCATTTAAGTGTCATTCTCCATAAGCTTATAATTGACTTTTTTATATATTTTTATTTTGCTTTTCAGCTGACAGTGATTATAAACCAGCTGATGAAGAGCCCAAACCCAGATTAGCTGCCAGTCATTGCAAACCTCCTCCTACCTGTTCTTCTTCATCTTCCTCTACCTCACGAAAACGGCCCCGCAGGATGGTGGGACCACCTCGCAAATTCCTCAGTTACTCAGGTCAGCATTAAGAAAACCTTTTCTGATTTTTCATGTTTTTCAGGCCACAGAATAAAGTATACACAGTTTAACAAAATTTCGTATAATAATATAACAATATCCCTCTGAATTAATATAGCCAGTCATTTCTATTGTGCTCTTACATTTTCAACTGTGTATACAACAGAGACACCAGAAGGGTCTCAACCCAGCAATGCAGCGGACCCTCAAACTCCTGAAGAGGCAAGTTCGTCTGGATTGGAGAATGGAACTCCATTATCCAATGGGACTGTAGCTGAGCCAGGTGTCAGCCAATCAGATTCAGAGAACAAAGATCCCTCATCAAACACAGGCACAGATGATGCAGATTTTTTGCCACGGAAAAGAGGACGTCCTTCTAAACGTTTCCTCCAAAAGAAGTACAAAAAGTACATGAATCGCAAGTAAGTGATGGCTATACACAAAATCATTGGACCTTAAATGCAACCACATTTTTAGTATTGTCAAAACCAAAAGTCAGATATGTACTTTTATCCTTGTTAAAGTAAGTACTACAGAACTCTCAAGCCTCTGCTAAGGCCTCATAACTGCTGGATCTGTGGCTCTCGCTTTCTGTCGCAAGAGGATCTCAGATTCCATGTGGATTCTCATGAGGGAAAGGACCCTGAGCGTTTCAAGTGCCTGCAGTGCAGCTACCGCTGCAAGCGTTGGTCCTCACTGAAGGTAACCAGGGCCTCTTATCTGTGGATCTAGCATCTAGCTGAAATTTGTTGTTTTAACTATGTGAAAAGAATTAGTTCTATCAGTAAAACATCATTTCTTTGCTTTTTATTTATAAAACCCCAAATGCCTTCTTACTGGATTATACTGTATGTGTCCTACAGGAGCACATGTTCAACCATGAAGGTTCAAAACCGTATAAGTGTGAGGTGTGCGATTACTCCAGCGTGTATAAGAAGGATGTGATTCGGCACTCAGCAGTCCACAACAAAAACAAGTAAGACTTGGGGAACATGTTCTTTCTCCTGCTTACCAGTCTTGATTTTTATTTTTGAAACGATTTGCTGTAAGTTTACTTTATGCATATTTATTTTTATGTACTAAGAAATATAATAGATACAGTGGCAATATTTAACGTTCATGTTTCTTTTCTATTCCTGTTTAGGAGTCGAAAAATAGATGTGGTAAGAGTCCAGTAATTATGTTAACAAACCGTAATATGACCCCTGTCTTGTGTTAAAGGGATAGTTCACACAAAAATGAAAAATCTGGCATCATTTATTTACCCTCAGATTGTTCCAAACCTGTATACATTTCTTTGTTCTGCTAAACACAAAGGAAATTATCTGGAAGAATGTCAGTAACCAAACAGATCCCCCACTGACTCCCATAGTATTTATTTAGTAAATTATGACAGAATTTTCATTTTTTGGTGAACTATCCCTTTAATGGGGTTTTTTTCTTGCGGCAAATGTCTTGATGTCTTGAATGTCTTGATCTTTCGCAGGTTCCCAAAATGTCTGAGTTTCCGTGTCCCATCTGCCGCCGTGTGTACCCCATGCAGAAACGTCTCACGCAGCACATGAAGTCACACAGCACAGATAAACCTCACATGTGCGACAAGGTGGGATCACCATCAAAGTTTTTGGCACTGCAGCAAAGTATGCAAATAATAGTTCTGATGGATCAAACTAGATGTTGTAAGCTGATTCTAGATTATATTTGTTTTTCAGTGCGGGAAATCCTTCAAGAAACGCTACACTTTCAAAATGCATCTTCTTACGCACATACAGAATTGCGGCAACAGCTTGTAAGTGAGATGTTAGATCTTGGAGTATTAGGGACGTGTCGTGATGATCACAACTCATCCAACAAGATTCTTTTATCGTGTTATCAGGTTTAAATGTGAGTTCTGCGAATACATCTGCAATGACAAGAAGCACTTGCTCAACCACCAGCTGTCCCATACAAACGACAAACCTTTCAAATGTGAGGAGTGCAAATACTCCACAAGTAAAGAGGAGTTCCTGGTGTCCCACATTGCCATTAAACACACAGGTAAGGTCACAGTTACGATAACAGATTTTCCTGAATTAAAAGGCCTGTGAAAATACTGTACGTTCTTCACACATATATCTTGGTAAGAAGATTTCAATACTGCCTTTGTTCAGGTGAAAAGCCTTTCTCCTGTGACATGTGCCACTTCACGACAAGACACAGGAAGAACCTGCGGCTACATATCCAGTGTCGTCACCCCGAAAATTTCGAAGAGTGGAATCAGACGCACCCGGAGGAGCCCATCCGCCGCCGTCAGAGACCCGCTTTCACCGTGCAGCAGATTGATGAGCTTCGATTGCAGCACGAAACACAGGGGCTTCAGGGAACAGTGGTGGGTTGGGCTCCCATATGTCTCCTTTCAAATCATCAATAATCCACAAGCACATACGTATGTACATTCCGGACTTGGATGTCATTGTAAGATCTTTTTCTGTAACCAAAGGTATCAGTAGACCCCATCACTCTCCAGACAATGGAGTCCATGGGAAATACATCTGTATCCCAAGATGCGCTGGGTAACACTACCATCATCTATGAGCAAGGTTAGGAAAACATTCCTTCAGGCTAAACTCAGTTCAGTAACTCGGATGAAATGAAACATGTATTTATGAACGTGCCTACTTATTTTATCTTTATATTGCAATATTACTATTTAAATGGATAGTTCACCCAAAAATAAAAAATCTGTCATCATTTACTCACACTCGAGTTGTTCCAAATCTGTTTGAATGTCTATTGTTCTGATGCACACAGAGAAAGATATTTGGAAGAATGCTTGTTACCAAACACTTTTTGGCCACCATTGACTACCATAGTAGGAAAAATGACAATGGTAGTCAAAAGTGCCCCAGAACTGTTTGCTTTCTTACATTCTTCAAAATATCTTCTTTTGTGTTCAACAGAACAAAGAAATTTATGAAGCAATTTTTATACTATAGTAGTCAATGGTGGCCAAGAACTTCCAAATATCTTTCTCTGTGTTCATCAGAACACAGACATGTATACAGATTTGGAACAACTTGAGGGTGAGTAAATGAAGACCAAATTTTCATTTTGGGTGAACAGTTCCTTTAGCTCACAATGCTAAATTTTATACTCTTACAGCCCAGACGACAGACCTCTCAGCACAAAATGCTCTAGATCTACTGCTAAACATGAGTAATGCCAGAGAACTACAGGTACTGTACTGACCCACAGACCTTTTTCATATATGTATAGAATAATGTGAAAAATGCCTCATGTCCATGTGTAAAAATCTCCTTTTAGGTGGCGGTTCTAAAAACAGACGGCAAGACTCTGGAGACGGGCACGTGGTCCACAGCTAGCTCTGGGGGTCAGGGGTCATCCTTGCAGTCTCAGAAGATTGTGACCTTCCATGTGTCAGAAAACGGTGACACCCTGGTGCAGGAGGCGTTCGAGACGGCTACCGGGACCGTGGAGCAAGAGGAGGTAGCCGATGTTTCGCAAATCGGCATCGAGACATATGAGACGGCAGATTTCAGTGTGGTGGAACAGGCGTCTGAGGAGATTCCTGTCCCTGGAGCACCACACAGGTACTGCTACGTGTCAGAAGTATTTTTTTAATTGTCATGGTGCAGATAAACACCCTTATAGAATAGTTGCATTAACAGTCCAAAGGTCATATGTTTGATTCTCATGTGACAAATGGACATTGAATAAACAACGAGTCGCTTAAAATGTAATGTAATACTTGTGACAGCAGTTTAGAGGAACCCTCAGCAGAGCCTCAGGTCATGGAAGTAAGCACAGAATCTTTGCCCATCTCTACACCTCTGAAGGAGAACAAAGAGAAGTTTTACTTGAGCTCAGATGAAGTCCTTCAGCAGGTTGAGGTGAGAATTGTTACTTCACATGGGAAACAACTGTTGAACATCCCAATGGATAGCACACGAAATTCATTGATTTCCCTTCTGTAGCTGAGCAGTGAAGCTCCAGGCTCCCCCTCCCTGTGTCCATCACCTCTTCAGCAGCTCAGTCACAAACGCTTCTCCTGTCGGATATGCATGGAGACTTTTCAGGGCCGCTCGGACATGGAGAACCACAGGAGGGCGCACATAGACCCTAAAACATTTAAATGCCCTGACTGTGACTTCACAGCTCCCTCTTGGAAAGAGGTCAAGGTATGACTTTTAAATTATTCTGTTTTATTTATTAATTGATGGAGTACATGTTTTTAAATCAGACGTAAATACATTGACACTCTGATCGGGGTAATAAATATGTTTTATCATTTTAGTCTCACATGGCCATGCATGCATATTTGAGGCCTCATAAATGCACTAGCTGCAGTTTTGCCTCCAAAAACAAGAAGGACCTGAGACGTCACATGATGACGCACACCAACGAGAAGCCTTTTGCCTGTCAGATGTGCGGACAGAGGTGAGGGGACCAACAAGAACACACACACATACTCGCACACCTGCAGCTTCTCAGTACTGAATGTGTCCCGTAGGTTTAACCGTAACGGTCACCTGAAGTTCCACATGGAGAGGCTTCACAGTCAGGAACCGTCGCCTCGTAAAACCCGCTCTGTTTCCTCGCAGCAGACCATCATCGTCAATAGTGATGAAGAGGCTTTAGCCACACTACAGAGTGAGTTCTAAGGGCTATCTGCTTACCTCGTACCTCGTGAAGGAAAGTTTCCCCAAAAAAGAAAATTCTCTCATAATCTACTCACTCTCGTCTCATCCCATCCCAGGTCCATTTGACTACAGCTAAACAGAGTTATTTAAAAAAAAAACATGCAAAAAATGTATTGCATATGAGATAGAATACACTCCGTTTTTGTTCAGATAAAGAAAAACGGTCATGCACCAGAGATGGCACGAGGGTCCGTAAATAAGAGAATTCTCATTTTCAACACTTTGATGGGTTTCATCCCTATACAAATAATGGGTTCACTTTTCATGTTACTTTGTTGTATTGTTGTTATTTGTTTTAATTCTTGTTCTCTATGTGTGGGTGTTCCAGATCTGCAGGCGGGTCAGACACTGATCAGTCCAGAGAGGTTGCAGCAGGCTTTGGGTCAGGAGCACATTATTGTAGCCCAAGATCAGACGCTTTCTGACCAGGTCTAGCACAATAACCCACAGCACTTGCACATTCCCGTTCACACCTGTGAACCTCTCTTTTACATTTACATAGATTGATTGAACTTTTTAGTTACCCTTTAGTTATCATTCTTGGTGTGACAGCCGCTGATCAGCTTCACAAGGAGCTTATGATGGTTGTCCCATCAGCCAATCACGGAGAAACTTAGTTTGGAGAATCTTAGAAAAAGATGTTTAAATATAGGTTATAGGTTTTGCTCTTTTATCAGGCTTCATGCAGATTTAGGTTGGACTGATGTGATGCTGGACTTGTTTTTAATTAAATGTTTGTTTGTCAGGAGGAGGCGACATACATTCAGCAGATCACAACAGTAGATGGTCAGACAGTACAGCACTTGATGTCTGGAGACAATCAGGTCACTGAGGTACAGCTCATTTTTTAAAAGATCATTGATTGTTAAAATTACAAACGACCTGCTTATAGCATCAGATAAAGGTAACATCTCACTCCTAGTCCTGCTTGACCTTAGTGCTGCATTCGATACTGTAGACCATAACATACTTTTAGATCGCTAGATACCGGTATTCAGGGACAGGCACTACAATGGTTCTGATCTTACTTATCAGACAGACATCAATTTGTCCATTTAAATGGGGAATCATCAAATCTAACGCAAGTAAATTATGGATTACCTCAGGGATCGGTTTTAGGACCCTTGCTATTTTCCATGTACATGCTGCCCCTTGGCAACATTATTAGAAAACATGGAATTAGCTTCCACTGTTATGCAGATGATACTCAGCTATATATCTCATCAAGACCAGGTGATTCCTCCCAGCTATCCAAATTGGCAGAGTGCATCAAAGATATAAAACATTGGATGACTTGTAATTTCCTTCTTTTAAATTCTAATAAAACTGAAATATTACTTATTGGACCAAAGACACGTAAACAGAATATTTTGGATTATAACCTGCAAATTGAAGGCTGCACGGTTACTCCAACAAATACAGTTAAAGTCCTAGGCGTTATATTAGACAGCAACCTGTCATTTGGAAATCACATCTCAAATGTCACACATAACCCCAGTTGTATCATCCCTTCACTGGTTACCCATTAAGTATCGTATTGACTTGAAAATTATTTTAATTACTTATAAAGCCTTAAACGGTTTAGCCCCTACCTACTTAACAGAGCTTCTATCACATTACAACCCATCACGCTCTCTAAGATCTGAAAACACCGGACTTTTGATAACACCTAGAATAACTAAATCCACCAAAGGGGGTAGAGTTTTCTCATACGTAGCACCTAAACTCTGGAATAGCCTTCTATTATTCAAGGTTCTGACACACTCTCCAAATTTAAATCGAGATTAAAGACACATCTTTTCAGCAGCTTTCACTTAATGCATAATATGCTAAATAAACCACCGGGAGACTGCATTTATAGGATATTATTTACTAGAATGATCTTGCTCATTATATAAACACCATGCACTGTGCTGTGTTTTACCTTTTTGTGTTTTTCTTATTTTCTCTTGTAAAGCGGCTTTGGAACAGTGCACATTGTGAAAAGTGCTATATAAATAAAATTGAATTGAATTGATTCTGGTTGTTGACATGAATCTCAAGTGTGACAATAAATCTTAAATCTGATGGACTCCGAGGATGATCAATGCAAATTACATTTTGATCTCTTCCTCTGCCATATTTTCTCAGGTCCAGTATATAATCTCTCAGGACGGAGTTCAGCACTTAATCCCAAGGGAATATGTTGTGGTTTCTGATGGAAATCATATTCAGGTTAGTCTATGCACTTTACAACAGGACATGCATACAAAGACTTTTTTTAAAGTATTTTCAAGGAACAGGCCCTGTTGCTCTGTAACCGTAGGCTGAAAAGCATTAAGAGTATTGTTTAAAATCTAGACGTTATGTTTGACCATTAAGATTGTGATCATTTCTGATTGTGTTTTTCAGATGGAGGATGGACAGATTGCTCACATTCAGTATGAGCATGATGGGACGTTTCTGCAGGAGCAGCAGGTTGACCTAAATAGATAAATGTTTATAATGTCTAGTCTTGCACTATATACACTTCTGTATTATCTACACTGTGTCTGTGTTAGAATCACATCAAGATGAGATCTCAATAAAGGTTTTGCAGTTAATAAAACAACCTCTAGAGCTAACACAAAGCTTGCTTTCTTAGTTTACATTAAAATGTATGTATAATCTCAAAGCATGCTTCATGATTAACTCTGATGTGTTTTATTTTAGATTGCTCTGTCTCATGATGGACAGATCCAGTATGTCCCCATCACTACTGAACAGCAGGTTGTCGCTCCTGAAGACCTGGAGGCAGCAGCCCATTCTGCCGTCACCGGTATGACCTTTCACCTTCTTTGACCTTTCAGCTTTTAATCTGTTTTGATAACCCACAGTGGCAATAACAAAGTGTTTTGCTACAAGTTTTTAGTAATAAAGGAAAGCCAACAACAACAACATGTAAGCATCAATTTGTGTGCATGTGTAGCTGTTGCAGATGCAGCTATGGCTCAGGCACAGACGGTTTACACCGAGGCCACACCTGAACAACTGGAACAGCTGCAACAACAAGGCATCCAGTATGATGTCATTACTTTTACTGAGGAGTAGAAACTACACACACAGTATGAATTCATCATCAACATACACACACTCGATAACGTCAGCTAGAGTATAGAACACAAAGCTGATTCACTGATTCAGACGTTTGTTTCTTCAGAATTGTTTAGTAAGAGGGTGAATGTACAGTTAAACGCACGCTGAAAGTTACACAAATAATGCCTGTAAATATTTAAGCAGTTTATCTTCGCATGCCTACGGTGTTTTGCTTTGTAAAGGAAAAGCAGAAAACAGCAGCTTGTACAAAAAATTCTGTATTTAATTCTACATTTGCTTTGATGTACGGAGGCGGATGCTACACCTCTTCGAATGAGACAGTCACAATTACACCAAGTTGAAAAACCAATGCTGGAAGATTTAGTTTATTCGTGAAACGGTTCCTAGCTAAATTGCTTGTACAAAATGTTTATTATTGGTTTCTTTTTATGTGAACCATACTGTTTCATCTTAAGCTTTTTCAGTTTTTTTAAAGATACCTTTGTTTCAGATGGATAGAGAAAGGAACGTAAAGTACATACCAAATAAATCACAACATGAACTTTTACATTCAAGTATTTCTGCTTTTCATTAAATTTAGTACAGCAATACAAATGTTCTGACAATCTACAAGAAGTTTATTGAGTGGTTGTGCACAATTCAAGGGAAGATAAAAGCAGAATGTAAATATGTATGGCATACCAAACATTAAAGAAAAATTCTGTTTTAGACACAATTTAAGGTCTCCTGACCGTGTCCATTTCGTTCTTTCAATTTCCACTCACTTTCTTATTTGTCTTTACATTATTTGCAAAAAAAATCTGTAGTGATAAATAATTGTGGGAGGCCAGAAAAGTTTTCAAATTCAGAAGTATTTTTTTTGTTATGGGTTACAGGATCATAAATGTTTGATAATAATTACGATCTTGAAAGGTCGGGGAGAAATACACTTCTCTTCCTGTCAGATCTTTGTCATGGTTTTATATTTATAGTTCCTCATTTTGATGAGGAGCAGAGCAACACATGTTGATGCGTGAACTCTGTAGTGTTTGAATTATTAGAGTAAAATGAAGCTCGTTTTCTTTCTTCTTGTCTTCTTAGAGAACGGTAAGAACGATTCCTAAATCTCTCCGAAAGAAGCGTGTGCTGATAAATCGGACATTAGATTCAAACAATTTACTTCTATATGTAAATATAATACTGGACTTGCAGTCGATTTCTTCTAAATTTAAAATACTGTATTATGTGGTTATATCTTAATTTATACCTTATTGATGGACCTTATACCTTATTTATACCAATACCTTAATTTTCACTGTGTACATATAGTAAAATTATTTTAGTCCCCTATCCAATTAACATTACATAATCATAAAAACATGAGTTATGTCTTTCATACTATCATCTTGACATTTATTGCATAAAAATGCTTTTCAGGAATGAAGCCAACAGCAGGACAGCTCTTTGTGCTACATTCATCAAGAGAGTTAATATTGAGAACTTATTTCGACTCCTATTATGACTTGTTTGAGAAAACTTGCTGTAAATTTCAACAAAGTTATTGTGTTGACTTTGTGAACAACAGAGGACAATTGGCCCCTGAGTATGAAGGAAGAATATTAGTAGAAAATTACATTGGGGTTTTTATTGTAAAATTGATCAACCTGAGCATAACTGATGCTGGAAAATACAGATGTGGTGTCAGTGGATTCGCCTCGACCTATGATGACTTTGAACTTACGATTTCTGGTAAGACCTTGTATTTGCATTCACTGATTGAATAACAGGTGTCTGAGAAACGATCTTAATGTATGGTAATAAATATTGGTGCCATCAGTCTTACACAAGCAATGTGTTGTTCATTAAAAACCTGGAGGCTTAAATAATTGTAATAAAAGTGCTTAATTGTCAATTTATAATTTTTTTATTCTTATAGAATTGCAACGTTTCTTTGAAGTTAGTGGAAACAACCAGTCACCAAAATCATCTCTCAGGCCAAACATCCAGGTCTCAACACTTGGTCCTCAACTTGGATCTGAGAAACACACAGAGGAGCACAGGTAAAAGCACTGAATGCTTTTAACACTGCATGATACAAGTTGATGTAAGCTGCACAATGTACAAGTGATACTGAAATTGTTTTGAAAATATTATAAAAGTGTCTCTAAATACGACAATGTTTTTAAGGTAATTAATTTACTCTTATATGTGATTTAAGCAGTGAAAGTGAGAACATGGTCCCCACGCTAGCAGCTCTTTGTAGTGTTGTGGCGTTTGCTGTTATCGTTTCAATTACATTGCTTGTGTTTCATCTGAAGAAATCCAGAGGTGGGTGTGAGCCAATGATTTTTGTCCCTTGTCTAAGACTTTTTTGCACTGGACTTAATCCATGGCTTCTTCTCCCTTAGAGAAAAGTGGAACTTGTGGTTTTTGTGACAATACCCCGGTAAGCTATTTGCGTACATCTTATTTGACTCATGGCCACATGGTTTAGGATCGTCAGCAAATCTCTAATGTTAAACACATTCTAAACATGACAAAGAAACGTCGGGCCTTGAGATGGTTTTTAACAGCTTTTTAAAAATGTTTTGTATCATAGGACAATACAACTGATGTAGATTTTATATTAGATATAAATCATGTTTAAAAACTGCTTTTTCAAACTCCATAATTTCATTGTGATTATTATTAATATTTTTATAAATGTTATCTGCTAATCTGTGTGCTCAATTTCTCTCCATTTAGCAGCAGAGTTCACAGGAGCAGGACGGAACCATCTACTCCTCAGTGTTGTTCAAGTCATATGAGGATCTATCTGAACTTTATGTCAATTTACAGGCACACAGACCAAAACACACTGTTCCTTCCTCCGCCTGTGTAATATCAACAGGGGAAAGTGTCGAATATTCCACTGTTTTAAGAGCACCAACATAAACTTTATTTTATTATTTAAACACAGCTATTAGGGATACTAATATTTTACTCTTAAAGGTTTCATTGTGAAAAATGACCAGATGAGTTTTATTCTGTGTAAATTATGCGTTATTATTATTTCGATAATTTTACTTTGAAAATGTTACTTTGTGTCATTAATTACAAAGTTACGTTTTTAGGTTTTTTGAGACAAAAGACATAAAAACACACAGGAACACAAAAATTGTTATGCAATAATATGTCATTTTTATTTTGATAAACAAAATAAAATGTAATATTTTGATTAACTGAGTTTTATGCATTCTTTCTTGTTCTAACTCTAAACATCATACAGAGATCGAAATCAGTAAAAATAACCATTTTCTTTAGACAGCAGTAGCCAGACCCACTGAGTTAGTCTGCCTGTTAAACACAGTGTAGTACTGTCTGATGAAAACGTCACCCAGAATCCAGAGAGAGTCTTGGCCACCTGAGAAACCGGTGAAGCAGTAAGATCCGGACTGTTAAAGAGAGAGAGAGAGCGAGAGAGAGAGACAAGGTCAAAGCTTGGCTAAATGTTGGCAAAATTTATAGTTGCTGCATTTTGCATCGCAATACATCCCAGCTACTTCATGCATTTCCCAGCTTATGAATTACAGGAAGATGAGATGCTGCACACTGACCTGAGAGACATAGGCAGAGGCTGGGAGGGGGAAAGCAACACCGTTGATGTTGAAGGTAACAACAGGCATGCTGCTGATGCTGCCGCAGTTGACCATGGCCTACACAGACATTCGGACATTACAAATGTAGAGTGCATGTGTCGGCTAAAGAAAATAAAATCCAGAGTCCACTATGGTCTATCGCAGACATTTATCATAAACTTACATCTCCATTCTGACTTGTAGAAGCTCCAACCCAGGAGTTCATGTTGCTGATGTCACTAGCTGGTCCCACAAGGAGAGAAGTGCCTGTGTCAACAATAGCCTGGCAGCCACCGGAGCAAGCCACCACTTGACCGTTGATGGTAACACTGCAAAGGAAATTGGTAATGTTAGAAATCAAGAAAGTGGAATTGGTCAAGGCAATATGATTGGCCAATTGTGTACCTGTCCACGCTAATCTGCCAGTAGGTCTTCGAACTGAGAGGAATCCAGTTGAGGGTTCCGCTGTAGTAGGAGCTGTCGATCTCACCAAACATAACCACGCTGCCTGTCTGTGCACTGCAAAGATCAGAGGAACCACCACTAAATAGATAAAAGCTTTCATAGACTTAAATTTGTCTTTCAAATTCTACGATCTGAAAACATTATAAGGACTCGTCTGTAAATACTGTTGATTGGAAGATGGTTAAAAAGTACTATTTGAGAGCATTGGTAGGCATATTTCTTTTAATATTAGTTGGAAAAAAGTGATGTCACAGTACTTGCTGGACAGGTAGACAGAGAACAGATCCTGAGAGACCAGGCCCTGTGACATCATGTTGTCAAACACCGGGGTGGCACCAGAGCTGGAAATGGATGGGAATGCCAGACCCAGAATGCCGTCGGCTGTCATCTGAGCCATGAAGTCGGCTTCTGTCTCGCTCAGGCCAAAAATCTGCTGACTCACCGCTATTCCACCAACCTAAAGCACAGCAATGGACAATTTACAGTAGGTTTGTGTTCTCTGCAGCTAAAAGCTAAAGTTGCATTAAATCAGGACTGTAAACACTATGGGGCGGTTTCCCGGACAATGCTTATGACTATTTTCTTAGACTTAAGTAAATGTTAGAGCTGTCTACACTGAAAACAGTTAGCAGTGACATATCTTAAAATACATCAGTAGCATTGTTTTGTCTCAAAATGCACACAAGTCATGTTTTTTGTAAGGTATGTTTGTAAAAACTACTTAAATGTCCTAATTTGACTAGGCTTAGTCCTGGTTTAAGATAATCCCTGTCCGGGAAACCGCCCCGATATATATTGTGGTTTATTAATTCATGTTTTAAAGGTCTTACCACCACAGTATCGTATCCCAGGTATCCGGTCATGCTACCTGTGCCATACTGAATGGACAGATTGCCTTGTCCCCACTGGAATGTGCTAGACTTTGATGGATTGAATGTATGGTGGTTGTCTGTGGGAAGGAATATTATAAATGAGTAAAAACTGTTTGTGTTATACATAGCTTGAAAAACAGTTAGAAACAAGGATTGACAACTAAAAAGGGCCCGAGAATTTTTAATAAAGCTCTTTGATGGATACATCTCCTTTTCAAGTAAAAACATTAAATTGACCATATTTGGACCAATGACTCTATTATGTTAATTGACTTTGGGGCGGTTTTCCGGACAGGGATTACCTTAAATCAGGACTAGGCCTTGGTTAAATTAGGATATTTAGGATATTGTTTTTAACATATGGCACATATGGCACAGATATATTTTATGACATTTCTGGGTAAGTTATATTCAGTTAAGACAGGTCACACATTCATTTTAGTCTGGAACTAGCCTTAAACCTTGTCTTTGAAATCGGGCCCATAAGTATATACTGTAACGTACACAGGTTTTGATACATTTCCTTTTCATAAAGTACTGAAGTAAGTATGAGCCTTCAGCTGAAATGACAGATGCTTGTGCATGTCTTGAAAGGTTTAAAACCATCAGTTCTGTCTATATATCTATACTGTACATCCATCTTTTCTTTCTGTGTAGAAAGGGATTATTACAAGCTATCATTTTTCAGTTAGTACTACTAATATGGATCTGATGAAAATTTTGACTTACAGCACTTACTAGCACTATGGATAGAAACTAACAAACGTTTGTTAATGTACGTTGTATTGAAATAATAAAATGTATTCTATGTTTTATATTTCTTTTTCATGATTACATCTTTTTACTTTTTTTACTACCTATATGTAAAGCTGCTTTGTAACAATGCAAAATTGTGGAACGTACTATAGAAATAGATTTCAATTAAACCGTAAAAGCGTCTGGCAACACTTACAGCAGGCCTGGCTGGAGCAGTAGACGGAAGGCACCCAAAGGTTAGAGGATCCAGTATCAAAAATCACAAGGAAAGACTGAGGAGGGGTTCCGATGGAGATGGCTCCATAGTAGGCGAGCTGAGAAAGAGGATCAAAATAGCAACAGCAAACATTTTGCTCAATATAAATTATGTAAAATATCAAGTAATAAATTGTTTTGGTGATTATATAGACTTTAAGCTCAGATTCTTGCCGTTATCTATTAATGTCATTTGCATTATGCTAAATTACTTACATCAGCATCATTGGTCATGGATTCGGCGCCGTTCTGGGTAAATTTAATTTGGGGGTTATAGGGATATTTTTGTCGGAAAGCCTCCCACAGGCCCCTTTCCTGCAGCTTTTCACGGGCAGTTTTGCCTTTGATCATTGGGATCCTGTGAAGCACATAATGCTTTAGATAATGCTTATAAACTCTATTTATGAGTAGTAATTTTTTCCTCAAAGCTGTTAGTTCTATCCATTATGTTCTTGCTTATTTCATTCTGAATTAGTCGCACAACATGCAGGTAAAATAATGAATAAAAAGAGCACTAGAATAAAAATGATTAGAACATGTTTGACTACAATTAGCAAAAGATATTGATATGATTCAGAAAATATTCACTATGAATAACTTTAAAATGAATTATAGTTACACCTTGGAAAATGTATTGCCCATATATTTTATATATACTGCACAGATCTGGCAACACACTACTGGAGGCTTAAGCTGTGATGTTTAGCTATTCTACACATTTACAGAAAAAAAGACTTACCTGAAACACTCAGACAGCACCACCAGGGCACACAGAGCCAGTAGAGTCTTCATTTTTGTTTTCTTTCCTGTTCAGCTGGGACTCAGTGAGTAAATTCACATTTCCAAACCTCATGTTTTATATACTGTGAAGTATGTGACTTATCTATTATTTCCTTATCGCTTTGATCGTAGATAAGATAAGAGTCTTTTCAAGACTTTAAGTCTTTTTAAAGTCATGCATTAACAATATTTTGTTTTCATTTGAAACCTGGAAAATCAAATACTTCAAGGTCAGCATGTAAACACAGCACAATTGGAGATACCGTAACACATGGTAACCAATGATTATGTTTAGCTATTTTATTGATTGTTGTATTGTAATATCTTCGAATGGTGACAAAAATATTTTTGTATTTTGAACATTATGGCAATTTATGACACTGTACAAGTTCTTGTTCAGTTTTTGAACTTTGTAGTTTGTCATTGTTGTCTTTCAATGTCTTTACAGAACAAATATTCCATTCATAGAAACACAAGTGGATTAAGGATCTGATATTTCATTTAATGGAACATTATGTTTGCCTAAGCTTTCATTAAGATATGATCCATTTTAATCGTATTTTGCTTTGAACATTTGATGTGTTTAATCAGTGATATTCAGAGAGATGTCAGGGTCAAACTACTTTGACTTTGTTTTCAAACTATTCAAGGAATATACAATTGTGACATATAGTAGTGAAAGCAGAGTAAAGCAGATCTGAAAAAACATTGAAAATGTGAAATAAAATATATAAAGGATTTCCTAAACAGCTTTTTGACTTTATCTACCGTACATTTGTCTTTGTCCAAGAAATAGTCATGTGCAAAAAAATTATTGAATTTGTTGCAAAGAATGTTTGTGTTTCTATTCAAAGTGGCAAATTAATTGTGAAATACGTCTGAATTTGTAGATGAACAATTGTAAAATACTGAAGAATTTGTGAACAATATTGTAGACTTGGCACACAAGTGGCTAAAGTGGTTCTTTGGAACAATATGAACATAAAATGTTTTATTTATAACTTTTGGGACTATATAAATGATACCTCAAACAATCCCACACAGAGAAAGAGATGCACAAAGACCATTCAGACAGATTATAATTTAATTACAATATACCTTCAACAAATTTACATCATTTTGAGATGGATCTTTCAAAAACGTTTCTCTTCTTTTTCTAACAAAATCGTGTACTGTTCTCTCTTGTTTGCGCGTAGACTCAATGTGAAGGTCAGGTTATGAAACTAACTGTATGTGTTTACTATCAAATATAAGTGCAGTGGATGCCAAGGTAAACCAGTGATTGTGAGGTAGACCTCATGACGCAGGGGCAAACGTATGTTGGCATTTCGAGAGAAGCTGGATAACAGCATTTGAAGTGCAAAGTACATGATAGTGATAAAAATGACGTGAAAAGTGGTAACTTCTTATGTTTTCCTCTTGTGCTATCCTGTTTCTTCTTCTCCATTCTTCATTGTCTTCCGCTCCTTTTTTTATTAAAAGTCTATATTTTTGAAGTCACTGGTGCAGCGATATCTATTATCAATGTACCTGGTGCAGACCAGGTGTGCCAGACAGGGGCAAGTGTGGTGTTGTCTTTTGCCGGGAAAAGGAACCTGTATGAAGGTTGGAACATTCTGGGTTAGTTTTTTAGCCACCAAATGGCTTCTTTAAACAATCATTTATATTATACATATACATTATGAGTGCTAAATTGATTTTTTTGCTGTAATGACATCAACATCCTTATCATTTCAATTAAATCTTCAGAGGGTGACATTCAGAATACATTGCATTAAAACCATAGGTTTAGTTGGGTGAGGACCTGTCAGTCTTATTAGCCATCGATGAGTCACAAACGCGGAAAATCCAGCTTTTATCATCTAAACCTCTTGAATAGCAAAGTCGAGCTCCAGCATATCTCTGTATCAGAGACTCCGACAGAGTGATAAACAACCCTGATCTGTCAGACATCCGATCAATATCCGTTACACTTATCAGCAGATTCTTTCTCAGTCGTATCTGCCGATCACAGTTTAAACCATGAAACAGCGAGTCGTGATACATGAGATGTAGACGTATTTTATTGCTTTCGATTTTAAAACAGGACATCAATGTTTGAGCATGTTTCTTAAAATTCAATAAATCGTCGCAAGTGTTGATTTCGACTCCAGCTAAAAGAATAGATTTCGATTCATAACAGAACAGTTCACCTTCAAAATAAAAATTCTGTCATCATTTACTCACCCTGTTAGAAAAGATATTTTGAAAAATGTCGGTAACCAAAAACCGTTGTTCCCATTCACTTCTATTGTATGGACACAAAACCAATGCAAGTCAATGGGGACCAACATTTTTCAAAATATCCACTTTTGTGTTCTGCAGTAGAAAGAAAGTCATAGAGGTTTGACATGACATGAGAGTGAATAAATGATGACAGAATTTTCCTTTTTTGTAGGTGAACTATTCCTTTAATATTTTGTCGGATCTGACTAGTTTAAGATATATTTCTTTTTCTGTAGGGTCTCACTTTTCTTTCTGTATTCTTCCTTTAATTTTCACCGTTCCGTGTTTTCCTCATGTCAACCAATCAAATCACTGCATTCAGATTTTAGAGGTGTTCCTGTGTTTGTATTTGTATACCTTGTGGCTGTACGGGTGGCATTCGTCTCCTTCCAGACCCTGTGGTGTGCACATCCGCAGGCCTCTGAGCCAAAGACTTACAGCACAACAAAGACCCACACCACACTGCACGTCCCTGTCACATGCCTGATACACAACAGCACAACACAGAATCAGTCTGACCCGTGCTCCATGTATTTGAATCCTTTTGAAAATTGAAACAAAATCCAGATGCAGCTCAAGCCCTGTTAGTAGGACTACAGCACACATTTTTGATGTTTCTTTGATCATACAGATCTGATCCCAAACATTAGCTACATTAGTGAACCTAAAATCGTTGAATGTAAATAGGGAGACATCTAAAATATTTAATATTGGATCAGGGCCAGAAACCTCTGTGCAATGGAAAACCTAAGTAAGGATTAAAACTGATGCATTACACATTAGAAATCTGACTCTAAAGAAATATTTTAAGAAGGTGTACAATGATATTTGTATTACTTAAAATCAAATAATAATCTTTGTTGACAAAAAAGCCTTTAATTCTAAATTAATTTGTTTCATTATTGACTGGTAACACAAGAATTCCACTTGAGATCATTTTGGAACAAACCTCCTATTGACTTCCATCAAAATTCACCTCTTCTTTTTAAATTTTATCTTTTCAAAACCTCAAATAATTTTCTCTCCTTGATTTATTTAAATGAATTGTATCATCACTGTAATACTATCCATTATTTAGCATAATTACATAAATAGTCAAATCTAAATTTGTGTATGTACT
The DNA here is from genome assembly GCF_024868665.1 of Triplophysa rosa. Taxonomy (NCBI): domain Eukaryota; kingdom Metazoa; phylum Chordata; class Actinopteri; order Cypriniformes; family Nemacheilidae; genus Triplophysa; species Triplophysa rosa. Next base: position 14,080,883 of record NC_079906.1, on the reverse strand, counting down.
TACCCCTGTGATGACGGCACATCGGCACCAGCTCAGGGACAGCAGGAGCACAGAGAGAATCACAACTCTGCTCATACTGTAGCAGCAAAACAAACACAAAACCCTCAAATACTGCACTTCCTTTTCCCCTCTTTCTAATTCTCTCAATTATTTCTTTTTAGTATCTCCTGTGGAGTTCCTAAATTGGTTTTGTAAGGCCTTGGTGGTTATGTGGTCCCTTTTCACAATTTCACCTTCTCTGTCTTCACTCCTAGTCTTCTCACGGTGTCGACTGTGGAATCTTTGAGAACTTCTGAAATAAGGGCTGGGATCTTGCGCTGTCTCTCTTTCTTTTTCATCTCCCCTTCTCTTTATCTCCCCTCGCCCCTGTTTTGTCCCCTCCCACACCTCCGCAGGGACTTCGTCATCTCTCCCTGTATGATGCTGGAGAGGATGATGGAGGAAAGACCTTAATGGACATTTCGCTGCAAACAAATCCTTCCTGATGACACCTGCACTCTATTTAGTAATAAACCGGGTTTAATTCTAAACAACAATCTTTGTGCCTAAATCCTGTGCAAAGAAGGATTTGTGGTGGAGGGTGTGGAGGATTCTTGATTTTGGAATAAATCACTGTTTTACTAGAAATCAGATTATCTTTTACACAGTTTTTATCAATGACAATCAAAATCATGTGTCTGAAAATATACTTTGAAATATTACATGCAGTAATGAACATGAAAAACGTACTGCACCCATAGCATTTGATATTTTCCCAAAAAACTTCTGAAAAAATGTGAATAAAATAAATGAATATATAAAACGAAAACATTCACAGATTATGACCAGGTCAAATACACTGGAAACACAGCTCTTAAATTTAAACATAAACTGAATCATTGCATAGTGGTTTGTGCTCAACTCAATGTTTTTTCAGATTCAATTTCTAAATTGGTTTCAATACTATTTAAAAAGTAAATTTCGATTCAAATCCCAATTAAACAACTTTTCGTGTCGTGACCAGGTCAAATTCCAACAAATTCGGCAAAAGTGGCCAAAGTAATTTCAATTCTTATATTTGCTATTCTTTACTATTCCTATTGCAACCACTTCTCTACAAGGCACTTGTTCATTTCACAGACCGTATCATCACTTTCTCATTTGTATCATTTGGTTCCATAATTCTTTACAGTGCCAAGTAATGTCAGACTTGCAGCCAAGTTTCAGAGAACCAACATAAGTTAAGTAAGTTCATAGGAAATGAGTCATCGGCACAAGGGGTTGAGAAATGTTTATTTTTGCTTCCCAACAATATTATTCAGCTTGCAGGTAAATCACAACAAATTAAGTACTTGTCAATTTATTGAAGACGTTTAAGCCTACAGTCACTCCCTGACATAATATGGGCTGTCACTCACTGACAATTTAATACTTACATGTCTTTAATGTGCCAGTCAGGCACAGATGGTTAAACACATTTGACACTAAATGCCTGAAAACTTTCTTGACCACAAGCATTTAGTATCCAGAGTTAAGGGTAATTGAGTAGTTCATGCATCATGTCTATAAGCATTGTCATGATTTATGATTTTAGGTAAAAATCATAATCAATGAATAGAAATGTATGCATTCTTATTGCTGTGCTTGGTCAGCATGTCGTTAAATGTTTTTTAACCATTTAAGATTACTTCTTGGTCTTAAGTATCCGTTCCTTTTAAATTGTCAAAATTATTTATAAAATAAATATTCACTCTAAAAAATGATGGATTATTTGGGTTAAAAAGGGACAAACTCGACTGCTTGGTTAAATTAATCTTGAAAATGTTTATTTTTTAACCCAACTATGGGTTAAAATAATCCTAATTTTTTGGGTTGAAACAGCCCAACATGGTTTAATAAATAATCCATCATTTTTTTAAGTGTCCTTTGTTGTCTTGTAATTTATATGAGGCCATTAAAATGCATGCATAAAAAATAGATAACAAAATAATGCTTTAAATAGTTTAAGATATATGCATTTGGCAGACACTTTAATTTCCTTTTCTTTTGCCCATTTGGGGTACACATTTTATATATACATTCCTGGGAGTCAACCCCATGACTCTGACATTACCATCTGAATTACAGGAACTGTTTTAAATTGTAGTATTGCATTTCACACTGCTAGACATGTCAACAATATTAAATTATTTGTGTACACATATGCTAAACAAACTATAAACAGCACATTTCTCATTCAGGGACTCATTAATCATGTAATGACACTTCAGTTTCTCCTGTCAAATTCAATCTTGCTTCACTTTTCTGTTCTTACTGCTGTGAGGAACAACTGCACCTCCAGTAGAGAACATCACACATTCTGACATTCTTTGTGTGAAGTCCTCAACCGAATTGTAAAACTTATTTCTCTATTTTAAGAAAAACTGATATCTCAGCGCATCCAGCATATTTCCAGCATCAGGAGCACTTTGTATGAAAATGAGGTGATGCACAGATATGGCCTAAATGAAGTGCTGTACCCAAAAGCCCCAGGGCTGTGCCAGACCGCAGCTACAAAAAAATCAATGAGCTTACTTGAAATTAATAGCTAAATAAAATATCCAACTTGACAGCAGTCGGGGTGAAGAATTGTGGACTGGAAAGTGTCATTCCTATCTGTTAGGAATTGATTTAGAGTGCTTGAAAATGCCATTGGTTAGTCAGCAGGGCATTACTTAGCTGCAGCGAAAGTGATGGATGTCATTAATGCCCTGGTCGCGTAATTACATCGCAACTTTTTGCCCCGTCAGCAGACCCAACTTGGTCCTAACTGCACAGGACTGGAAAGAAATCATCAACCGTTGCTTGCGGGGGAAGGATCCAAGTTAGCTAAAAGAGCTGTTAAGATCACTTCATTATACTGTAACTTCGTTTTTAAAAATCTGTGTAAAACTTGAGACTTTTAAAATAATTATTTCAATTATTAAGCAAGCACTTATTCATATAAAGTGTATTCATATCAGCAATAAAAAATGTATTATGCCTCTGTAAATGTAATTTGGTGCAAATCTTATTATGTTTTAAAAGTGACAGACAAACAGTATAAATGAAACCATCCATCCATTCTCTATATTTCTATATTCTCGCTTATCCCTTAATTAAATTAAAATTGTCATAATTTTTATGAGCATGCCTTTACCAGTTATGCAACTAGTATGCAACTAAAGCCAATTTTTCATACAATGTTCTTTAATGGAGCAATGATGGTGACACATTTCACATTCAACCTGCTTGTCTCTTGCAGAGGGTTCAAAAGGATCTAAGCACTCCTAATTAAAGCTATTCGTCAAGAAAGAGAAACAGTGAGATATATTAAATAGGTTTCATATCAAAGAGCTTTGATATACGTAAATAAAAGGCTGATACATTCTGAATACATTAACTGGTCTGATGGGCTTTAGAGAGACAGAAATAGCGCCTGTCGTCAGCTTCTTCTATTTGCATGTATATTGAGTTAAATAACCTGATTTATACATACAGACATGTTGGCTAACGTCTTCTTAACCACACAGAGTATCAGAGGGAATTACATTTATTTTTGGAGAATTTATATTTAAGTGTACACTATTAAATTGAATCCAATACACACACATATGTTATATAATGCATATCACAGAATGGTCTTTGTCAAAGATGACACAGAAAACAGGCACAGAAAAGACAGAGTGACTCAATATCCTTCAGTTCCTAATGGAAAAGGCAGCATAGATTTCTGATAAAGAGCATCTGCTCAAAGACAGACTCAAATACAATTGATGGTAAGGAGCAGAATTGGTCTTTTATTCTGTTTTTGGTGAAGCGCATGGGGTCGTCTGGAGAGATATCAACATTTCAACAGGGAATCTACTAAAGTTCCCCTGGGAGTATCCATTGACAATGACAGCTAAATGTTAGCTGGCCATCTTTAACTGGATGTATTTCTGTGGCCTTTAAGATTTTTTCAACATTTATTATTTATGAAACGGGGAGGAAGAAAGACACTATAGGTGCTATAGTGTCATCCACTCTTTACAGTAAAGAAACATTTTTAAAAATCACAACAATAGCAAAATACACCTAAAGCATAACTTAACATCTTAACAAATGACTCATTAATCAATTTACAACATCGTGATAATGCTCTCTAATCAATATATAAGTAGATGACAAATAAGCATGTAAATGTGGTGTGACAGCAAACATTTAGAAAAAACAGCATAGCATAAGCGAGATTAACTTCATTGTTTTTATATTGAAAATATAAATATTAATCATATAAAATAATTTATTATCAACATTTTATTTTCAAAATTTTAGCTTTTTTACCCCATACGGTATTTGTCAACTACCCTATTCATGTCTGTGCATTTCTCTCACCAGTGTCTCTGTTATACCGTGACTTTAATTTGATTTACCACAAATAAGTTAGTTTCACCCCTGTACAGTAAGATTTTGCATTGGGTACGCACTAGACGGTGGATATGTGAAGGGTTTGAGTAATAGCACTCTCTCGATATTGTTGACAGATATTCGCACTAGAAACAAAACGCAGTTTTGGTATGTTTGCCTCTTGTTTTACCCTTACAGGTTGCCGTAGAGTCACATGTCAGAATGTCAGCTGATTTCCGAGAGGGGGCGAGGGGTCCAGAGCCATTGATAGAGTCGCGTCAACTTCGTTGACTCCAATGGAACAGTTTTTTCACAGCAATGGAGGCTCTCAATAGTTCCCGTAAGTTACTAGTAACGCATATGGAGCTGCGACTAAACAGACCAACTGAGGTAAACGTCTAACCCATTTAAAGACGAAAGCCATTTAATGAATAAAAATATGAAAGAAATAAAGCATTTAAAGAGAAAACAACTTCCTGAAACTTTCTGAAGGCTCCATGAATCACGTGACCCTCCAGC